>NW_027186296.1:71079273-71110408 GCF_028583685.1 Petaurus breviceps papuanus | reverse complement strand
AGTCAAAGTTATTTAGCTAATTCTATTCCACCAATCCAAGCTTTTCAGAAGAAGAAATGGGGAAAAGAGAAAAGACATGGGAAGCTACAGAGCAGAGGTATTTTTTCCCTCTTAGAAATTAAAGGCAGAGAAAGGGAATGACTAGGTGGAAAAGCAAAGTTTTTCCTTTCTCCCTTCATCTATCGCTCACTCTCAAAACATTCCAACTCTGGATCCATTTTTTCTTCAGTACTAGCATTATGTATTATCATTGATGATTGAGGGTTATTAAGTGTGTTAATGTACAAATCTATAGTCTTGGAGTTGTTTACTTCTCAATATGCAAATAGTGCCCTCTACTGGAACAGGACTAATATGGCATTATAAACATGTACCAATCCAGGAGTTCAATTAAAAAAAAAAGTTTCTCTTATATGGAGAACACTATACTATTCTGGGGTGTTATGGATAAGAATGACAGTTCTTGCCTTCAAAGAGATGAAAGTCTACTCAATGTACACAGTATAAACATTAATAAGTACAATACAAAGTATAATGTGGTGGGGCAGAAGAGAGAGGGAAGTAGCACTTTAGAAAACATCAAAGTAGTAGCTTATTAAATATGACTAGACTTCTGTTCTTCTTTCCTCCTCCTGCTCTTTCTCCTCCTCCTCCTTTTTCCCCTCCTCTTCCTCCTCCTGCTTTTCTTCCTCCTCCTCCTCCTAGGACCTGATACTTCATCAGTTTAGGGACCTCCTGGTATGAGAATTCCTTTCACAAATGCACATTGAAAATTCCTTTTAGGGGCAGCCAGGTGGCTCAGTGAGTAAGAGCGCTGGCCCCAGAGTCGAGAGACCCGGGATCCGGTTCCAGCCTCAGATTCTTAGCACCCACATAAAATAACTGGCCATGTAACCTTGAACAAGTTACTTAACCCCAATTGCTTAAAAAAAAAGAAATAAAGAAAATTCCTTTTAGAGAATTGCCTGGGTCACTGAGAAATGGTGATTTGCCCACAATCACACACATAGTATGCATTATAAGGACTTAAACCCAGATCTGCCTGACTTTAATGCCATTCCTTTATCCACTGTGCCATGATGCCTTTCTCTATTGCTATTACTACAACTACTAATAATGACAATAATAATGATAATGTTTTATTATTTTCATTATTATTATTACTATTATTCATTATTTTATTATTACTATTAGTATTTTAATGTTTGCAGGTTAGGTGACACAGTGGATAAAGGGCCAGGAATGAAGTCAGGAAGACTCATCTTCCTGAGTTCAAATCTGGCCTCATATTCTTACTAGTTGTGTGGTCCTGGGCAAGTCACTTAACTATTTCTTCATCTTTAAAATGAGCTGGAGAAGGAAATAGAAAACTACTCCAGTACCTTTTCCAACAAAATCCCAGATAGGGTCAGGAAATGTTGGAAATAACCAAAACAACTAAACAACAATACAATGTTTGCAAAGAACTTCCCTCACAACAACAACAAAAACAAAACTCTCTAAGATAAGTAGTTTAATTGCTATTATTAAATCCTCAAACAAAAATGAAACTTCAATATCATCTTGACCAATCCCCACATTGTTCAGATCAGGGAACTGAGACCTAGAGATATGTAATGACTAAATCTAGCTCTCATGAGTGCTCTGAGCTGTTTCACATCAGACTGAAAAAGATCAAGCGTTATTTTCCCAGGGATAGTGTATTTAATCCATAGATGTCTCTTGGTGTTTGAAAATTTTACTGGAATCATCTACAAAAATAAGCAGCATGGCATAATGGATGGAGAAATTAAATATTAGCAACTATTACCCCTCCTTGTTTGACAAATGAGGAAACTCAAGCCCATAGAGATTAAGTGGATTGCCCAAGATCATGCAGGTAGAAAGTAGTAATTCTTTTTTTTTTTTTTTAAGAATCCTTGTATCTAATCTGTCATCATTGTACCTTGGCTCAGGCTTTCCGACAAGACTGAATTCTCCTCAAGGCCAAGATGACTTGGGTTTGAATCCTATTGACAAAAAATGACCATATTTCCTTGGGAAAGTTATTTAGCCTTCAAATGCTCTAGGAAAGCATCTAAGACTATGTAGGTTGCAAAGAAGATACTGATCTGTATTAATGGAAGTCATTTCCCCATCTAGGAGTTCCCCATACAAATGGAATCACAGATGTAGGTTGTGATCCCAATCTACCTGAAGCACAAAATAATCCCAAGAAAATTCTGTCATATTTACAAATTCTTGCATATTTTCTAATCTGGGAAAAGTCATTAGTCTCCATTGGTGATCTCTAAAATGAATAGTCTGGATTTGATGATTTCTCAGGTCTCTTCTACTTCTAAAATCTATGATTCCAAGTGATGGCAGGTCTACCAAGCTAGAAAGATTTAAACTGCCAATGGATGATGAACTCCAGGTATGTTGTTTAACAAAAACTGAAAGAGTTCATTCAACAGGTTGGCTAGAGGAAGAGAAATTTTTCTGTGACAAGAAATTGTATTTGACCATTTACTAAGTTATAGACTAGTTTCAATTTGTGATGGTGAAGTATGCCCATGCTTATGTATCCAGTTCAATCCAGGAAGGATTTATTGTGTAAGATATGCACAACACGGCACTTATTTGCTAGGAGTACCAAAAAAAAAATAATAAACTGATTGTAACCTCAGGGAGCTTGCTTTTTACTTGGAGAAAAAATGTGAACCAATAATTCAATGCAAGAAGATTTGAGAACAAAATGGACACTGACCTATGTGTAATCAGCAAAGGCTTCCTATAGGATGTGATCATGATCTGAGCCTTAAAGTTAAGCATTCTAAGAGGGAGAAGGGAGCAGGGGGAGGAGTCTAGGCATGCAGGACAGCCCATGCCAAGACACAGTGGTGAAAGATGGAATGCCAGGTTTGCAGAATAGCAAGTAGGTTAGTTTACCTATAACATTAAATGTCTAAAGTATAGTATGCAAAATGCCTGGAAAGGGAGGCTAGAGAGAGTCTATGAAGGGTTCTAAATGCCAAACTCAGGGTTTGTTGTCATTCTGGTTTTCTTCTAGAAAAAACAGAGATACACTAAAGCTTCTTAAGCAGTGGAGTGGCATGGTCAGATCTGAGCTTTAGGAAAATTACTTTAGCAGCTGTGTGGAAGATGGATCAGAAAGGGAGAAAATTGAAGCAGGGAGATGAGTCATTAGAAGCTTATTGCAGTAGTCATGGGAAAGATGTAAGGTGACATGAGAGACGTGGCAGAGATCAAATTAGTTTTTAAATTTATTTTTATTCTGAACTTAATAAACAAAATAAAGTAGATCTTTCCATCTATATAAAAGAACAGAAAAAGACTATACATGAAGCTGCAGATCCTTACAATGTACAGTTTGCTCTTCTTTTTAAGTATATATAAGTTCAGCTTATAGTTTTCAAGGCTGTCAGTTATCTCTACTTCTTTCTGACATTTCTTCAGTTGTTTTTTCTGTATTTAAATTTAAAAAGGCATGGGGTAGAATTAAGAAGACTTGGCAATGAATTGGATATGAGGTCAGCAGGAAAGTAAGGAAGAGTTGAAGATAACTCCAACAATACAATGAAGATAGTAGTGGAACTATAATGAAAGAGATGATTTTAGAGATGGTTTCTATTAACTGATGCAGAGCGAGTAAAGAAAGCATAACCATGGGGCGGCCAGGTAGCACAGCGAGTAAGAGCACCGGCCCCAGTGTCAGGATGACCTGGGGGATCGAATCCGGGCTCAGACACTTAGCACCCACCCAGAAACACCTGGCCGTGTAACCTTGAGCAAGTTACTTAACCCCAATTGCTTAGGGGTGGCCAGGTGGCTCAGTGAGTAAGAGCACCAGTCTCAGTGTCAGGATGACCTGGGGATCAAATTTGGGCTCAGATACTTAGCACCACACCCAGAAATAACTGGCTATGTAACCTTGAGCAAGTTACTTAACCCCAATTGCTTTTTAAAAAAAAAGAAAGCATAACCATGAGAACAATTTATGCAATAACAATAATATCATAAAGACAAATAGCTTTGAAAAGACTTGAGAATTTGATCAATACAATTACTAGTCACCATTCTGTTCTAGTGGAATCATGATGAAGCATTCTTCCCCCTGACAGACAGAGATGATGAACTCAGGGTACCACACACGCACACATTTATATATCAGTGATGTGTATAAATGTAGATATGTAAATGCATATATCCATAAACACATACATATACATACATGTATATATGCTCACATATGTGTACGCACACACAAAACATGGTCAATGTGAAAATTTGTTTTGCTTGTCTATACATACTTGTCATGAAAACTTTGCGTTTCTTTCTTTTTCAATGCCAACATTCCTAGAAGCAAACAGATATTGTAGCAGTTGTCTGGTTCTCCTTTCCTATGGATCAAAATTACTTAAGCCTAAATAATTTGAATAAATATACTATAAAGTTTACAGAAATCAAGTAGAAGAAAGGAATGGCTCATATATTGAATAATCATTGAGATTCAAAAATATCTCAACAGGTGAAAATTATGGGCCAAATATAGTAACATAAAAGTAATTAGGATAGATGCAAAATTCTGTACTTCAGCTTAAAATGTTAATTTTATATCTAATCATTTCAAAAAAAAATCAAGGATTTTTAGTGAACAACAATCTCAATACACCATGATATGAATTCAAAATGTTAATGTAATTTTAGTCTTCATTAAATGTTCAGAATAAGGAAAATGATTTTTTTATAACTGAACTCTGTCCTGGTCAGATGATTTCTCCAATTCTAAAAATCTGTGATTCTTATCCTAAACTTCAGCTGTCAATCACACGTAAATTATCTTTTCTTTCTAATTAAATACATTTTTTTCCTTCTAAACAATAAAAAATTACTGACAAAGCAATCTAGATTCCAATTAATTTTATGCCTGGTAAAGATGTGACCCTTAAGAAGACTTACTTATTGAACAGGGATGAGAACCACAATGAATAGGAAACTTGACAAGGGCCACAACACAAATATTTCCCTAACTCTATTGCACTTATTGCAACAAACTAGTGGCCCTATTTGGGAAACTGTAGTTCATCCTTAATTTTTGAAAGCCAAACATATCTATTTTATGGAGCACCCACACAAGGCAAGCACTCACATATTGATCAGAAGAAGCAATACAAGGACACTTTTTTTTTTTAAGCAATTGGGGTTAAGTAACTTGCTCAAGGTTACATGGCCAGTTATTTTGTGTGGGTGCTAAGTATCTGAGGCCGGAACCGATCCCAAGTCTCCCGACTCTGGGGCCACGGTCTTACTTACTGCACCACCTGGCCACCCCTGCAAGGACACTTTCAAGGTCTCTCTGAAGAACTTTGGAATCAATTCTGAAACATGGGAGACACTGGCACAAGACTGCCCAGTATGATGTGTCCATATCAGATAAGATGCTATGTTCTATGAGCAAAGCAGAATTGCAGTAGCTAAAAAGAACTGTGTGATGTGCAAATTTAGAAACATTTCTACTTCACATGTTCATATGGACTATTTGTAACCTGTGGCATAACTTTCCAAGCTCATATTGGTCTGATCAGCCACAGTCAGACACACGGTACAAACACAAGATCGTGACGTCATTTTGGTCCTCTTCAAGAAAGAGAAGGACAACATCCAACCACCTCTCTCCAGCTCTCACCTGTGACTCCAAGATGTAGCATGTGCAGTAGCCACACCCAAGAAAACCATCTGGGCAGGCAGGCTAAACCAGGTTGAAGATAACTGACAGACTTCAGACCTGCTGGTGAATTAGGAGTATGTCTACCCCCAAGCATGTGACAGCTTCCTCTGGTAAAATGGATCCATGAGAACAATTTGTTCCAAAGGCTAAGGAGGTGGCTGAAGCTTGCTCTGTGGTGTGCTTAAAGCTTGGTTAGACATCGAAGCTGCCAAAGTCATGGCATACATTTAACACTCATTGTGGCTAGCCCATCGAGTCACACTCCCTGCAGGAGTTTGAATGCTTGGTAGTTCAGCTTGAGAAAGAACCTCAACATCTGGTACCTTATCTTGCCAGGTGATCTTTAGAATCTTCCTGAGACAATTCAAATGGAAGCAATTCAGTTTTTTGGGAGAGTGCTGGTAGATTATCCAGGTTTCATCAGCACCCAATAATGAGATCAGCACAATGACTCTGTAGATCTACAGTTCGACAGGCAGTTAATACCTCTTCTCTCCCACATTTTTTTTGCTTTTTTTTTTTGGAGGACAATTGGGTTTAAGTATCTTGCCCAAGGTTACACAGCTAGGTTTTTTGTTTGTGTGTGTTAAGTGTCTGAGGCCATATCTGAACTAAGGTCCTCCTGACTCCAGGGTCATTACTCTACTCACTGTGCCACCTAGCCACCCCTATTCTCTCCCACATTTTCCTTTGGAAACTCCTGGACAGCAACCTAGCTCTGGCATTATGTGCATAAAACTCATTATATATGTGGACTCCCCAGGAAGGTATATTGCCAAGGTAAATGAACTTATCCAAAGCATTCACAATTTCTCCATTTTAACTTATGTTTCCATGTATGGGTGGTACAGGGCTGACTGATGGAGATCCTGTTTTCTTGATGTTAATTATTATGCCAAAATTAGCACAAGCAGCAGAGAATCCATACTTTGCTGCATCTCAGCCTCAGAGGCTGCACTGAGTGCTCTGTCATCTATGAACAAAAAGTCAAGCACTAATTCTCTTTTCACTTTAGTCTTGGCTTGTGGCCTTTTCAAATTAAATAATTTGCCATCAGTGCGACAGCTGGCCCTGATGCCATTTTTATCCTCTTTGAAAGTGTGTGAAAACATCACTGAAAATGTCATGCTAAAAAGCATGGGAGCAAGCACACAGCCCTGCTTCACTCCTTTGGTCACTGGAAAACTATAAGACAGTTGTCCATTACCAGGAACACAGGCAAGCATGCCATCATGAAACTGACAAACAACACTGATTACCTTGAGCAACCACATTTTGCCATATTCTTCCACAAGCCTTCATGACTAACAGTATCAAAGGCCTTGGCCAGGTTGTCAAATGTTGTGAATAGACCTCTGTTCTGGTCCTGGCATTTCTTCTGAAGTTGTTGGGCAGCAAACACCTTATCAATCATTCCTTGGTCATTTCTGAAGCCACACTGACTCTCAGATGACCATCTTCTAGGTGAAAGATCAGTCTGTTAAGAGGACTCTGGCAAGTATCTTGCCAGTAATGACTAAGAGAGAGACAACCCTATTATGATTGTCACAGGATGTAATGGTAATGGGAATTTGAAGATCTTCCCTGCCCCTTAATAGATTGAATGTAATCACATGAAGCCTGTGCTGGGAGGAGTTTGCTGAAGGGTGGAGCAAAGCCTACAGGAAACTGGGAGTCAGAACAGTTAGAGCTGGAGGGAGGAGAGGCCTCACCCAAGGAGACAGCTAGACTTGTGAGTGTTTGTTTGCCCCCTAGTGTGATAGATAGGCTTGTGAGTGTTTGTGGGAAGGCTAAAAGATGGTGTAGCTTCCTGCTGTGCTATGGTGTATTAACTTCTTTGTTACTATGATGAATTTGGCTTTCTGGTTTTGGCATTTGGTTTTCTGGTGTCTGAATAAATGTTTTGCATCTGTCTTTGATGTGGAAAGTCTGTTATGTTTTGTGATTAAGCACTATGCTGGCATATTTACAGTTGCTTTTGATGCTGTGAATGTTGTTTTGGTGTTACACTTGCCTATGACCGCAGGACTTTAAGATAGGTAAAATAAAGTAAATGATATGGGATATGGGTGATATCTTTTGACTTGTGCATAATTTTGATTTAAGTGAGGCAGGGTTGCACGAAGTCATAAGTCTCTCTCTTGCAGAGTCATCAAAGTCCAGTACCAAGAAAAAAATCAAGATAATTGGCAATGGTTCAGGGTTCAGTGGATGATGTTGGCATCTCTGATATCTAATCAAGCTCTAAGCACTTCACACAGCCTGTTTCAGTCACCTTCATGGCCTGTTAGAACAAATTGTTCACATATGCCCATTCCATTGGGGAAATCTTCACATGCTTGGGTAGACACCTCCATGACTAACCAATGGGTTTGAGGCTCATTACCTTCAACCTGATTTAGCCTGTCTCCTGAAATAGTTTATTGGAGTGTGGCTGCTGTGCATGCTACTGCTTCTAGGAGTCACAGGTAAGAGTTTGGTAGCAGATGGAAAAAAGCACTCAACAGCCCTCATGCCATACATACTAATCTTCCCTGACACCCACACAACCAGGGGAGATAGACACCAAAGATGGGTCAGCATCTCTGAAAAGGACTTGAGAAGACCAGAGGTGCAAACTGTCCCTGAAAACCCAATACACCAAGGGATAAGGTTTTAGTTTAGCATTCCTTTCAATCCTTCTTGAGTCTGAGCAACCCTGATGAACAATGAACTGAAAATTGTTAGAGCTCATAATCTTAACAATTTGAGCACAATTCAGTGATACTCAGCAGTTGTGAAGAGTTCAGTTTGGGAGGCAATGTGAACCAAGGCAGTGAGACAACAAGGCTAGCCAGACAAGCACATGGGCACTCGGCATAAGAAAGGTCTGGCAACATATGGGAGGGATCCAGTTAAAAGGGCTAGGTTTCAGGGCAGGATTTCTATATCTGTGTAAGGCAGGATCAGGTGAACTGAAGTACAGAATGCTACGTTGACAGAAATATAAGCATAGAGAGAACAAAAAAAAGATCAAGTATTGTGTTCAGGGTTGGGGGCAAGAGCTTTAACATTGTGGTATCAATTATTAGAAAATGGCAAAGGGTCAGAACAAGAGCAGTCAAAGGATGTTAATGCTCAGCCAACTGACCTATGAATTCATAAGTTCTTAAATCTTTTAGGCCTAGATCTTGGGTTGGACTCACCCTGTAGGTACAGATTAGGTGACCCCAACTGGAAGAAAGCAGAAGCATTGAGTTAAGCCTCTCAATGGAGTGTTCATGGAGAAACAACCTATTATAGTAGAAAGAACACAGGTTTTGGAATTGGAATAATGGGGTTCAAGTTCTGTATCCAGCACTAGGCATATGACGCTGGGTAACCCATTGAAGCCCCCTGAGTCTTTTTTTCTCCTTATATAAAATGGAGGTCACTATATTTTTACTGGACCTCACATTTCATCCATATATGGAATTCTCAGAGTGAAAACTTTCTCTGATCAGTAACTCATCTTAGACTTAGTGTTACTTATAGTCATAGAAGGTCACCTGAAGGCAATGAGAGATTTAATGGGTTAGATAAAAGGATATGTCCAAGGAAGGACTTACACCTGCGTCTTTCAGTATATAACACCAGTCTTCAATCTACTTTCATGTGTTCTATTTTATGTTTTAAATTATTAAAAAGAAAAATTGTAATTTCCCATCCAGCCTTCCAACCACAGTAGCAGATACTTAGGAATATCTTGCCATGTGGAAAGGTAATGCTCTTTACTAAAATCCTTTTTATTTTAATGGTAGAGAAAAAAATCAACTTATCATAATCAACATGCACCTAAGTACACAGGGAGCCCTCAAAATATCATGTAAGAAGGGAGATTTACAGCTCAGATCTTTCCTTCTTATATAGTGTGTATTTATATTTGAACACTTTCGAGAGAGATAACTTTTCTATATTCAATTTGATGAACTGTATGGGAAACACAATTGTAAGTGGAGAGAAAATGTCTCTATTCTTTCCAGGATGCACCATTATGCTTGTGGTGTGTTGATGGGTTTTAACTCATTAGTATACTTTGGCCTTGGCAAAGAGAAATATGTTTCTTAAAAGAAAAAAATGCCAGTGGCAAAATCTGCTTTGTTGAGATTTTGTTACTGACCCAAACAGACAAGAACTTACATTCTTTCCCATTCTTCCCTCCTTCTGTCCATTCATTCTTCAGGACTTTTTTTTAATTTTAGAAGGTTTTTTCTTCTTTTTTAAACAAATGCATCACCACTACTCAACAGGAGTATATGCAGTAAAGGAGGTACTTTTACTTCTTTTTATGGGGCCAAAATATGAAAGTTTTGCTCATGATGGAGACTACAGTGTAATCCTTTGGACACTATCCAAATCCCTGCCTTTAATATTACTTAGGATATGGCTTTATGTTGATGAGCTCTTAATGATTCCTAAAAGCTATCCTCTCCTGTCATGAGCCACAAAATGCTGCCAGGATTTCTTTTAAATTTTTTGAAACTACTCTTGGCAATGCTGGATAACAGGAATTGATGTTTCCATCCCACCTGAAAGTTTCCAAAGTGCCTTCCTTTACAACAACCCTAGGATGGGAAGTAATGCAATACAGCTATTCTGTGTGTGTGTGTGTGTGTGTGTTTATGTATGTTTTCTGGACCACAGATTTCATTTTTGTATAGAGTACTCATTGGGGAAGATCCTTCGATCTGCAGAGATCTACACTATGCTTGGAGAGATACCTAGAGGGGCTAAGGAGTTATGCCAATTGTCACACAGTTAATATGGGTTAGAGCTGGGACTGGAACCCAGACCTTCTAGACTCTGAATCTGGCTCTCTGTTATGTATACAATGCCTTTCCTCTTCACTTTAGGAAGGAAGAAACAGAAGCTTAGAGAGATTAAAAGAATGGTTCACAGTCATAGATACTCAGGGTCAGAATCTGATTTACAAACTCAAGGACAATGTCCTGGATGTCATCATTTGTTCAGTCTTCCAAACCATAATACCTATACATGTCCATGAATTTGTCATTCCAAATATATGATTATATATAATATAATGATAATCTAAAATGAATTAATCCATAGTTGTAGTAGTGACATTTTAGGAGCCATAATAATAATAGTTTACATTTACTTTTAGTTGACAATGCATTTCTTATCTCTTTCTTATTCTTTACAGGCAAGTATCATATCTTCATTTTACACACACAAGAAATTAAGACTCAGATTTTCAGGAACTTATCTGAGGTGATATAGCTTGTAAGGAGGGTTTCAGGAAAATCTGAGAAGACTTATTTGACTGATGCAAAAAGCAGAACCAAGACAACATTGTGAACAGTAATAGCAATATTATAAGGGTGATAAATTATGAAAGACTTAGATACTCTAATCCATATAATGATCCTAGATAGGTCCAAAAGACCCTTAATGAAAAATGCTATCCACCTCCAGAGAGAGAACTAGTAAACTTGAGCATAGACTGAAGCATACTTTTTCACTTTCTTTAATATTCATGCTTTTAATTTTTTTGCAACAAGGTTAAATTGGAAATATGTTTTGCATGACTTTCCCTTTCACTTAGTCATGGGTAACTTAAATGGGGAGAGGGGGATGGTGAAGCAGACAGGATAGATAATGTTTTAGCTTTAGTTTGCATTTCTTAGCTTATAAAAGACATAAAGATGCTCTTGGGGGCTTGAATGAAAGGTCAATGGATTAAAACTCTGGTAGGTTTTACCTAACTAGATGAGTTCTAACTAGAGGTCTACCAATGTCTGCATATATCTGCAATCCAAAAAAATGGCCTAGCTAAATGTAGAGAGGTTTATCATCAGGCAATGAATTATTCAGCCAAAGAAACTTAAGGAATGATTTTATTCACTTATTTATAAAAATGAAAACAGATTAGAAGTTATTAATGGAATTAAGGAAATCAGGACATCAAATGTATTATTTGTTTCATCTATAATTAAGAGCCTATGCAATAAAGTATAGAACTGCTTCATAATCACTACAGATAATTATTAGGAAATTGTATTCATATATCTTACAGTTTGTAAAGAACTTTCTTCATAACTCTCTGAGGTAAGGTAAATATTAGTATCCCACACAGAGGAGGAAACTGAGACAGACAGCCAAGTGTTTAACTCATGATGACCCACTGTCATCAGAATCTGAGTTAATAAATAGACCCGGACCTCAAACCCAGATCTCTCCTGACTCCAGGGCCAGTACCCTCCCTACTATATCATGCCTGCTTCTCATATGTAGGATAGGAACAATAACACCAGCACTGCTGACCTTACAAGGATTATTGGGAGGCTCTTGTGAGGTCACACTTTTAGAAAAGTGTTTTACAAACTGTGAAGTATTATAAATGCTGTTAAAATGTACTTGTTCCGTGTCACATAATAACTGGTTTTTTATAATGCTTTGTCATTATCTTTACATTATTATGCATTTGTTATTATGAGAAATGGAACCTGTAAATATTTCTCATGTAAAACCTGCTCTATGCTATCTCTACATGCATTTACACTCTGGTGGCTTGAGTCCCTAGATGGCAGTTGCTATCTTAGGTTTTAAAGTATTCCAGGAGGCTATACTCTTATATATAGCTCATGAGCCCCCACTGGTATGCTTCCCATTAATACCTAGCAAGTAGGCTTTACTCAAACAAAACACAGCAAGAACAATAGTTATTAAACATCTTAATCTTCATAAACCTGGGGCTAACTCTCCTGCATGCACACGGCATGTGAAGAGTGAATTCAAACTTAGAGTGCAACCGTAGCACATATATTGGATACATGTGTGGTAAAGACAACTGTTCCTACAAAGTCTGGAAGTCCGTTCCTTTTCATAGAGCTTTCACTCAACTACTTTTGAGTGAAATATCTCTGCTGAATGGGTTGCTCAGTGGGGTTTTCAAGGTAGAATCTACTCTCTTTTCTGCTACAGAAGTTATACTTTTTGAAGTTATCTCTTTTGGGTATAAATCTCTCACTTTATCTATGTTTCCCTAGAAAGTGCATCTCTGATCCCCTCTGGATGTAGCGTCCCCTATGGGTACAGTAATTCTCTTAAAAAAGTAGAACTGATTTCATGGAGTCAGGTGAGAAAGAAAAATCCTCCTTTTCTCCTATCATGGATCTCCTCCATAGACAATTCCTCTAACTCCCAGCACTGCCAAAATCCATTCAAGATTTATATATGTAACACTACACACATGTACATACGTACACACACACACACACCTAGAAGTGTAGCTAATTTGTTTAGTCAAAACCATGTTCCTTTCTGGACTCAATCAGAGAAGGGTTGTTAACTCATAAAGAGATTATGGGCTGTTACATTTTGTTAATACATTTAAACCTCATTATGTGTGACTGCATTCTGTCACTGCATTCATTTACTAATTGAGGTAAGGCAAGGAATTGCATCCTCACCCCTTTATAAGCAGCAGCCCAAAGGAATCAGCTCAGAAGAGCAAATTGATGAGGAGAGGGGAAAAATACAGAAGTAAAATTTTGTACATCAGGCACCATCCAAGATTCCCAGGTAACTAATTGAAAATGCCAAGGAACATAGGTGCCTGGGAGAAGCAAGTCAACTGAGCACGTTAGTGGGGAAAATTTTGCTTGTGAGAATTCTTAGTAATATAAGAAAAGGAAAAAAGATATGTTGACCAACATCCGTAACCTTTTCCATCAATGGGCAATGACCTCTCTGTTAATAGAATTGACCCCATGCTGGCCAACTGGCCATTTCTACTTCTATATTTTTCCTAAAAGAAATTTCTATTAAATTAAAAGTTATCAGGTCACATAAAGGAAAAGAAGGAGGTAAAATCCCTTTAAGGAAGTGGGAGTTCACTGCCCTCTTTTCATACAGCACAGATCCAGATCTTCCTCTTCAAATCAAGTACAGTGTTATCAGTGTTTGGAGGGTGGGCAGTATGGCCCAGTTTACAGGAAAAAGCGCTGGTTTAGACCATAAAAAGACCACAGTTCAACCTCTATCACATTGTGACCTTGGACAAGTCACTACCTCTCTGAGTTTCAGAGTTTGTTTTCATTTGTAAAGCAAAGATATGGCAATATGTCCAACAAACTAGAGTTGGAATCATCAAAATTAATGAGTGTCCCATACCCTGGAGCTCTTCAAGCTGAGGCTATATTTCCACGTGTCAGTGATATTTGCCTGGGATTTACATTCAAATGGAAGTTGTATTGGATAAACCTCTGAAGTTCTTTCTAACTCTGGGACTCTGTGAGAGGTAACCACATCAATCACAACCAAAACAAACAAACAAAAAAACTGTTGACTTAGGACTTTAAAGTTTGCAAAGTGTTTTACCTCACAACAACCCTGTGATGTAGGTCCTATTTTTATCCCCATTTCACAAAGGAGGAAACTGAGGCAGATAGTGGTTAAATGACTTTTCCAGGGTGATACAGCAAGTCAGTATCTGTGGTCAGACTTGAATTCGTCTTCCTATTAGATAATCTCTTCCAGTTCTAATGTATGATTTTGACTTTTCTTTCTGAATGTTTTTCACCACTAATGAAACTGTGTTGTCCATACATTAATGTTAATTGGGATCTCCATGATGAGAAGATGTCAATAAAACTTTAAGATAGTTCACTTTTATGATATTTAAGTTATTCTATTGCCTCATACTTGATTACTATTTTATAATTTTTGAAATATTTTCTCATAGGATACCAAATTTGACTATGATAATTCATCTTTCTCTATCATTTTAAGATTTACAAACTGCTTTCCTCACAATGAGATCTGAGGTTCAAGTGTTCTTTTCCTCCTTTTGCAGAGGAGGCTCAAAGCATTTCCTGTCAACAAAACAAAGTCACATAGCTTATTTGTGGAAGAATGGTTCTCAAACCAAGGTCTTCTACCTCTAGATTCAATGCTTAATGTGCTCTATCATGCTCAAAAACCTAACTAGGGTGAGGTAATTGGAATTTTGTCTCTGGAAATTGAAAATTTATTGGATGCAAGATGCTATTTTTTTTGACAATGGTGCAATTTTAAAATTTGTTACATCTACATTTTGATAACATTGTACTTCAGTGGCACAAAATGGGGCTTTATATCTCTTTAGCAAGAACGATGAGTAAAATATGAAGATATAAAATGAATAATTTCAGCAACTGTAGCTCAGCTGAGCCCCTCTGTGTCCCAGACCCACTTTGCACACCATGGTCTGCAGTCTTCTTACAGCAGCTTTGTGGGGTCTAATGATCTGCCCCTAAATCGATCATTGTCTCATAACTTCATTCCCCAGGCTCCAGTTCCAAAGAAAGCAGGATAAAAGCTCTCACTTCCCATGAAACTTTTTTTAAAACAGCAACTGTACTATTTATTATAATTTGCCACATTGATCTGAGGATACATTTTATGTTACTTTTCCTGGATAACAAATTTACTACTTATGGCTTTGACCTATAGAGAACAATAGAAGATTTCCACAAAGAGATCCCAGTTTAGCCGTTCCTGATCTCAGAATGTCTCTTTTAGAGTAAAGACTTATTCCCTTTGTCAGCTCCAATATATATATATAATGAAAAAAGAGCCTTTTACAATACTATGGATGTATCCAGGAGAGATTTTTGAAAGCAGAACATGTGGAAGTTCCTCACTCAAATGCCAATGAAGCAGTGTGCTGCATCATTAGATGTGTAGAATGCAAATGGATGAATTTGCATTTTGACTCTGAAGTTATGGGACAAAGAAATATTGGATCCTGCATCTGCTGCTCTGACTGGTTTCAGCTCCATAGAAAAAGATGTATCCCAAATCTGGTTTCTCGCCTCCTTTTGAGTATTGTCTCTCCCTTTCCCCTCATTAGATTATAAACACTTTGAGAGCAGCAACTATCTTTCTTCTTATTAATTGTAACCCCAGCACTTACCACAGTGCCCAGAACCCATATTCATTTAAAAATTGTTGATTGGATTGGATTGGCTCATACCTATAGTGTAGTAGGAATAGTCCTGAATCTGGAATCCAAGTACTTGCAGTAAAATCTCAGTTATACCAGTTACTGTCTGAATGATATTTAATTAGTCACCTCTCCGGGCCTCAGTTTCCTCAAGTGTAAACTGAGCATATTAGACCAGATGATCTATAATCTATCTCTTTTCATTTATTTATTTATTTATTTATTTATTTATTTATCTATCTATCTATTTATTTATTTATTTTCACCTCTAGCTCTTAATATATGATCCTATAATCTGGGTTCTCTCTACCTATCTGACTTTTTTTTTATTTTTTATTAACTTCTGATTTACATCATTCGTTTCCGCCAGATTTTGAGTTACAAATTTTCTCCCCGTTTTTCCCCCACCCATCTCCCCCAAACAGCAGTCCCACAGGATATACCCACCTCCAACCTGCTCTCTCCCATATTTTCTCCCATACCCGTTTCAACTTTTCCAGTGGATCTCTATGCCTCAGTGCCTGTATATCTTTTTTTTTCTTAATAACATGTAAGATGGTATTAATAATAGTATACACACACACACACACATATATATACATATATTTGAATATTTGATTTTAAAACTTTCAATTCCATATTCATTCCCTTCCCCCCCTGCCACCCACCCCCACTGGGGAGACAAGCAGTTCAGTATAGGTTGTACATGTGCGGCTAATGCAAAACAATAACATAGTAGATGTATTGTAAAAGACTGACTATATTTCCCTCCCTCCTATCCCACCTCCCACTTGTTCTATTCTCTACTTTGATCCTGTCCCTTTTCAAAAGTGGGTGCTTCCAACTTCCCTCCCCCCCAGCCTGCCCTCCCTTCCATCATCCCCCCTCACATCCCCTTCCCCCCCTATTCTCCTGGAGGGTGAGATCCCCTATTTAGTGTGTATTTCCCTCCCTCCTCAAGCCAGATTCAATAGGAATAAGGTTGACCCATTCCCTTTTGCCTTCCTATTCTTCCCCTCCATTGTAACCATTTTCCCTTGCCTCTTCTGTATGAGATAGTTGCCCCACTCTGTCTCTCCCTGTCTCCTCTCATTATATTCCTCTCACCTCTTAATTTCACCTTTTAAGTATCATCCCTTCCTGTTAAATTGGTCCCGTGCCCTCTATCTATGTATACCTGTAAACATATATCCACATATTCACATATGTATTCATATGCCCGCATACCCTCATATAAAGACATATATATATTTCTAATCCCTTCAACTACTGAGAAAAGTTTCATAAGTTACAATTATTGTTTTTCCATGTAGAAATGTTAATAGTTCAACTTTGGCCAGGTGGCTCAGCAAGCAAGAGCACCAGCCCCAGTGCCGGGACGACCCGGATCAAATTCGGGCCCAGACACTCAGCACCACACCGAGAAACAACAACTGGCCGTGTAACCCCGAGCAAGCCACTCAACCCCGATTGCTTTAAAAAAAAATAGTTCAACTTTGATAAGTTCCTTATGATTTCTTTTCCCTGTTTACCTTCTCATGCTTCTCTTGCTTCTTGTATCTGAATGTCAAATTGTCTATTCAACTCTGGTTTTTTCAGCAAGAATACTTGAAAGTCCTGTATTCCACTGAATGACCATATTTTCCCCTGAAACATGATATTCAGTTTTGCTGGGTAGGTGACTCTTGGTTTTAATCCCAGCTCCCTTGACCTCCGGAATATCACATTCCAGGCCCTTCGATTCCTCAGTGTAGAAGCTGCCAGATCCTGGGTTATCCTGATTGTGTTTCCACAATATTCAAATTGTTTCTTCCTGGCTGCTTGTAATATTCTCTCCTTAATCTGGGAATTCTGGAACCTGGCTATAATATTCCTAGGAGTTTTCATTTTGGGATCTTTTTCAGGAAGTGATCGGTGGATTCTTTCAACCTTTATTTTGCCCTCTTGTTCTAAAACATCAGGGCAGTTTTCTTTGAGAACTTCCTGGAGGATGCTTTCCAGGCTCTTACTTTGGTCATGGCTCTCAGGCAGTCCAATAATTTTTAAATTAACTCTCCTGGATCTATTTTCCAGGTCAGTGGTTTTTCCCATGAGATATTTCACATTGCCTTCTATTCTTTCATTTGTTTGGATCTGTTTAACAGCATCTTGATTTCTCATAAAGTCATTAGCTTCCATTTGCTCCAATCTAATTCTGAAGCAATGATTCTCCTCAGTGAGCTTTTGAGATTCTTTTTCCATCTGGCAAATTCGACTTTTTAAGGCATTCTTCTCCTCATTGCCTTTTTGAGCCTCCTTTGCCATTTGAGTCAGTCTGTTTTTTAAGATATTATTTCCTTCAGTCAGGCTGTTGACTCTCATTTCATAATTTTCTTGCATTGTTCTAATTTCTCTTCCCAATTTTTCCTCCACTTCTCTTATCTGCTTCTTAAGGTCCTCTATGGCCTGTAATCAGCTTGTATTTTCCTTTGAAGCTTTTGGTGCAGGAGTTCTGACTTCACTGATTTCCTCCTGTTCCATGCCTTGCTCCTTCTTATCCCCAAAATAGGAGTGTAATGTTGGAATCTTCTGTCTGCTTTGTTTCCTTTGCCTGCTCATTTTGCCACTCAATGATTTGACTTTTGGGTTTTTTGCCACAGTAAGACTCTGCCACCAGACTGGGGAGTTTTCGTCCCAAACACTGGGGTATTCTCAGCTGCCGGAGGTATTAGATGGGTGCCCTCTCTGAGGTCTCCACACGCTCTGGCAAGCTGGACACACACCCCAGGACCTCCACCCTAGACTGCAATCCAGATCCAAGCAGGTTAAAGCAAGAGCGATGACCCCTCAGACTGGTGCTTGGTCCCCCTACACTCTGCAGGTCAGGAGCTGAAGCCGCCACTTGGCGCTGTGTAATGGGAATGCAAATTTGGAAGAATTTCCCTGCCCCTAGGCTAAAATGCACCTGAAGCCTGGGGAGGGAGGCTTGTTTTTCAGTAGATACTTCTTGATTGGCCAATGAGTCAGTAAGGTTGTTACATTCTCTGAGCCAGGAGAAGGCTATATAAGCCCTGATGTGTAGCTTTGTTTTGGGACTCACTTTGAGAAGTGTTCTGTGATTTGATCTGAATTCTGGGAAGCCGTTGTTGAGAGTCTCCCAGCTTTGAAAAACCCAGATGTGGAAACCCAGATGTTGACTGGGTATGGATGTAATGGTTGGACAGTTTGGAAAGCTGTCTATTTGATCTGTTAATGTCTTGATAATTCTGTCTGTATATTTTGAAGTGTGGGGTGCTGACCTTTTTCCCCTGAACAAGGTAAACAATATATGTCTGACTGATTAAAGTAAGCTTGTTAACCCATTTTGAGTTGCTTTCCTTTAACAAAGCAGATCCAAGAACCTGTATAGGCAGCAAACCCTGAGGACGCGCTTGGGGTGCTTGCTGCTACACGCTGGCAGGCTGTGCCAACGTCTCAGTGGTTTCTCGCCCCGGGGGTAAAAGCCATGCACTCCCACTTACTGGGTCCCAAAGTCCAGACTGCTCTGGCCTCTCACCTTGTCCTTTGCATCTATGTATTGATAAATATGGAAACGGCCACAGCTGCTGCTGATCTGGAGTCCCTCTGGCTGGCGGCTGGTCAGGCCCACCCTGGGGCTAAAGCCTCCAAGTGGTGCTGGGCTCAGCTCCCAGAGCATTGCGCTGGCCGATTCCTGCTGGCCTGCCGGGCTGTTCTCAGCAGGAGGTTAGCTTCTCTGTGTCATTTTGAGGGTTCTGCAGCTCCAAAGTTTGTTTAGAGTCCCCTTTTTACATGAATTGGGGAGGGTGGAAGTCAGAGCCGCGGGAGGGTCGTGCTTCTACTCCGCCATCTTGGCTCCTACCTATCTGACTTTCATTAAGCCACTTCTCTTTATTCCATCAAGATTTAAAACTGGAAAGGATTGTATCAGTCATCTACCCTAAGCTCTTCATTTTACATATGATGAAACTGGAATCCAGAGGAGTGAAATAACTTTGTATTCTCAGTGCTTAGCACAGTATCTAACATACAGGAAGTATAAAATAGATGCTTGTTGACTTGATTTGAGTTGGCCTTCAGGCAGTACTTAGCAAGGCCTTTGATAGCTAGGTGGTGTAATGGTTAGAGTCCTGGGCCTAGAATCAGGAAAACCCAAGTTCAAATTCCATCTCACACATTTGCTAGCTGTGTGACCCTGGGCAAGTCACTTCACCTCTGCCTTTTTCCTCAACTGTAAGACAGGAATAACATTAGCACTTATCTTCCATGGTTGTTGTGAGGATAAAATGAAATGGTATTTGTAAAAGGCACAGTTTTAGGTTTTAGTTATTGTTGCTTAATCCTTTTCAGTTGTATCCAACTCTTTGTGACACCATTTGGGGTTTTCTTGGCAAAAATACAAGAGGGGTTTGCCATTTCCTTCTTCAGATCATTTGACAGACAATGAAACTGAGGAGAAACTATTGTTTCTTACTCGCCATTTTCCATTACATTCTTATATCACAGTTTGTGAAGTCATTTCCCAATAAGGATTCTTTTTTTTTTTTCCAGTTTTTGTCATTGTTTTGTCAGGTACATTTTTGTTTTTTGCTACCACAGAAAATAACTTATGACTGTTTTGTTATATGAAGGATATATCTTTCTGATATTGATCTTCTTAGGGTATCTGCCTAATAGTGAGATAATTATATCAAAGCCTGTCACTTTGCTGAATGAATTCCAGAGCTTCCTAGGATGATCATACTAATCAATTCACAGGTCCACCAAGTTTCTATCTTCCCATAGACTATCCAGCACTTACCGTTTCATTGGTGGCTAAGCTCATGGATAACCATCTAAGACTTTGTGTTTATGTAATGAATATTTTTATTTGCTTGTTTGTTTTCTTTTCTTTTTTTGGAATGCTTTGCCTCCAGATATAAAGTCATCATTTTCAAAGCTCAAGTTTACTGAGGAATATTGAGAATAGCTGGAAATGCTTTTTATTTTATTAAAGGTTAAATACACCAGGATAAGACCCTTTTACATAGAGAGGGGCACTTTGATATCTTTCTAATCCATATTGTCATTTGACAATTCATCCCCAAAGTTAAAAGTGACTTGCTCACTGTCACATAGCTGGTGAATAGCAAAGCCAGAATTTGAGCTCAGATCTCCTAATTCCAAAGCATCTCCTCTTTCCACATCATATTATTCCTTTGTTTGTTAGGTCATAGAAGGATAGATGAGATAAAGTAATTTAAGAGTCTGTACTACAGAGTTGTTTTTATTTTTAGAGGCTTGAAGAAAAGGTAAGGTGCAATTCAAAACCCATTGTTAAGTCCCTGCTTAGTGGAAGTAGGGATTCAATTCAGAGCTCAGTGAGAAAAGTAATGATCTTTAACCTAGTGATCTCCCTGCTAGACAGATAGCCTAAGAAGAGTAATGTCAAAAAAAATCCCACCTATTAACAAAATAGTCATAGTAGTATTCTCTGTGGTAGCAATACATAAATACATAAATCAGAGATAGAGATAATAATTTAGATTATTTTGGTCAACATAAGGTTAACTCTCATGCTCTATTTGTATGACCTCATGCTGTCAGGCCTAATGGATTGGAGCTGAGACCATAGACTAAACTAGCATTCTCTGAGATTGCAGTACCAGGCAGGGCTCTTCAGAACAAGATATCTCTGGACAGAAACAAATGAATCAGAGCAGCAAAGGACCAGTAAGCAGAAGAAATGGGAGCTTAGATGAATGTGACTGCTGACTAGACAAGAATATACAAATCCTTCCTGGAGTCACTAGGGGAAGACTACATAATGAGGAAAGAGAGAGTATAATTAGAAGGGAGTCTTGGGGGATATGTTATCTATAGAGATTAAGAGTAACTATATAAAAATGAATTCATGACTCAGCAAAGGTTCTTTAGATTACATCTGTAATCTGAAAATCCTGGGAGTAAGAAAGATCTAAGTATTAAAATATGGTACATAGAGTATCGTATTTGAGGTCTGTTTTTGGTCCTCATTGTGTTCATTTTCAACAAGGTGGGGGAGGGGCAGAGGGAATAGGCAGTGACCCACAGACATCTAAAAACTAGTAGATACCTTGGAGGGAGCAAGATATAGTCGATAATTGTCCTCTATGCTAGGAAGACTAGGGTTTGGGTCTTTCCACTGATGCATAATGTCTGTGTGACCATGGGTAAGTTACAATCTTTCAGTGACCTAAGTAACTAAGTTTGTCACTGCAGAGAAAGGGACCACCTACATTTTTAGTCAGAATTTCCTTAACTGGGAACTTCCTGTACCATATAATTCACAGATCTAGTCTCCTAATCCCTAATAGCTCCTACCTCCCAATCTTGTCACCAGGATCAAAGGAGACAATACATATAAAGCCCTTTGCAAAGCTTAAAAGACTTTATAAGTGTTAGCCATTATTAGGATGTATAACATTTTAGCCCTGGATCCAGAAGAGTTGTATTCAAGTCCTGCTTTGCCAACCTATTAGTTATTTGACTTAGAGCAAGTCACTTTGCCAGTTTGGGCTTAGTTTTTCTCACCTGTAAAATGGTGTAATGTTAATGGGATTTAAGATCTTGGCTGCCTGTTAATAGTGGAGCCCATTAAGGGAAGCTTGCTTAGGGGATGCTTGCTTGTAGGAAGACTTTCACACTTTTTGCTAATTTTTAATTAGGCAGAGTCAAATGAATGAGAGACAAAGAATGCTGTGATGCCTTCTGGCTTGGAGAAGTGTACATATTCTATGAGTGGGTATTTTAATCGGGGGCTTGCTTACAAGAAGGATCTTGTGCTTCCCTGGTTGAGATTCTGAGTGGCCCCATGTTCAGAACTCCTCACCTGTTCATATGTAAAGTCTATCTCAATTCAGGGGATCTATGTAAAGTGTATAGTTGATTCAGGCAGTCAGGCCCCTGTCTGTTGGTCTTTATTTTTCTGCTGGTATTTTCTCTGTATTTTCTGTTTGAATTTTCTCTGAAGTTCAGTGTGCTCATTTTTCCCCTGAACTAGTGAATGTAATTAAAAAAAAAAAATTGTTGACCCCTTAAATAGCTATCTTTCTTAGTAAAGCAGATCTAAGAACCTGTTCTAGCAGCCATCCTGGGTATGCCAGTGTGGTTGCTGCTACAAACGGAGATAATACTTGCTCTAGAGGTTTCAATGAAAGGATTAAATGAGACAATAATGTGTTTTAGCCTTAAAATAGTGAGGCGTGGCTAGGTGGTGCAGTGAATAGAGCACCGGCCCTGGAGTCAGGAGGACCTTAGTTCAAATCTACCCTCAGACATTTAACACATACTAGCCATGTGACCTTGGGCAAGTCACTTAACCCCAAATGCCCTACCTTCCCCCCTCCAAAAAAAAGAAAATATAATAATAAAAATGTAAGTATATATGTATATATATCTATGTATATATATATATATATATATACACACATACACACACTTTTATTAATACCATCTTACATGTAATTGGGAAATAAGATATACAGGCACTGAGGCATAGAGATCCACTGGAAAAGTCGAAAGGGGTATGGGAGAAAACATGGGAGAGAGCAGATTGGAAGAGAGAATATCCTGTGGGACTGCTATTTTGGGGCGGTGGGTAGGGGAAAAATGGGGAGAAAATTTGTAACTCAAAATCTGGCAGAAATGAATGATGTAAATCAGAAGTTAATAAAGCATTTAAAAAAATAATAATGTAAAAACATAGGCCACAATTTCTTTCCTTATAAGAACCTATCTTCTATTGTCACTTGCTATATACAGTCTAGCCTACTCTTATAGGGGGCTTTGTGGCACTGCAATAGAACACTGAGCCTGGAGTAAGGAAGACCTGATTTCAAATTGGACCTCAGATGTTTACTATCTGTGTGACCCTGGGCATGTCATTTAACTTCTGATTCTTTCCTTTTTCTCATGTGTTAAAGAGTTCCATCATGAGACAAAAAAGATAGGAAAGGAAGGAAGATTCATTTTTCTTTCTTTTTCATTTGTTTGTTTTGGAGCTTGTTTGTTTTGTTTTGTTTTGTTTTAACTTTGGAGGTAGAATGGGTGCTTCCATGATGTGGTGGAGAAGAAGGCAAGATGATTGCACATGAAATTGCTGGCCCGTTGTGTGTAGCTTGCTATTCCTTTTATTTTATTTAATTTTTGTTTTGTTTAGTTTTGAACTTGAGACATGGGGCAGGCATTTCTGTAGCATGGTAGAGTGGAGCTGAGGGATGATTTCACATGAAACTGCAGATCTGTTCTGTGCACTTTGATATTCCTTTTAAGTATAATAATGGGGCTATCATCTAACTTAAATAAAATAAAATGGGGATAATAACCTACCTCCCAGGGTTGTTATGGGGATCAAATGAGATAACAATTGTAAAGCACTTAGTTCAGTACCTAGCACATAGCAAGCACTGTGTAAATGTGAGCTGTTTTTAGTCTGGCAAGAACTTGTGAGGGTCATCAATGTATTTCCGTGGTTTACAATTGTTGATACAATGAAAAAAGGTTTAGATGTGAGAAGGTGACTATCTTTGTGACAAGGTATGTTTTTAGGAGTATGTTCTCAGTATGACCTGAGAGCAAAAAACTAGAAAGAATATAAGGTTTTAAAATAATTTCATTCTATTAAAAAAAAAAGAGTTTTTATAGAGGTTGGGATTTGTTGAAGTCAGTTTGGGTACAACTTATGTTATATTAACATAACACAAATGAGAAACTGGCTGCCTGTTTTTAAAGGGAGTTTCCGTATCACAAGTTTACTATACTGAAGAAAGGGATATAGATCTGAAGTTTAAAGAAAAAAAAAAAAGCAAATTCTCAGGGCTTATGTATCAATAAGTATGAGTTAGCCTGCTTTAGAATCAGCATCAACTCTTCAAGGTCACTAACTGGTTAGTTCTAGGCTAGTGATGATTGTCATACTTGACTCCTCCATAGGGGTGAAGTCTTAAGAGCTCTCTGCTGGTCTGAGAAATCAGAAGCACTCTTTCTCCACATTCCTTAGTTTCAAATAGAAAACAAGTTGTTGAGATGTAGTAGAAAAAATGAAGGACCTGGCTTTAAAAAAAAAAAAGTTCAAGTTCCAATTTTACCCCTCATTTGCTATGTGATCTTGTGTAAGTCATTTGTTAATGGCATACTATTTGTTGACAACTTTGTAAGTGGGAGAAAGAGAAACATGCAGAAACTGCTTTGAGCAAATTGAATATATTAGAAATCCAGATTTATAAGAGATAAATAGGGGTCCAAGGGCGTGAGTGCAAGAAAGAGGAAGGCTTATCATTTCCTTTATTAAAGGATTTGCTAATGTAATCTCTTTAAAATTTCAAACTCCTCTAATGCATTTCAAAAAAATGATTCCATTAACAAGAACTCAATTTGCACATACTTTCCATTAATCGATCTCAAGAATAATTATGTATGTGCTTAGCACAGTGCTTGGCATACAGTAGGTGCTTAACAAATGTTTGTTGAAGTATGTCTAAGCAGGGGTTGTGACTACTGAGTATAGGGCCCTATTCTGGAGAGTAGGTAGAGAAAATAAATTATTTTCAAGGCAACTTAACTATCTTTTGAAAAAATGTCTTAGTGATCAGTGTGTCCTTGTAACTGTAATTAAGATTTAGCTCCTGTGCTAGGAAGGATAAAAGGATGGCTTCCCAACCACCCAGGGAAGACATATGTTTAGTCCTTCAAATGGGCCAATAGCTCTCCAAGAAACATGTGTTAGGAAAGGCAGCAACCAGCCCAGGGAATTTATTTATGCAGACAATCTGTATTACAATGCAGTTGGACACATAAAAGAATAATGCCTTACAAATAGTTCGGCTATAAACTTTGACTGACACATTACACTTAGCAAACAGCTGAGAGAACTGTGTAAACATTAATAATTCCTGACAAGCTGGGTGGCTTTTTTTCTTTTAATGTACTGGGTCATTTTGAATTATTTATTGTTATTCTTATTATTGTTATTTTCCAGCAGTAATTTGATTTTTATTGGTAGGTAACACAATTTAGGGACTCTACCTATTGGAGATTTCTTTCTGGTATTTCTAATTCGTCCATATCTTTGAATGATAATCAACGTCTCTTTTTCTCCCATCATGGGAATAAACATACACTTTATCTCTCTTAGTAGATATGCATCAAACCTTGAAAGAAGGATAAAATAGCAGCTGTCTCTGGGGGAGATTTATAACTGTGGATCGACATACTTGTGAGGTCCCTATAATTTGGTTACTTTCTTTTGCATTCTTCTATTTTGAATACATGTAAGACTGCCTAGACTGGGAAATCCTGTGATCAGGGTCTAGTCCTGGATTGGCCACTAGGGAATGGCAAACTTTGACAGACATTTTCTCCTTTTCCCTTGGTTGCTTAGTCTAGCAATGATCTTCCAGCTCTCCTGACCCATGATTACAACCATAGGGTGGTGATATTCTGTAGATCTTTCTTTTCTTCTTTTTTTTTTTTTTTAAAGCAATTGGGGTTAAGTAACTTGCTCAAGGTTACATGGCCAGTTATTTTTTTTGTGTGTGTGGGTGCCAAGTATCTGAGAACCGATCCTATATCTCCCTACTCTGGGGCCAGTGCTCTTACTCACTGCGCCACCTGGCCGCCCCAAATTTTTTGCTTTTTTTTTTTTAGGGCAATTGGGGTTAAATGACTTGCCCAAAGTCACGGGGCTAGTAATTGTGTCAAGTATCTGAGGCTGGATTTGAACTAAGGTCCTCCTGACTCCAGGGACAGTGCTCCATTCAGTGCACCACCTAGCCACCCCTCTGTAGATCTTTCAAGTAGATGTAGGTCAGCAATCAACATTTCTTCATATGACTTCATCCAGACTAGATGTGGGAT
Source organism: Petaurus breviceps papuanus (assembly GCF_028583685.1). Taxonomy (NCBI): domain Eukaryota; kingdom Metazoa; phylum Chordata; class Mammalia; order Diprotodontia; family Petauridae; genus Petaurus; species Petaurus breviceps. The sequence goes on along the minus strand of NW_027186296.1, from coordinate 71,083,838 downwards.
ATATCTCTAGATCTCTGGAGCTCCTAATTTTCAAGGGACTAATGACAAAATCCAATTGACAACTGTTGTGATTGACTATAGGATTTTATCCAAAGAGTAAGACCCTGGGTATAGATACCCTGAGGGCAACCGAGTGGTAAGTGGTAAGGTGGATAGAGTGTTGGGCCTGGAATCAGGAAGAGCCATCTTCCTGAATTCTAATCTGGCCTCAGACACTTATTAGATGCATAGTCCTGACCAAGTCACTTTATTCTGTTTGTTTCATTTTCCTCAACTGTAAAATAAACCAGAGAAAGAAATGGCAAAACACTCCAGTGTCTTTACCAGGAAAACCACAAATAGGCATCACAAAGAGTCATTATGACTGAACAACAACAATGAATGCTCTATCACCTAACCAAATCATCTTTACCCTTTTCTCCTGCCATTAATTTTTTGAACCCAAACATTGAACATTACATATACACCTATGACCCTTCATTTATTTTTTTTACTTTTTTTTTTTTTTTTTTTTTGCTTTTTGGAGGGGGAAGGCAGGGCAATTAGGGTTAAGCGACTTGCCAAAAGTCACACAGCTGGTAAGTGTTAAGTGTCTGAGGCCAGATTTGAACTCAGATCCTCCTGACTACAGGGCAGGTACTCTATTCACTGTGCCACCTAGCCTCTCTGACTCTTCATTTTATTACATTTCTTCCATCACTCTAATTTGTTAGGATATCTATAAATAATAATTCAGTTATTTAAATCATCAGCTAATCTTTCCAATTTTGTGGCATCCACAAATTTGAAAGACAGCATGACATAATGAATATGAAGCTGGCCTCAGAGTACAGAAGACTTGATTTCTAATCCTTCTTATGAAATTAATATTGACCATGTGACCCTAGCCAAGTAGTAATTTCTAAAAGTAGGCAACTCTCTTCGATAACAATTTGTAAAAACAAATCTTACTTCATTGCATTGTTGGAGAGGATTTCCTTGCTGCGCCCTGAGATTCCCTACAGACAAGTATACACATGTGTATGTATGTATATGGATGCATATGCCAGTGCAATGAAGCAACTACTTTATAACTACATATATATATATATTCTCATGTGTGTTTATGTATATACACACGTGTTAATATGTATGCATGTTTATACAAGAACATGCATAAATACATATTGTATACATGCATATACAAATATGTGTTTTGTGTAGTGGAGGTTGAATTGGAAGTTGTTCCTCAAGAAGTATGTGTGGAATGAACCTATAGGAACTGTGCCAGGAAGCACATGCCATAACTTTTATGGAAAATTAAGCAGATTGGAGGGACATGTGAAACTCAGAACTGATAGACTTGTACTACCCCAAAGGGGAAGTGGGGGAAGAAAATTTTTGGTCTAATAGTTTCACGAATCTGGCCTTAAGGTTGTCTTCAGAAAGATGAACCTAATAAAAATATAGTCTTAGTTATCTCTCTCTGGCTCTTTCTTATTCTACTTCCTTGAGTAGAATATCCTGGGCTTTGAGAATTTTGTCCCCTCAGGGTGTTCTTCACAACCTGGAAAAAAGCTCAAGCTACTGGTTTCCTTTTCTCCCAGGGTGATTTTAAAAATTCCTTCCTAGAAAGAGTTTGGGCAAAGAAAAGAATATTAAAGGCTGTGACTGGAAAGTTCTCTGCTTTTTAATGATATAAGGGAGGTGATATTGTCTTTTATGTTTAAGCTTCTACAAAGGATATTTACTGAGAAAATATAACTGAACCTGGGGTGTATAGGATGTTCAGAAGGACTAACACATCTGGTGTAAGGCCTTCCAGAGCCCTTTTCATGGTTCCTATCTATGGCTCCAAGAAGCTGTAACATGCACAGTGACCACACCCTGGCAAACTGGCTAAGCAGACAGCCTAAACCAGGTTAAGGGTAACTGAAAGACCCCAACCCTGTTGGTGAATTAGGGGGATGTCTATCCCAAGCATTAGAAGACTTTTCCTGTTGGAATTGGTAGAGGAGAACAATTTGTTCCAATGACTATGAAGGCACCTGAAGCAAGCACTGAGGAGAGCTTAGAACTTGGTCAGACAACAAAGACACCAAGGTCATCCACTAGATTCTGAACCATCACCAGTCATCTTAACTTTTGTCCTGCCCCTGAACTTCAATGATTCAGAAGAAAGAATGAAGTTGATGACTTTGTGGAACACTGCCTCACTTAAATCCGATTCACACTCAAGTCAACATGTCACCCTGTGATGTCATTGGTGCTCTTCAAAAACAAAGGACAAAGAACGTGACTGAAACCATAACAAAAACTTCTCAAACAGGGCATTGACTCTCTTTTGCCCTATCAATCCCTAGGGAGAATGCATTCAGACTTAATATGGCTGCTACTAAACATTTCTCCCATCAAGTTCATTTCTAAGAAAGAAATCCATCAGGATTAACCCCTCCTTTGCTTAAAAGATATGGTGACTTGGCAGCTAAATTGATTCAGAGCTGGACTGGGTCAGATAAATCACTCCTCAGGGCTGGCTATATTATTGCAGCAATCAATGGACTATGTTATTTACTCTAGTTGCTAAACATATGATGGTTCTTTTGACTTTTCAAAGCTCACATGACCATGAATTGATCCATTCCATATCTCATACCTAATTACCTAATATCAGTAAAGAAGAAGCTAGATATCATCCTCCTGACTGATATGTCCAGAGTGGGGGGATGGTTTATTTGGCCGGGGTTGTGGGGATGTGGGGAGGGGTCAGAGAGCACCAAGTGGTAGCCATATGGCAAGTCTTAGTGTCAGTTCAGGCCTGAGGGCAAACTTCATGCCAGATTCTCATGACCTCTGATCTTGCCTCAGGTGACTCAGATCTGTAAAGATAATAAGTGACAACATTGGAGGCATTGTGTCATATGTGATCTGGTATATGTGTGTGTGTGTAGATACAAATATACCCACCATATATCTATACCTACGTATATATGTATGTGTATATATGCATATCCTCATGTATATACATATATACTTATATAAGATATAGATATAATCTTTGTCTTTAAAACTTCAATAAAAAGTTTGAACAGAACATAGTCAAGAATAGAGAACTATGGCATTCCAGTATCAACTTTGCTCTAAGCTAAAATAGATCCATTAATTTCCATTCTCTGGTTTTCATTGTTCAATAGCTTCCATATCTACTTAACTGTGCTATCATTTATCCCATATTTTTCTATCTTATACATGAGGATAGAATAAGAGTCAACTTTCTTTGTCTGTATTTCCTCACCTATAAAATAAGAATGATAATTATTCTCTCCACCTCATAGGATTGTTGTGAAGGTGACATAATATATTCTATAGATATAACTTTGGAACTGTAAAATAAAATACAAGTTTAAGCGTTGGCATCCTAATTTCACAGCTAAATCCACTTCAGTTATTTTATTTACTAAAGTTAATTGAAGCAGACCCTTATAGTCACTAGGAGGGTATTCCAATTTGGCAAATTATTCATGGATATTTGAGAAATGTTTTTACTATATTCTATTAGAATAAAAAAAACAGAAGACATATAATTAGATTATTTAATTTAAGCAAGCTTATATATTTGGTACATGTTTGTTCAAACATACATGTAATGCAAATCAGCATATTTATATGCATAGGTAGTTTCTAGTTTACTAATGTACTGTGTTCCAAAAATTTGTTTAGATCAGTGGTCTAAAATGTGGAATCAATTTTCCCAAAGAAACAGTTACCAATTTCATTTTACAAAACAACAAAAAATGTGAAATATAGTCACTCATCATTTGCAATGGTTATATTCTAGAAAGCCACCACAAATACTGAATTAAAGAATTCTGATCTTCTAAAATACAGGGTTAGGGTCCTGCTGGCCTCTGGTCAAAGCATTTACTTGCCAAAGCAGCCTCTTATATAGATTGGTGAATTTCTTCTTCCTTTTTCTGGATGAACTGTATTGTTGATTCATTAACATCAAACTCACAGCCAAAGGCACTGTTACTCATGACTGAATGAAAACTATCTAACACAGGTATTTTCTCCATAAGGCACATCACAGGTTTCTTGAACTTAGGCAGGACTTCAGCCTAAACTTAGGGCCCATTTTAAACAGGGAAAAGGCAACCAAAAAAGCACAAAAATGGGGGAAATGTGATACTAAATAGACCACAAAAAGGACACTTGTTTATAATATGAGAACTGAAAGAAGGCAGGATATTGTCTCCTTCAACCTCAGCTGAGGATGTGCCTTTTGGGTGACTCGAATTTTTTTTGCTATTATGCACATATCCACAAATAAATGCAAAGCACCACAAGTATTGATTTTGTAGTTACAAATAAACTTTAGAGAACAGGCAAATTCACAAGTGTGGTCCATCATTAATAAAGATAGACTGTACTTATTGTTATAAAATTACGGCACTGTGTCTATGAGGAGACTTCCCTCAAGCAGTTTACCATGTGTGGTAGATGAAATGCACATAAGCATAGATAGATAGATAGATAGATAGATAGATAGATAGATAGATAGATAGATAGATAGATAGATAGATAGA
>NW_027186296.1:71047805-71079263 GCF_028583685.1 Petaurus breviceps papuanus | reverse complement strand
AGATAGATAGATAGATAGATAGATAGATAGATAGATAGATAGATAGAGATATATGTGAATATATATACATGCACACATATATGCATATGGATGTATGTTGTGCATAAGATACAAAAACCAAAAGATTATACATTATACATTGCTGAGCCCTATTCAGGCCTGCTTATTCACTTTTATATCCAACTAGTCACCCAGCTCTCACTTGCAGCTCTGAGAAGCTGTAGCATGCACAGCAGCTAAAACTTGGTTAACCTATTTAGGCAGATGGGCTAAACTAGGTTGAGGATACATACTATAAAGACAGAAATAACTAGACATGACAATGGATTGACTATGTGGCATTAGTGAGAGTAAGGAGTTAAGGCTGATCCTGAGGTTGGAGACTTGAGTGTTTGGGAGGAAGATGTATCCCCAATGAATATACTGAACTTTAGAAAGCAGGGATCATGGTGGTAAGAATAATGAGTACCTCATTTAAATAATGAGACAAAATAAAAACATTAATTCTATTCTAATCTACTCCAAGAATCATTATTGAAAACAAGAATTGGCAAATGAGAGAAAAAAATGATAGGTTACAAAGCTCCCATGTCATTTCTAAGAAATCCACAAAATAATTGCCATTCATACCATCACTTTAAGATTCTTGTCATTCTTATTTTTAAAATTATATTGATGTGCTTCATTTTAACATTATAAATATTTACAGAATATTCTTACTTTTTGAGTAATCTCATTGCAAGATAATAGAGTTTAATTAAACAAATAATGGGTAGCTACATAGTGCAGTTATTAGAGTATCAGATCTGGACTCAGGAAGATTTCATTTTCCTGTGTTTAAATCTGACTTTAAACACTTACTAGCTATATGACTCTGGGCAAGTAACTTAACTCTCTGTTTCAGTTCCTCATCCATAAAACAAGCTGGAGAAGGTAATGGCAAACTACTCCAATACCTTGGCCAAGAAAGCCCCAAATAGAGTCAAAAGGAGTCAGGTATGACTGAGACAGTTGAACAAGACAAATAATACAGCTTTCTCATAGAGAACAGTATGTAACATTTCATGCACATGGGACCTTCTCACTTCTACATTTAAAAAAAATTAATAGAAATCTATTTTCTCTCCTTCCCACCCCATTAGGTAAAAAAAAGAAATATAAATTTCTTATGACAAATATATATACTCAAGTAAAAGAAATTCCCTCAATGACTACATATATACATATGTGTGCATGTGTATGCATTTATGTATCTATATTGCAAGCATTAATGTATATTTATGTATAGATGTATAATCAAGCACATATATGTGTATATGTATTTATACACACATACATATATATCTCATTCTACACCTTAAATCTATCACCTTTCCATAATGAATGATATTATTCATCATCAGTTCTTTGGAATCAGGGGTGGTTGTTGGATTGATCATAGTGATTACAGTGTTCAGTTGTTTGCAAATAATTACAACATTCAGTTTATTGTATTTATAGTGTTGTTATTGCACATACTGTTCTGGTTCTCTTTTTATTCATCCTAGGTTTATAAAAGTCCTCAAAACTATTCATTATTAAAATATTATATAAATAGTTCTATATTGTACACATATTTCTTTTGTTTCTCCTCAGTTCACTCTGTGTCCATTCATATAAGTATTCTGTCTTTTTGAAATCATCTATATTTTTCTTTTTTTACAGCATAATAATACTCCATCACATTCATATACCACAACTTTTTCAGCAATTCTTCAATTAATATGCATCTCCTTAATTTCCAGGTTGTTTTTTGCCAACACAAAAAGAGCTACTATAAATGTTTTTGTATATATATATATATATATAACCTTTTCCTCTTTCTTTGATCTCTTTAGGGTATAGGCCTAGCAATGGTATAAATAGATCAGAGGTCGTACACTGTTTAGTTGTGTGTGTGCGTGTGTATGTCTGTGTGTAATTCCAAATTGCTTTCCAGGATACTGGTATCCATTCACAGGTCTATCAACAACGTATCAATGTGCCAATTTTCTCACCGCTCCTTGAACATTTATAATTTTCCTTTTTTATTATCTTTGTCCCTCTTATAAATGTGAGGTAGAATCTCAGAATTATTTTAATTGCCTTTCTCTAATTGTGATTCAGAGCATTTTTTATATGGCTAAAGATATTCTGAGCACAAGTGAATTCTATCAAACATTCAAAGGACAATTCCATTATTACAAATTGTTTGCAAACATAGGAAAGATTCTATTAAATTCTTATGACACAGATACGTCTTGATACATAAACCTGAGACAATGAAAACAGAAGAAAACTGGAGACCAATATTCCTAATGCAAAATATTTTTTAAAATAAAATATTAGCAAAGAGTCTAAAACAACAGATTAAAAAGATTATTTCCTAAAATCAAATTGGATTTATATCAGGGTCATCTTAATATTAAGCAAACTATAAAATTAATTGACCATATTAATAAAAAATAAACAGAAATCACATGCTTATGTCAATACATGCAGGAAAACCTTGACAAAATACAATGCCTATTTCTCTTAACAAAACAATAGAAGAAATAGGAATAAATGGGACTTTAATTTAAAAAATTATACCCACACATGTGTGTGTATACACACACACACACACACATATGTCTTGACTTGTACAAGAATTAGATTTAAATGAGACAGAGTTAAACAATGCTGTCAGCCTTGCTCCCTCTTCCAGAGTTATCCAGTGTCAGGACAAAAATTATCCTGACTGGCAATGACCCAGGATGCATTGGATGCCCTTGGTATCTTTGATGTCTGACCAAGATATAAGCACTCAACAGCACCTGCTTCTGCTTCTTTCATGGCCATTGGAATAAATTACTTTCATCCATCCATTCTGCCAGAAGAAATCTTAACATGCTTAGAAAACACATCCCCCTAACTCCTCAACGGTTTTGAGGCATGGTGGTTATCCTCAGCCTGGTTTAGCCAATCTGCCTAAATGGGCTAACCAAGGTTTAGCTGCTGTGCACGCTACACCTTCTCAGTCGCAAGTCAGAGCTGGGTGAGTAGTTGGATAGAAAAGTGGATAAGCAGCCCTGAAAAGAGCTCAGCAAGCCTCACACCAGAGGTGCTAGTCCTCCCTTAACACCTCATACATTCTATTATTATTTATAATAGAGATTATCCTTTTCATTAATTCAACTGTGATACAGAGATGTCTATTGTCACCACTTTTATTTGACATAGGATTAGAAATTCTGGCTAGAGCAACAGGACCAAAAAAAATTTAAGGGGATAATATTAGATAAATTAAAAAGAAGTATCACTTTTTCATATTATAAAACAGTATACTTAAAAAAAACCTAAAGAGTCAACTGAAACATTGACTGAAACAATGAATAACCTCAATCAATTTGTAGGATATAAAACAAATCCACATGAATCATTGTCGTTTTTATGTAATACAAATAAAACCATCAGGAAATGATAGAAAAATAAATTCCATCTAAAATAGAGAATATATAAAGTATCTGGGCTTCTACCTTTTAAAATGTACATAAGGGCTATGCAGGTACAACTATAAACAACTGTTTACAGAAATAAAAACACAAATACCTAGAAAAATATGAAGTGTTCCTGGGTAGGAGTCTTCTTCTGTGTGAGAGAGAGAGGGAATGGGAAATTTTCTGCCTGCCTCTCTCTCTCTCTCTCTTTCTCTCTCTCCCTGTATTAGGTAATGAAACTTGTTCCTTTTCAGGGCAAGGGCACTATAAGTCATAATTTTCCCTCTATACCCCTTGAAGCCAAGCCCTTATTCCCATCAGTTTATTAACTTTTCCTTTGTTCCTTGAGCACATAATAAATGTTAGTAATCATAACACTAATGGTAGTTCACATTTATGCAGCACTTTACTGTTATTAAAAATAATGTGATAGGAGTGGCTAGGTGGCGCACTGAATAGCATACCGACCCTGGAGTCAGGAGGCCTGAGTTCAAATCCAGCCGCAAACACTTAACACTTAACTAGCCATGTGACCTTGGACAAGTCACTTAACCCCAATTGCCCTCCAAAAAGCAAAAAAAAAAAAATAGTAATGTGATAGATGTGCCCACATGGGTCGTCTAAATATATGAGTATGACTCATAGATGGCATGGATAGATAAGATCTGAGCACTGGACAGACTATGTCAAGAGGAGAAATGTCTATAACTTTGACATGCTAGTTGAGGAGAAATGCTGTCAAGGTTTAGGATGGCCAACAGTAGATAATCTTTTCCACTTTCTAAGAGGGATATTAGGCTAGATTTTATCATCGCTTAGAAATTCAATTCTGGGTTTAGAAGGTCCCTTTAAGGAGAGAAACATTACATTTAACTTACTCTCACCACCATAGCTCCTTCCTACATGAATTGCAAATATCTAGTAAAAAAAATTTATACAAATAAACAGCAAACAGAAATTGGAGAAGCAATACATATTAGAATGTACAAGATTAAGTAAGGTTTTCAACAGGAATAAGATGAGATCCCAACTCAAACTGGGAGAGAAAAATCTCACCCAAAGGAGGTTCATTCTATCAACCTCTAAAATTTAGCTCAAGTCAAAGAGACATAATATGTCCAGCTTCCCATATGTGTCTTCTATTTCCAAGTTTTTCATTTCTGCCTCTCAAGACTGTCTTCTGTTCATGTCTCTCCCAAGTGTGTCTCTAAAAGCAAATTACTAAGTCCCTTATAAGTGAAGGTCAACAGGGTCATGCTTAGCATTCTCCCTGACAATCCTGCAACATCTCTCTGTATATGTGGTACTGCTCATAATGCTCAAGACATATGTGTAATTGTGGTTACAATAATAATATTAGTTCGAATTTACAGAGTAGTTTAAACTTTGAAAAGCTTTTAGCATACAAAAAAGTTAAAACTGTAAGTCTCCTAAATAGAATGCAACACTAGGAAACCAGTGACCTGAATTAGTTCTTAATCTTTTTCTGGGGCTAAGAATCTCTTGTTCTCACATCCTGAATATTGACCAGTCCTTGCATTCAAAAAGTCTCCAGGAATTAAATTATTTTATTTTTATTTATTTATTTATTTTTATGAGGAGGGAAGGCAGGGTAATTGGGGTTAAGTGACTTGTCCAAAGTCACACAGCTAGTAAGTGTTAAGTGTCTGAGGCTGGATTTGAACTCAGATCCTCCTGATTCCAAGACTGGTGCTCTATTCCCTGCACCACCTAGCTGCCCCCACTTTATTTTTTTTAAACCCAAGACAGGAATCTAGGGCCTATTAGTTCTTTTAAAAATACATTTTATTTTGTTTTAGATCTGTATTATTTCCCTCCCACTTCCTCCCTTACTGAGAAAGCAAATAAATAAATAATACTTATATTACAACCATGTGTAGTCAAGCAAAAGAAATTCCCCCATTGACTATGTTTCCCCATAAAATTTGTCTCAGTTTGTACTTTGAACCTGTGGGGAGCCCTAAAGAGTTGCTTACCCAGAGGCTGTGAGAGGGTGTGGGACTGTAACAGTGATGGAAAATGGAGCCATTTTATTACACCATGTACAAGCTTTTATAGGATGCTTCCTAATTGTTTTCCCCTGAGGAAATTGCACACTTCTTTGTTCCCAGGCTGGAGGTGTAAGCCATGCTTATCTTGAGGACATAATGCTCACACCTGTGTGTATGAGCTCCTTCCTGGGGGGAGGGGGAGGGGGAGGGGGATTTATCCAGGCCCGGTAGCAGGCTCTTCAGCTGAGAGAGCTTATTCAGCCATCTGGGTCAGAGTCCCACTGGCCTGTGGCCCCCTACATAACCCATCACTTCTCTATTATTATGTGGGAGCATGTTTTCCCTTGAGTTCTCTGGAGCTGATCAGAGTTTCTAAGTATTTCCAAGATTTTATCTTAACAATATAGTTATCATATCAATCATTTGCCTGGTTCTGTTCACATCACTCTGTGTTGGTTTATACAAGTCTTCCCAGGCCTACCTGAAACTATGCCTTTCATCATTTTTTTAGTAGTACAATAACATCCCAATCTCTTCTCATACCATAACTTGTTCAACCATTCTTCAATTGATAGACACTCCATTAGTATCCAATTCTCTGTCACTGCAAAAAGACCTGCCATATCAGGGCAGCTAGGTAGCACACTGAATAGATCACTGGCCCTGAGGTCAGGAATTCAGGTCACAGACACTTGACACTTAACTAGGTGTGTGACTTTGGGCAAGTCACTTAACCCCAATTGCCCTGCCTTCCTCCTCAAAAAAAATAAGTCATCTAAAAGACCTACCATAAATATTTTTGTACATGTGGGTTTTCTCCTCTTTTTTGACATTTTTGGGGTATACATCTAGTAGTAATATCACTAGGACAAAGGTTATGCATAGTTTAATAGCTTTTTGGGCAAAATTCCAGATTGCTTTTCAAAATGGCTAGACCAGCCTCACCAATATTACATTATTATACCTATATTTCTTTAACCCCTAGAATTTCATCTTCCTTTTTTGTCAACTTTTCCAATCTGATGGGTGTGAGATGGAACACCAGAGTTGTTTTAATTTGCATTTATCTAATTATTAGTGAGTGTAGCAGCAAGCACCCCAAGCGTCCTCAGGGTGTCTGCCACCACAGGTTCTTAGATCTGCTTTGTTAAAGGAAAGAAACTCAAAATGGGTTAACAAGCTTACTTTAATCAGTGAAACATATGTATCATTTACCTAGTTCAGGGGAAAAAGGTCAGCGCCCCGAACTTCAAAGTATACAGACAGAATTATCGAGAAGAAACAGATCATGTAGACAGATTTCCAAACTGTCCAACCATTATATCCATACCAAACAACAGCTGGGTTTCAAAGCCGGGGGGCTCTGGACAATGGCTTCCCAGAGTTTCATATGATCAAATCACAGAACATTTCTCAAAGTGAGCCCCAAAACAAAGCTACACATCAGGGCTTATATAGCCTTCTCCTGGCTCAGAGAATGTAACAACCTTCTGGACCCACTGGCCAATCAAGAAGTATCTTCTGAAAAACAAGCCTCCCACTCCAGGCTCCAGGTGCACTTTAGCCTAGGGGCAGGGAAGATCTTTAAAATTTACATTCCCATTACAGTGAGTTAGAGCATTTTTTCAGATGGCTATTGATAACTTGTATTTCCCTCTGAAAATTAACTATTCATATCCTTTGACTATTTACTAATGGTTCTTATTCTTATAAATTTAAATCAGTTCCCTAAGTATCTTGGAAATGAGACCCTTTTCAGAGAAATTTGCTACAAAGATTCCCCCCTCTGCATTTACCCTGTTTCTTTTCTAATTTTAGTTGTGTTAATTTTGCGTGTATAAAAAATTTTTTTAATTTTATGTAATCAAAACAACCCATTTTACCTACTGTGACCTTTTTATCTCGTTTGGTCATTAACTATTCTCTTATCCAGAAATCTAACAGGTAATTTCTTCTCCTCTAATTTGTTTATGATGTCACCCTTTATGTCTAAGTCATATATTCCCTTGGACAAGTACAGACTTTTGGGATTCTTCCTCAACATATTTTATTTATTTCATTAAACATTTCTCAATTGCATGTAAAATTTTTTAAATTAATTTCTTTTTAAATTTTGAGTTCCAAGTCCTCTCCCTCTTTTCCCTCCTCACTCCTTGAGAAGGCAAGCAATTTGACAGAGATTATACACATGAAATCATGCAAAACATATTTCCATATGAACCGTATTGCAAAAGAAAACACAGACCAAAAAAAGAAAAAGTAAAAATGTATGCTTCAATTTGCATTCAGACTACATCAGTTCTTCTAGAGGTGGATAGCATTCTTATTATTTCTCAATTACAAACTTGAAAGGAAATCAACTTTCATTTGACTTTTTTCAATTTGTTAACTTTTGTCTTTTTCCTTCCTGTACATTTGTCTGTGTGTGTGTATTAGTGAGAAAAACGGTCTTTCTCATTAAGTCTACCCTTTGATTCTTCTTACAGAACTTTCTCTTGAGGATTCATAGCCTGCATTTCTACTTGACTCCTGGGTCTCCTTTTCTTCTGAGTCGAACTTTTAACTGTGGCTATAATACTTGCTGTACTAAATGCTGAAAGCTGATAGACCTGATTATGCCTTCTCTTGGGTCAAATTTTATCTTGGCTCTCCTTGGACTTTATTTTGCATCCTGTCTCTTCAGGAATCTCTATTTATATCTGTATTGCTTTACATCTCAACCTTGAAGTTCCTTTTTGTTTCTCTGGTATTACCCTCATCTTCCAAAGCTTGTCTCAGTTTTTCTAGTTCTTGTTCACTCTTTCCCTCTCTCCTTCCATGTCTTTGAGCTATCCTTTTTCTTCCTAAAGGCACATCAATCCTAAGAGTAATTCTTTACATTTTAACCTGTCACTGGAACTGAGCTTTCTCTACCTAAATATTCTTTCTTCCCTGCAATTAGCAGACAAGAGCTCTTTTGTGCCTTTGACTGATTATTAAATTACAGTCTTTTTTTCCCCTGTCCATCTCTATATGTCATTTTCCTAGCCATAAGTGCATAGCTCATAGTTCTTGATACCATAGAACATTAACTTATAGAATTCTGTCTTTTACTGTTAAGTATTCAGCAAAACTCTGTATGACAGATACTATAGGAAAATGAATTTAATTGGAATTTTAAAGGAGGCTAAGTCTCTTGGAAATGTTGGCCTGCTTAAAAAGGAGTTCTCTTAACAGCTGAATATGTGATCCAGTAGCTACTTGGTTCAAGGAGAAATGCAGTATATACCAATGCCAATCACAACATCTGCTATGAGGCCCAGTTTGGATATGGTAACCAAACAGCAGGGTACTCAAAGAAAGGCAGTTAGGCAGAAATGGAGGACATTTTACTGAAAAGGGTACATGCAAATGCAAATTCTATTCTGTTAATAAACATAACACAGAATTATTTGGCTGTGAAGCTAAATACATCACCATCAATCAGAGGCAGAATTCACCTATAGGCCTTCTTCAGGCTACAATCAGCACCTGTGGGCATAGCCAGCTGGCATTTTAAAATAGTTGGTTGGAGCAAAAATCACATATACCCTCAGGCCAGAGTTCATATTTTATGGTACATGGTTATTAGTGATCCCATTGCTAACTTTTCTTACCTCTACTGATTTTCAACTTTTGAGGGCCTGACCTACAGACCTTTCTTATCTTTTCCTACCTGTCAGCTCTTTGGGTAATCCTCCGATTCTATGATGTTTGGTCTTTGTCTATTCAAACAGATTTTGTATATTAGCTCAGATTCATGCCAACACAACTAAGTGATGAGCTAAGGACATAAAAGAATACTGTTTAAGGCAGATGTATTCCATCAAATAAAGTTTGCCAATGATTTTGCTGTTTTCTATATAGTGTTACCTGAATGATTCTATGTTAACAATGTTCCTCCCCTATTTCCCACCTTCATCTTTTACCACTGCTCTAAATCAAGTTTTACAATTCCTGCCTAGACTTCTGGATTTGTTCATAATGATGAATTTTTTGTTTAATTCTAACATGGTATTCTAGATTAACACTTATTACTTTGACCTCCACCATTGTCTGAAAACAAGCATGTTACATTTTGCCTCTCCCCCAGGGTTTTCTTGTAATCTTAAGGGGGCACATGGTAGTCTAGACTCTCTGCTATTAGCTCCAGCCCCCACTTATGCTGATTCCCAAATTATACGGAATGGATCTCCTCCACGCTAGTTCCCTTTAACCTTTAACTATTGGATTAGACTTTACAGAGAAATATTTACTTCAAAGGTCTAATCACACACAAATACAAACTTCATAGGTTTACTCATATGTGTGTATATGCATGTATATATATACATACATATATGTATGCATATTTATACCTGAGTAAATCTATGAAGTTTTGTGTGTGTGTGTGTATGTATACACACACTTATATACAAAATTACTCTCCCAAGTCTGGGGTTTTATTCCTAGTCCCTATGCCACCTCAGTCTCTGAGGAAGGCAAAAGGATTAGATTCAGAGTTCAGCTCAGTTTCTGAAGAAGAAAATCCTAAATTCCAAGTCCAAACCATCCCCCCCAGGTTTGCATCCTAAGCACCTTGACTTTTCAGGGCTTTCCTGCCAGACCAGCTGGCTGCAATATCCCACCTAGAATCTTGGCTCCAAGGTCCCCATAGCTCAAACTCCTGGGTCGCAGGCACCTGAAACTGAAAAGGACAAACGAAATGGAACACGACCCCAGTCATATGATGTAAAATGAGAGAGTCAGGAAAGATATTCAGGCTCTCAGTTCAGTTCATGGTGCCTGTATGTTTTAGAACCAGAGGGCAAAATAGAGATTGAAAGAATTCACTGATCACCTCCTGAAAAAGATCCCAAAAAGAAAACTCCTAGGAATGTTATAGCCAGGTTCCAGAGTTCCCAGATCAAAGAGAAAATATTATAATCAGCCAAGAAGAAACACTTTGAATATTGTGGAAACAAAATCAGTATATCACAGGATCTGGCAGCTTCTACACTGAGGGATCAAAGGTCTTGAAATATGATATTCTGGAGGTCAAAGGAGGTGGGATTAAAACCAACAATCACCTGCCCAGCAAAACTGAGCATCGTGTTTCAGGGGAAAATATGGTTATTCAATGCAATAGAGGACTTAAAACTTTGAATTCCAGATTCTTTACCTTCCTCCCTCATCACCCACCCTTAGTGGGAAGATAAGCAATTCAATATAGGTTATACCTGTATAGCTAAGCAAAACATTTCCATAGTGGATATATTGTGAAAGACTAACTATATTTCCCTCCATCTTATCCCACCCCCTCCACCTTGTTCTATTCTCTATTTTGATCATGTTCCTTTTCAAAAGTGTGTGCTTCTAACTACGCTCACCCACAAGCTAACCTTTCCTCTATCATTCCCCTTCTCATCCCTTTGTTCCCTACTGTCCTGTAGGGAGAGTGTATGTAATTTAGTGTGTATGTCATTCCCTCCCTAAGCTATATTCAATGAGAGTAAGGTTGACCCATTCCCTTTTGCCTTCCTATTCTCCCCCTCCATTGTAACAATTTTCCCTTGTCTCTTCTATATGAGATAATTTACCTCATTCTGTCTCTCCCCATCTCCTGTCATTATATTCCTCTCTCACCTCTCAATTTCACCTTTTAAATGTTATCCCTTGGGGTGGCTAGATGGCACAGTAAATAGAGCACTGGGCCTGGAGTCAGGAGTACCTGAGTTCAAATTCAGCCTCAGACACTTAACACAAAAAACTAGCCATGTGACCTTGGGCAGGTCACTTAACCCCAATTGCCCTCCAAAAAGCAAAAATAAATGAAAAATAAATATTATCCCTTCCTATTCAATTGTTCCTGTGCCCTCTGTCTACATATACCTGTACACATATATACACATACACTCACACATGTATTCATATGCACATATACTCTCTTATATAGACATATATATGTATGTATAATATATATACACACACATTTATATTCCCTTCAACTATCTGCATACTGAGAAGTTACATATTACAATTATTGTTTTTCCATGTAGAAATGTAAGAATTTCAACTTTGATAAGTTCCTTATAATTTCTTTTCCTTGTTTACCTTCTCATGCTTCTCTTGCTTCTTGTATTTGAATGTCACATTTTCTATTCAACTCTGTTTTTTTTTTTCATCAAGAATGCTTGAAAGTCCTCTATTGCATTGAATAACCATATTTTCCCCTGAAACATGATACTCAGTTTTGCTGGGCAGGTGATTGTTGGTTTTAATCCCACTTCCTTTGACCTCCAGAATATCATATTTCAAGACCTTTGATCCCTCAATGTAGAAGCTGCCAGATCCTTTGATATACTGAGTTTGTTTCCACAATATTCAAAGTGTTTCTTCTTGGCTGATTATAATATTTTCTCCTTGATCTGGGAACTCTGAAAACTGGCTATAATATTCCTAGGAGTTTTCTTTTTGGGATCTTTTTCAGGAGGTGATCAGTGAATTCTTTCAATCTCTATTTTGCCTTCTGGTTATAAAACATCAGGCCAATTTTCCTTGAGAATTTCTAGAAGGATGATTTCTAGTTTCTTTTTTTGATCATGGCTTTCAGGTAGTCTAATAATTTTTAAATTATTTCTCGTGGATCTATTTTCCAGGTCAGTGGTTTTTCCAATGAGATATTTCACATTGCCTTCTATTTTTCATTTGTTTGGATCTGTTTAATAGTATCTTGATTTCTCATAAAGTCATTAGATTCCATTTGTTCCAATCTAATTCTGAAAGAATTATCCTCTTCAGTGAACTTTTGAGATTATTTTTTGATCTGGCAAATTTGGCTTTTTAAGGCATTCTTCTCCTCATTGCCTTTTTGAGCCTCTTTTGCCACTTGAATTAGTCTATTTTTTAAGGTGTTATTTTCTTCATTCAGTTATTGACTGAATTTATTGTTATTATACATATATATTACAGTTATTGACTCTCTTCACAATTTTCTTGCATCATTCTCATTTCTCTTCCCAATTTTTCCTCCACTTTTCTTATTTGATTTTCAAAATCCTTCTTAAGCTCCTCTATGGCCTGTAAGCAGTTCATATTTATCTTGGAAGCTTTTGGTGCAGGAGTTCTGCTTCATTGTCTCCCCCCTGTTTCTTGCCTTTATCCTTTTTGTCCCCAAAAAAGGAATCTAAAGTTTGACTACTATGTTTGCTTTGCTTCCTTTGCTTGCTCATGTTGCCACTCAATTACTTGACGTTTGAGCTTCTTGACACAGAAGATCTCAGTTTCCTGAGAGGACAGCTTTGTCCCAAATTGCTGGGGTTTTCTCAGCTGCCAGAGATACTAATTCAGTGCCCTCTCTAAAGCCTCCGCAGTCTCTAGCACCTGGTCCCACCCACCAGGACTTCCACGCAAGGCTGTGATCCAGATCCAAGCAGGTTGAAGCAAGAGTGATTACCCCTCAGACTGGTTGCTTGGTCTCTCTACAACCTGCAGGCCAGGAGCTCTGAAGCAGCCATGCGATGGCAGCTACATGGCTGCCACACCTCCTGTTCCTTCTCACTTCTGGGAGCAGAGGCTGGACTGCACTCAGTCTCCCTGTTCCCAAAGTTCACAATGACCTTTTACTTTGCCTTTGGCATTTATAGGTTGATAATTCTGGCAACCAACACAATTGCTAGTGATCCCTGTCCTGAGGGATCCAGCCTCTGCTGTTAGAGGCCACTCTGGAGTTAAAACCTCAGGCTCACACAGGGTTGGGCTCAGCTCCAAGTGCCCTGCATTTGATCCTTCCTACCGGCCTGCTGTATTGCCTTCAGCATGAGACTTGTTTCTTTCTGTTACTTTGTGGGTTCTGTATCTCTAAAGTTGTTTAGAGTCATATTTTATAGGTATTTTAGGTGGTTATGGTGGGGAGCTCAGGGAGTTTTCCTGCTTCTACTCTTCCATCTTGGCTCCACCCCCTACAAATCAGTTTTAATGTCAAATGAGATTTTATATAAAGCTCTTTGCAAAGCTTAATGTGTTATATGAATGTTGATTATTGTTATCAATACCCCCATTGAAAAATCTTTCCTGGCCATGTCAATATTTCCAGAGACTCTTAGTAAGTTGTATCAAAGGAGGTACAGGTGGAACCTTAGCCCCATAAATTAATCAAATCCTGAGGCCACCTTGGGTCACCTATCAGAAGAAAGAAGTATGTTGCAGGGGAAGGGGAAGGAAAGCCTAGTAGATAATGTTGCTATTACAGCAGCCCATTGCCTATGAGATAAAACAAATGTCTTGGCCCAACAATCAAGGACCTCCATAACTTAACTCTAACTTACAATTCCAGCTAACTTACAATGAACTCTCCTCATCTCTATTTGCTATAATCTCTCTTTTCCTTTAAGGATCAACCCAGGTCCACAAATGCCATGAAGTATGACCTGCCCCAATTCATTTTTTATGAAGAGCTTATCATAACAGGGGTAGAACCAACATGGCAGAGTAGAGGCAGCAACTTAGCCAAATTCTCCCAACATTCCCCTCCAAATAACTTTTGCTCTCTAATAGAATTGGAGAGCAAGAGGGTCAACAAAAGATCAGAATGAACATTTTTCTAGCACAAGATAACTGAGAGGGTTGGCAGGTGAGTTCTGTGACACTATGTTTGGGGCCAGCCTGGAGCACAGCAATAGCAGACCTTGGAAGCAGTTGCAACAGCAGCTTCAAGGGCTCTGATCCCAGAGACAGTAAGAAGATCAGACAAATAGTCAGAAAGAGAATACAGGAGCCCCTGCACTGGGTACAGGACCCTATTTCATGGCCCATATATGGTTCTGAGAGTCAGATCCAGGGTGACAAGGAGCACTAACACTTGTGTTTGAAGGATAAAAGGGGACCTGGCTTCAGTTTCAGGGTGAAGAACAGTGCTTGTGGTTAATCACAAAAGAATTGAATCCTAGGTCTCAGTTACAGAGCACTGAGGAGCACTAGCATTTCTTGCTGCAGGGCAGGAGGGGCCTTTCCTGGGTAAAGACAAGGGCTTAGACCAAGAGAGCAGTAACAGAAGATAACTCTCACTGAATCACAACACCTGGGAAACTCAAAAAGCTTGCAGACCCCATAGAATTACTTCTGAAAACACTAGTGTAAAAAAAGCCTAAAGATACCTCCACATCCCCAGGTCAACAGAGCCCAATTTTAACATATAATTTAAAGTTAAGAAGTAGGTTGGGAAAATAATGAGCAGACAACAACAACAAATAACCTGATCATAAAAAAGCTACCAGAGTGTCAGGGAAGACCAAGATGTAAATGCAGGAAAAAACAACAATGTGGAAACGGTACAAACAAATCCTCAAAGAAAATTGCTAATTGGACACAAAGTTCAAAAACAATTTCTGGAAGAGTTAGAGAGAGAGAGAGAGACAGAGAGAGAGACAGAGAGAGAGAGAGACAGAGAGAGAGACAGAGAGAGAGACAGAGAGAGACAGAGACAGAGAGAGAGAGACAGAGAGATACAGAGAGAGACAGAGACAGAGAGAGAGACAGAGAGAGACAGAGACAGAGACAGAGAGACAGAGAGACAGAGAGACAGAGAGAGACAGAGAGAGACAGAGACAGAGAGAGACAGAGAGACAGAGAGACAGAGACAGAGAGAGAGACAAAGAGAGAGACAGAGAGAGACAGAGAGATACAAAGAGACAGAGACAGAGAGACAGAGAGAGACAGAGAGAGAGACAGAGAGATACAAAGAGACAGAGACAGAGAGACAGAGACAGAGAGAGAGACAGAGACAGAGAGATAGAGACAGAGACAGAGAGAGACACAGAAAGAGACAGAGAGAGAGAAAGAGAGACAGAGAGAGATGAGTATTAGAAGAAAAATTGGGGAAAAAATGAAATGCAAGAAATTTGTGAAAAGAGAATGAACAGGTTGGTTAAGTCACAAAAAATGTCTAAGAAAAAAACACCTTCAAAACAGAACTGGTCTAATAGTAAAAAAGGTACAAAAATTCCTTAAACTCCTTAAAAAGTGGAATTTGTTAAATGGAAAAGGAAATATAAAAATTCACTGAAGATAATACCTCCTTAAAAAACAGAATTTTCCAAATTAAGAAAAAAGAGGTACAAAAGGTCATTGATGAAAATAGTTCCTTAAAAATTAGAATTGGGCAAGTGGAAGCTATTGACTCTATAAAACATCAAGAAACAATAAAACAAAATCAAAGGAACGAAAAAGGATACCTATGTGAAATATCTCATCAGAAAAATATAACTGTCCAGGAAAATAGGTTGAGGAAAGATAATTTAAGAATTATTGAACTACCTGAAAGTCATGATTTTTTTTTTAAAGAGACTAGAGGGGCAGCCAGGTAGCACAGCAAGTAAGAGCACCGCCTCCAGTGTTGGGATGACCTGGATATCGAATCCTGGGCTCAGACACTTAGCACCCACCCAGAAACACCTGGCCGTGTAACCTTGAGCAAGTTACTTAACCCCAATTGCTTAGGGGCGGCCAGGTGGCTCAGCGAGTAAGAGCACCGGCTCCAGTGTCAGGATGACCTGGATCAAATCCGGGCTCGGATACTCAGCACCATACCCAGAGATAACTGGCCGTGTAACCTTGAGCAAGTTACTTAATCCCAATTGCTTTAAAAAAAAAATAGAGAGACTAGACATCATATTTCAAAAAATTACAAAAGAAAACTGTACTTTTCATCTTAGATCCAACAGGTAAAATAGAAATTGAAGGAATTCGCCCATCACCTCCTGAAAAAAGAACCCAAAATGAAAACTCCTAGGAATATTATGGTCAAATTCCAGAGCTCCCATGTTAAGGAGAAAATATTGCAAATAGCCAGAAAGAAATATTTCAAACATTCACATCCAGGATCATACAAGATTTGGCAGCTTCCACATTAAAGAAGCAAATGATTTGGAAAATGGCATTCTGGAAGGCAGTGGAGTAAGGATTACAATCACAAATAACCTCCCCAGAAAAACTGAGTGCAATCCTTCAGGGTTAAAAAAATGGACATTTAGTGGAATGGTGGACTTTCAAGCATCCTTGATGAAAAGACCATAGCTAAATAGAAAATTTGACATTCAAACTCAAGACTCAAGAGAAGTATAAAAAATTAAATATAGAGAGAACTCATAAGAGACAATAAGGTTAAAAGGTTTACATTCCTACATGGGAAGATGATATGCATAATTCCTAACAAACTTATCATTACTTGGGCAGTAAAAATTTTACAGAGACAGACTTCATAGATGTGAATCCATTATGTTGGAATGATCTCAAAAAAAAAAAATGATGAGAAAGAATGATGTGGTGGGAGAAGGAGGAAGGGAAAGGTAGAATGAGGAATTTTTCTCACATAGAAAAGGGGGCAAGGAAGATTTTGTATAGTGGAGGGAGAAATGTGGGGATGGTGGGCAATGCTTGAACCTCATCCTCATTGGAATTGGTTCTAAGAGGGAAGAATATATACACTTAGTTGTATATATAAATGGAAATAGGAAGGGAAGAAAATAAGAGAAAATGGAGTAAGATAAAAAAGGGGAAATATTGAGAGAGGCAATGGTCAGAAGCAAAACAAAAAGACGTCTGAGGAAGGACAGAACAAAAAGACAGGAGGGGGAGGGGAGGAGAGAAAAAAAAGAAACCAGAATACAACAGGATATTGTATTCAAGAGACACAGCCACACAATAAGATGCATACAAAGAGGTGATGAGAGTACCATTTCCTCCACATAGCCTTCCCTGATTCCTTTTCTTTCTCCAGACCCTTAAAAAATTAATCTTTTCCTCTTGTCAATTCTCACAGCACTTTGAAGGACTTTCGTGTTCTATTCTGTTTTAGTTATTTGTTTGTAACATATCTTTTAACTCAGGAGAAGTCTTATCTACCTGAGGGAGGTAGATGGCACAGTTCATAGAGTTCTGGACCTGGAGAAAAGAGCAGCTGAATTCAAATCAGATCTTAAACATGTATTAGCTGTGTGATCCTGGGTAAGTCACTTAACCTCTGTTTGCCTCAATTTCTTCATCTATAAAATAGGGCTAAAAATAGCACTTGCCTCCCAAGGTTACTTTGAAGATCAAATGAGATAAAAGTTGTCAAGTACCTGGTACATAGTAACTGTTATATTAGAGGTAGTAGGAGAAGCAGTAGCAATAGCAGCAGTCGTCAAAGTAGTCATAGTTATCATTGTTAAAGGCTAGGATCTAGCAGTGCTCACATACAATTAACACTCAGAGCCTCAGAGAATGGCGTTTTCTCATGCACACAGTAGGTACTCAGCAAATGCTTATGATATTGAATTGAATTTACATGGGCTTTAGAAGTCTCTGTTTTTCTGTCATTCCAGGAGAAGTTTTATTAATAAGTAAGTTTCTTATTGAGTAGAGTACTCTAGTGAAAGTTCAAGGATCTCAGCAGACTCTCTGATGATAGGGACATATTCCTCTATAATAGGCTTATGGAGCTGAAGGTTCTCATAATGTGTCACATTTCTTCTGAGACCACTGCTTTTCTTCTACTGGAAAGGATTTCTTTCCTTCTACTTGTGCATGGAATTGTGCATGAATCCTCTACAAAAAGCTTAATTGAGTTGGCTTCAGGTTTGGTATGGGAGTGAGAGTGATGGTGGTGTTGGAATAATTCTAGATCAGTAACAGACAGCAATAAAATGGAAATGAATATTTTTCAATATAAGATTAGCATGCTCTTTCCCTGACTAAAACTGCCTCTTGGCAAGTATGCCAAAGCACGTGGCTGCTAAGAATTTTCCCACTGCTGTACAAATAAAGATGCAATGTATTTGGTTTATTCTCAGGGAGAAAAAAAAACAGAAATGTCTTTTTAAAAAATTAAAGTAGCACACTTCTACCTCCTCCATGTTTCCTAAAAATACTTGAATATGTTTCAACAAGTTCTCATGCAAAAAAATTCAATTATCTATCCATAAATATGGATGAAATAAAGAAATGTATATTTTGCCCCATAAATCCTATAATTTGTTCCAGTCTGACTAGTACTTGCAATTTCTTGGACGAATGCTCCCCCTATCTTTTGGCTCTCTTGCAGTGGTTAGCCACACAAATGAACAATGTGGTAAAATAATTTAAAGTAAGATCAAATAAATTTCTCTGTATGTTCAACCTGTGGACAGACACATTTGCATATGTTCCCAGGCAAAGAAATGGAGTGGAAAGAACTCTGAGCTAAGCATCAGAAGACCTAGGATACAGCCTTGGGATGGCCAACAAGTCACTGTGTGACCTTAACTGTCAGTTTATTTCCTCAAACTTCTTTTCTCATCTAGAAAGTGGAAATCATACCTGTTCAGCCCTACCTACCTCACAAGATTGTTGAGGATCAAATGAAATATCAGTGAAAACACATTGCAAAGCTCTATATTAATAATTGGGCAACCAGGTGACACAGTAAATAGAGTTGTAGGCCTAGAATCAGGAAAACCTGAGTTAAAATCCAGCCTTAGACACTTGCTAGCTATGTGACCCTGGGCAAGTCCCTTAACCCTGTTTGCCTCAATTCTTAATTTGTAAAATGAGCTAGAGAAGGAAATGGCAAACCACTCTGGTATCTATTGCCAAGAAAACCCCAAATGGGGTCATAAAGAGCCAGACATGACTGAAAATAACTGAACAACAAAAACAACAACATAATAATTCCATTTTTATTGTATCATAAAGCTTACAAAACATTTTTATAATATCTCATTTAAACCTTATAAATCTTGTTAAGAACGTGTTTGAAGAATTCTTGTCTCCATTTTATGGATAATGAAACAGGTTCAGATAATAATAATTATAATTAAATAATAATTTAATATAATAAAATAACATAAATAATTAATTTAAAAGCATTAGTATCACTTATCATATGCCACACTTACACGTGCTAATCACTTGGGCTACAAATACAAAATCAAGACAGTCCCTGCTTAACCAACTTAAATTCTAAAAGAAGTAAATAAACATATATAAGTAGTGATGACCTGGGAAGGGTGGTTTGGTCTCAGAAGTTACAGAGGTGACTAGTGGAACAGAAGGGCAGCCCACTGACATGTCCTTTCTAGAGACAATGATAGCTTATTGCTTTTATTACAGTTCTTAGGACATGACATAAAAAGAGGAAGAAGGTTATATAAGTGATGGCTGAGAAGAAATTGGCTAAGATAAAGGTGAGGGTGAATGGTAACAGTCAGTTTAGAGAGTGATTTACTTAATATTTCCCAAGCATGGTCTTTGGTGGTCTTGTTTGGAGGCAAAGCAGCAGCAGCAATGGCAGAGCTGAAACAGACTAGAAAAGCTAAGTGACTTGCCCAGTCCCACACTACCATGAATTTGAAATGGAAAATTACTTTTTACTTAGAAAGAGAAAGAAGAGATGACTCTATACAATAAGAATTAATAATTTATTTACTCTTTACACTCAGAAGTCTAAGCTTATTACAGAAAAAAAAAGGCATGATAAGCATTTGTTAAGGGCCTTGAATACTGAGCAATGAGTTTAGATTTTGGATTCTCTGCAATGGGAAGATAAGGTCAAAATGGGTACATGATTTAGATACAAAGGGTGATACTATGAACAAATTAGGAAAACAAGGAAGAGTTTACCTATCAGATCTATGGAGAAGGAAAGAATTTATGACCAAATAAGAGTGAATATTATGAAATGCAAAATAGATAATTTTTATTATGTTATATTTAAAAGGTTTTGCACAAACAAAACCAATACAAATAAAATTAGAGGGAAAGCAGAAAGATGAGAATTTTTACAGACACTATTTCTGATAAAGGCATTGTTACTGAAATATATAGAGAACTGAGTCAAATTTATAAGAATGCAAGTAATCCCCCAATTGATAAATGGTCAAAGGATATGAACAGGCAGTTTTCAGATGAAGAAATTAAAACTATCTATAGTCGTGTGTGGGGTCTAGAGGCCCTAACTCCAATTAATTGATCACTTGCAAACCTTTCAAAGTGAAGTAGAAAGGTTTATTAGAATCTCACAAGAAGCAGGTGGTCCAGTCACTGGAACTATGCCCAGAGAGAGGAGGCCAAAGTACAGAAGCAGAAACTGGGTTAAATAAGCAAGGATTACCCACCCCTCCCAAACATTAACCTAATTATTACTAATGAGGCTCTAATTTTGTTAGATAACTTGCATAATACATGAGGTCCACTACGCAAGCACAGTAACCCCCTTCAGTCCAACCTAGAGGTGTACTTATCTGAGCCTGAGTGTCCCAAGGCCACTGTCTGCTTTCTGATTGGTCAAATACACCTGCTGCTGCCAGCTCCTTTTATCTACATTATTTCATTTTTAGTATTATATAGGAGTTCTCTGGGAACTGAGCTTCTTCCAAGGCTACTATCTGGTACTTTTTATCAGTAGTCTTGTTTCAGCAATTCTTGCAGTTCTATTGAAACTTAACCCTTTGCTACCTCTCAACTACCATTCCTTTCCCCAAACTAAAAACACCTCTAATTTGGTCTCAATAGTTAATCTAATCAATTGTATTAATACTCAATAGCTCTTACATTACCTTGAAATACACAGTGACTTACATATATATGGGGAAAAATACTGAACTTAGTTACAAAATATAAAGAAGTAATATATATATATATATATATATATATATATATATATGATATTCAGAATGGGGAAACTTCACTGCAAGTGATTCCATACAGTCACAGGAAAAAATACTCAAAATCCCTATTGATTAATGAAATGCAAATTAAAACAACTCTTAGGAACTACCTCCCACCTATCAGATTGGCTAATATAACAGAAAAGGAAAATTATAAATGTTGGAGAAGATGTAGGAAAATTTGGACACTAATGCATTTTTGGTGGAGTTGTGAATTCCAATCATTCTGGAGAGCAATTTGGAACTATACCCAAAAGGCAATAAAACTGTGCATACCCTTTGATCCAGCAATACCACTACTAGATCTGTATCCCAAAGAGATCATAAAAAAGAATAAAGGACCTATATGTAGAAAAAATATTTATAGCAGCTCTTTTTGTGGTGGCAAAGAATTGGACTTTGAGGAGCTGCTTATCAATTAGGGAGTGACTGAACAGGTTGTGACACATGAATATAATGGAATGATAAATAGGAGGAATTCAAAAACAACTGGAAAGATATACATGAACTGATGCCAAGCAGAATGAGCAGAACCAGAAGAACAAAGATACAAAGTAATAGTATCATTGTGTGATAATCAACTATGATTGATTTAGCTCTTCTCAGCAATACAACGATCTGAGGCAATTCCAAAAGACTTTGATCCAAAATGTTATCCGCATCTAGAGAAAGAACTATGGAGTCTGAATTCAGATCAAAGTATATTATTTTCACTTTTTTTGCTTTTTGTAGCTTTTCCCTTTTGTTCCACTTATGTCACAACATGACTAATGTGGCAATGTTTTCATGATTGCACATGCATAACATATATCAGATTGCTTTGCCATCTTAGGGGTGGAGGATGAAGAAAAATTTGGAACTCAAACTCTTATAAAATGAATATTAAAAACTACCTTTACAGGTAATTGGAAAAAATTAAATATTATATACATACGTGTGTGTATGTGTATATATATATTTTTTTTCTCTAGGCAATGGAAAACTGTTATAAATCTTCAAATAAGGTGGTATTAGATTTTAAGGTTTATGACTGTAATTATCTAAGCTTTATATATCTACCAACATTTAGCATAATCTTCTATACACAGTAGTTATTTAGTATAGCATGAACATGACATAGAATACCAATTCTTCTCTCTAGGATGATTCTGGCTTGTCTACCTCATCTATTCCCATGCTGGCAGGGTCAGGAGTTCCAAAGGGGGTGATTTACACTGTTATAACTCTCAGAATCCTAGGGATAACCTTATTTTGTGTAAGCTACATGTCTGCTATTCATAACTCTAGCTCCTAAGGGCCTGACAAGGTTCTTCCTCTTTAAACAAATCCCCCAATATGACAGGATTAACTTTTAATCATGAAAAATCTATTCAGCATGAAAATGAAAGTAAGAATAATTATACTAAATAATTCACCTAAAAACCTGTGTCCCTCCCTACCACGAATATACATAGTGTCCATGGGCACACGTATTCAGAAATCTAGCTGAGAAACACAGGAGTAGAGAATTCCAGGTGCGGAGGGAAGTTCATACCTCTGGACTGCAGGCCTTCAAGGCTGTGATCTCCTAAGGGAATGGTCTGGACTATGCATTGGCTGATAAGCAATCTTTTAGCCTCTTTTGGGCTTCTCTAATTTCTTGCTTGCTAGAGCTGCTTCTTGGCTGGCTGCTACTCTGAGGCTGCTGGGAAAAAAAATAGCTTTGTTAGTACAAACAGAAAATCTGAACCTGAGGTCTACAGAGCTATTCAGGTATGCTCCCTTGACTGTGCTCTGTGGCAACATTAGCTCTCTCAATGAAACAGTTCCCCTTCAGAGCTATTCAGATCTGCTGACTGAAGTATGAGGATATCTCATTCTCAAGATTTAGATGGAAGTAAAAAATAAGGAAAATTGTCATTTTCTTTCCCCAAACAGCACTTCAAACAACTTTTCTTTTCATCCAATGAGCTTCTGAGAAGAGCAGGGCTTTCCCTCAATCAGATCAGCTCCCAGCACCAGCTGCAAAGTCACTCTTGTTCCACTCAAATGGGATTAGCTCAAATCAGTCACTCTTTTTTACTCAGCCTGAAACAAACAGCTTAGTTTCTTTTTTTTTTTAAAGCAATTGGGGTTAAGTAACTTGCTCAAGGTTACATGGCCAGTTATTATTTCTGGGTGAATCTGAGCCCGGATTTGATCCAGGTCATCCCGACACTGGAGCCGGAGCTCTGACTCGCTGAGCCACCTGGCCGCCCCTAAGCAATCGGGGTTAAGTAACTTGCTCAAGGTTACACAGCCAGGTGTTTCTGGGTAGGTGCTAAGTGTCTCAGTCCAGGAGTCGATCTCCAGGTCTTCTCAACACTGGAGCCAGTACTCTTACTCGCTGTGCTACCTGGCCGCCCCTTAGTTTCTTTTTCTAATATATATCTATGTCTCTTCTGACAGGTGAACTCTTCCTCATCATCTTCTATCTCCACTTATTGACCAACCTCTGTATCTAAGTAGGTTCTCTGTGTAAAGTAACTCATCTTTAACTTACAGTGAGGAAACAAAAATTCAAATTTTTTTCATACACATGTTGTTTTTGCTCATTTGTGTCCACCTCTTCATGACCTCATTTAGGATTTTCCTGGCAAATCTAGACTCATTTGTCATTTCCTTCTCCAGCTCATTTTATAGCTGAGGAAGCTGAAGCAAACAGTTAAATGACTTGCCCAGGGTAACACATCTAGTAAGCATGTAAGATCAGATTTGAATTCAGGAAGATGAGCCTTCCTGACTCCAGACCTTGCAAGTCTATGTGTTGCAACACATGGCTCATAGACATGACAATTTGTCCAATATAAATTTATCACAAAGGTAGCATACATTTCTAATGATTAGGATTTTCCTACTATCATTTCCAAATTCTTCGAAATAGTTGCATGTAAATGATCTGCTGGAAAACAAGATATTTAGTACAGCTTTGCCTTGAATTACTTTTTTTTCCTCTAAGAACTACTTTCTTCCAGGTCCTTCTAGAACTATTCACATTTTTGTTCTTTTCTATGTTTAAAATTATCCACATCTGAAAGGGGAAGCTCATTTCTTTAATACATATTTGTTTTTTAATATAATGATTTTTAACAACAAAATGGTATCATAGGAAAACTAATACAATAAGATATTGGACCACTTTGCTTTATCATATAAGCTCTAAATAAGCACTACTTCTCTTCTTTAAGTATACATATTACTTAAGATTCTATGCCCAATCATCTTATTTTCTCTGTACTGTCTTCCTTGGTGATCTCATTCATTCCCATGACCTCAAATTTCAACTCCAGTGAAAACTCACAAATTTACATCTCTAATCACTGGCTTCCTTGCTTTTCCTAGCACCACACTCTACCTCTCAGCTCTGGGCATTTTCCCTAGCTATTTCCCAAGACTCCAACTATCTCCCTTCTCATCTGTACTTCCTGGCTTCCCTGGTTTCCTTCAAATCTGATCTAAAGTATACCTTCTTCAAAAAGCCTTCCTCACTCCTCAATCTTAGCATATTTCCGCTTATATTCTCTCCAGTTTATCCTGTCTATATTTTGCTTATATGCAGTTGTTTGTTTATACAGTCAGCCTCCCTCATTAAATGGGAACTCTTAGAGGGTGAGGACTGTTTTGGGTTCATTTTTGTTTTTGTTTTGTTCTGTTTTTCCTTTCTTTGTGCCCCCAGTGTTTAGTACCTTACACTACAGTAGGTGTTTAATAGATGCTCATCAACTGGATAACTCTACCTCACTTAGCTGAGTTCCCACACCCTCAACTGTCTTCCACATAATTTCACCAGGTGTTCGGCCAAACTCAACTTGTCCAAAATTTAACTTATCATCTTTATCCCTAAATCACCTCCATTTCTGACTTCTCTTTTTGTATTAGAGGCATCACTATTTTCCCTATGATTCCTTAATTCCCCACAATCACCAGTTGCCACTGTTCTGTTGATGATTCCTTCACAGTGTCTCTCAAATACATGAATGCACAAATATATACATACATATGCACATACATATAATTCTCAGTTGTTCTGACCCTGAATTAAGCCTCATTTCCTCTGTCCTAAATTATTACTGCTATCAACTATATCTGACTTTCCTGACTCTGGTCTCCTCCCTCAGACCGTTGTTGTACACCACCATCTGTTATACCACAATTGCTTTGATTTTCCTAAAGTTAAGTTTAAAAAAAAAGTGTTTCTTCTATTCTCAAAAACCTGTCTTTCACCTTTAAGTCTTCTAAGCTTTTGTATCTATAAAGTATTTCAAGATTTTGTCTGAAGAATGGAATATAGGTTCCCTGCTCCTGCTACCTGGCCGGTCCGCCGCCGCCATGCTGCCCACCATCCTGCTCCGGAGCTGTGGCCTCTACCTGCTTCGCCAAGCCGGAGGGGTCCGGGTCCCAGCCCCTCCGATCCCCCTCTGCCTTCCCCCTCCCCCTCGGCCCCTCTGGCCGGCGCCTATGCCGAGGCCGCCCAGGGCCCCACCATCACCATCATCTAGGGTCAGATGTCCTTCAAATTTGCCTCCCTGACACAGGTGTATTTCGACAGGGCCACTGAGAAGCAGGTGGATGTCCCAAGCCAGAGCGGGGCCTTTGAGATCCTCGCTGCTCACGTTCTCACCCTGGAGGTGCTGAAGCCGTCACCATGCATGCCGAGGATGGCACCACCACCAAGTATTTTGTGAGCAGTGGTTCTGTCATAGTGAATGCCGATTCCTCGGTGTAGCTGCTGGCAGAAGGAACCGTGACTCTGGTCATGCTGGACCTGGCTACCGCCAGATCCAACCTGGAAAAGGCACACTTAGACCTATAGGGCGCATCAGTTGAGGCAGCCGGGTCGAAGTTCAGATCCTGATAGAAGCCAGTGAAGCTATGGTGAAAGCGCTGTAATTGTGGGCTGAGGAGACGAACCCTTGGAGTCGTCCAAAGATGGCATGACCATTCTGCTCCAGGGCAATCACCCTGAGCTGAGGAGACAAAATACCCAGGAAGGAAGAAGATGCCTACTCCCCCTCAACCCTCCTTCCTGCCTACCCCCCTGACCTTCACCCCCAGATTAAAAACCACTAGGGTTCTGGACTTTAAAAAAAAATGAGTTCCTTGAAGCAGGTACTGTTAAATTTTATTTTTTATCCTTAACACCTCGAATAATGTTGTATACATAAAGTAAAAGGCTTAATTAATATTTGTTATGGATTGAAGTATTAACACCTTGGATATAGTCATTTGTTAAATGCTTGGGGGCAAGTAGGCGTCCCAGTGAATCCGGTACTGGGCTTGGAATCAGGAAGACATTCCTAAATTAAAATATGGCCTCAGACACTTACTAGCTATATGAACCTGTGCAAGTCACTAAACCTGTTTGCCTCAATTTCCTCATGTGTAAAACGAGTTGGAGAAAGAAATGGCAAACTACTCCAGTATCTTGACCAAGAAAACTCCAGATGAGGTCACAGTCAGACACTACTGAAAAAATCACTTAACAGAGCCAGAGAGCATTAAATGTTTTCTGAATGTATGTTCTGACCAAACTTTTTTTTTTTTGCCTTGAACAAACAAAGCTTTTTAAATTCTCATACTTTCAACTTTCTGCTTAACTCTTTGCACTCTGGCTTCTTAACTCATTATTTAACTGAGACAACTCTCTCCAGTTACCAACGATCACTTAATTGCCAAAGCTAATGACATTTTCTCAATTGCCTTCCTCCTCCTCCTGCTGTTGCTGCAGATCTTAGGATAGATAGCTAATATACTATCTTGGCGATTTCCCAAATTGCTTAACCTTGGAGCCTATGATTATTTGAACAGCCTCTACAAAGTGATTCTTCAGGGATTGAAACTGTGTAATGATGATTTCCCTTTGTATAACTCTTTAGAGTTTCCAAAGCCCTGTCCAGTACATTATCTCAGTTAATACTGACAACATTGAGGTAAGCAGGATTATTGGTATCATCCCCTTTTTAAAGATGAGGAAAATGAGACTAAGTGAGGTTAAATGACTTGTCCAAGGTCAAAGAGCTTCTATTTGGCAAAATAGGGAAAATAAAAAACCATGGATCTCTTTATCTAACTCAGTCTTTCATCTTTTCTTTATTCAGTTAGCTACTCCTTCCAGATCTAACACTTGCTAAAAAAATTATCACCTGGGTAGAAAAACAAAACAAAACATTGAGAGAGTTCTAAAAGGTGATCTTTCCCTCCAGGGAGAAGAAAAATACTTTATCTAACCATGCATTCAGAAATATGAGTATGTCAAAGGTATTTATCTGCATGGGTGATTTGGAATGAGAAAGAGAGCACAGGTCAAGTAAGAAACAGTTGTCACTCTCTTCATCTTTTACCATTTTACAAAGGTCTGGGTAAGAGGTACTGGGAAAAGGTGTGATTGTTATTTCGCCAAGAATATATTGAGTTTTACTGTCGGTGGCACAAAGGTTACATCTGCATGATTCTGAGCATCTGCTTGGGAAGTAGAAAGTTCAGTTGAATTGGTTGGGAGAGAGTTGATCATAATGATCACAACAAATTGGCTGCTATAGTCACTTTCAGCCCTGGTGAATTGAAACAAATGAGTCAATCTTTCATTCAAGCTGGATGATTGTAGGACCATTAGGATACCCATATTCTGTCAATTAGGCATACCATTTGATTAGCTTGAAGCTTCAGTTGAAGAACAGTTGATCCCTATGTCTATGTGGAAAAGTGAAAAGAGTGCTGGACTTGGAATTAGGAAGACATGGGTTTGTGTTCTCCCTAAAACTTTTACTAGTTGTGTGACCCTTAGCAAATTTCTGAGCCTCTGTTTTCTTATCTATAAATGGGGATAATAATATCAGTTCACAGAGTAGGGGCTAAGGACAAATGAGATAATATATAAAGCAAATGAGATAATGCATATTTCAGAGACAAGAAGTCTTCATTATGACACATGGGGGAGGGGGTGGAGCCAAGATGGCGGCGTAGAAGCAGGAAAATTCTGTATGTCCCTGCATAACCACCTCAAATACCTATAAAAATGACTCTAGGGAGTGGCCAGGTGGCTCAGCGAGTAAGAGCACTGGCTCCAGTGTCGGGATGACCTGGATCAAATCCTGGCTCAGATACTCAGCACCACACCCAGAAATAACTGGCCGTGTAACCTTGAGCAAGTTACTTAACCCCTATTGCTTAAAAAAAAAAATGACTCTAAACAAACTTTAGGGCTACAGAACCTACAAAGTGACAGAGAAAAACCAACCTCCCACTGAAGTCAATCTTTCACAATATATCCACAATGGAAATGTTTTGCTTATACACATGTATACCCTATATTGAATTCCTTATCTTCCCAGTAAGTATGGGTGACAAGGGAGGAAGGGGGAGAATCTGGAATTCAAACTTTTAAAATCAAATGTTTAAAAAATATATATTATTATTATTATTTTTACATGCAACTGGGAAATAAGATATGCAGTCATGGAGTATAGAGATTCATCTTGCCCTACTGGAAAGTCGGAGGAGGCATGGGGGAGGATATAGGAGAGAGCAGATTTGGGGAGGGGGGCTATACAGTGGGATTACTGTTTTGGGGTGGTGGGTAGGGGAAAGATGGAGAGAAAATTTATAACTCAAAATCTTGTGGAAATGAATGATGTAAACTAAAAATAAACATAAAATTTAATTTAAAAAAAAAGAAGTCTTCATCACCCTTCGGCCAGATGTCTGTCCTTTATACCATGCTGACTCTCAAGGAATGTTTTATTGTCCCTATTTGCAAATAAGGAAACTGAGTGACACAGAGATCAAGTGACTTTCCAAGCTCATATTGGCTAGCAAAATATATCCAGAACTCAAATCCAGTTGTTCTGACTCTAAATCTAACCCTTTTTCCATTACTCCACCTCGCCTCTCCGTTATGCCAACATATTTCTACCAGCCTCCCCATTGTGCTCGTACAATGATACTCTTCTTGGGCTTCTCTGAAAGCAGTAGAAAGGAAAGGAAGAAGCATTTATTAAGGACCTGCTATGTGTCCAACACTGTGCTAAGCATTTTACAAACCTTATCTACTTGGATCCTCACAATAATCCTAGGAAACAAGTGCTATTATGATCCCCATTTTTACAAAGGAAACTGAGATAAGCAGCAATTAAACGAATTGCTTAGGAACACACTGCTAAGATGTACCTGAGGCTACATTTGAACTCAGGTCTTCTCATTCTAGGCCCATCTCTCTGTTCACTGCACCACCTAGATACCTCTAAGTTCCTTGTCATTTTAAAGTCAGGTAATAACTAAGGGAACCATTGCCATGAGACAGCCCATTCTCTAATGAGGAGTGCTGAGTTATTTTTAAATGATTATCACCCTGAGATCATTATACATAACGAGAGCTGACATTTATATAGTGCATTGTGGTTTACAATGAGCTTTCTACACAATGTCTTTTGATTCCCACAGCTTCCTTGAGAAGTAGATACTACAAATATTATTTTTCCCATCTTGAATATAAGGGAACAGAGACTCATAGTGGTCAAAATGACTTGCCTGAAGATGCACTGAGAATGTAGTAGAGCAAGGATTCAGTCCTCCCTCTTCTGACTACAAATCCTTTACATTTCCCCTTCATTCCATTTGTAAGGGTTATGGGATTTAAAGATCTTCCATGCCCCGTTGGACTTGCTGACGTAGCAGGAAGGGGCGAAGCAAGAGGAAGCGGAAGCCAAGCTAGCGTTCCTTCGGTGGCTGGCGGTGGTGGTGACGGCGGCAGCAGCAGAGGCAGTGGCAGCGCGAAGCCCTTTTTGAGTTAGAACTGCTAAGGACTTTCTGCTAAGGACTCCTGCTGAGGACTGCCAGGGGCCTGAGCTGCTGGGAGTACGCTTCCAGGACGCTGGGTGGTTGCTGTGCGTGGGGAGAGGAGGACCTTTGCCTGAGGTAGCCTGTTCTGTTTTAAAGGCTTGAAAATGTGGGTGCTTTCTACTTTATCTACCTGTGCCAATGTCATAACTACTCCGATGGCTTTCACTTTCTGGTTTTGGGACTCAGTCTTTTGGTATCTTAATAAATTTTCTAGTTTATTTCCTCATATGGCAAACATGACGTATTTTCTAATGGATAATTATATCAGCATATTTGTAATCTCTATAGGCATTGTGAATATGGCATTGCTGATACACCATTGCACAGTCTGGAATCATGGGACACTTTTGTCCCATGACATGTTAGAAGCATGAGGGGATTAAGCTCTGTGTTATAAAGTACCAGCTCAAAATATTCTACTTCAATAAACATTTAAATTCATCAATATGCAAAGCACTATCCAAAAGTGGAGAGTATAAGGAACTTATAATCTAGTAGAGAAGATAAGACAGAGACACAAATGACTATATTACAAATTATAGCAATTTCTTCTTTTCAGCAGTCATCTTTTCTGTTTATCCTAAGTATGCAGAGCATGGAAATGCTTTTATGTGGCATGCCCATTATTATGTTCAGAAACAAGCCTGTATTTTCACCTGTCTCCAACAAAGTGCCTTAAGAAATCTAAAGAGGGAGAGATTGTTTCCAGTCAAGGGGGGAATTATGGAAGATTTTTGTGGAGGAATTGACACCTAAAGTGAACCACAAAGGGTTTCAGTATGTAAATATTGGGTGGGGACTAGATAGGGAGACAATTCTAAGCACAAAGGACAGTAGGAGCAAAGCAAAGAGATAGGAAAAGACAAGACAATGTTATAAAATCAAAGAGCTACGGCTCAAAAGGGACTGCTGAATCCAATCCTTAATTTTATAGATGAAGAAAACTGAGACCCAATGAGGAGAATAAGTGACTTATCCCAAGGTGTACCCAAAATGCTAGATACCTTCCTCTGGTTCTTTTTTTTTAAATGTATGTCTCTTTCTTTCTTTCTTTTTTTTTTTTTTTGCTATTTTTTTGGAGGAGCAATTGGGGTTAAGTGACTTGTCCAAGGTCACATGGCTAGTTTTGTGTTAAATGTCTGAGCCTGGATTTGAACTCAGGTCCACCTGACTCCAGGGCTGGTGCTCTATTCACTGTGCCACCTAGCCAGCCCTCTCTGGCACTTTTACAGATACCAGCATAGTATTCAATTCATTTATCTGTTTTCTTTCTCTCCCATTACATTATTACATTATTACATTATTATAGACTAACTTTCTTTCCTAGTGATATATGTCCCTGGTGAGTGGCTTTTCCTCTTTCCTTGTAACATATATATATATATATATATATATATATATATATATATATAT
>NW_027186296.1:71023906-71047795 GCF_028583685.1 Petaurus breviceps papuanus | reverse complement strand
TATATATATATATCCAGGCCCTCATCTCCTTTTTCACAGATATTACAGTAATCTCCAAAAGTTGACATGTGAACGACAAATGTAGATGAACAACCCTGAAAAGGGTTCAGCAAGCCCTCACACCAGAGGTGCTAGTCTTCCTTAAATGCCCCCTACATCCTCTCATACATACTCTCATCTGTGGCTCCAATATGATTGTAGTATGTGCAACAGCCATACCCTAGTAAAGCCTTGCCAGAAGATGGCTAAACTAGTTTGAGAGTAATTGACAGGCCTCAAACTCATTGGTGAGTTAGGGGAATATCTATCCTAAGCATGTGAAGACTTCCCCCAGTGGAATGGGCAGATGAGAATAATTTACCCCAACAGCCATGAAGACTGCTAAAGCAGGCACTGTGTAGTGATTAGAGCTTGGTCAGACATCAAAGATGTCCAGGTCTCCCAGTGCATCCTGGGGCATCACCAATCATCTTGACTTGTTCGCCACTGGACTTTGAAGACCGGAAGAGAGTAAGACTGATGATTTGTGCAACTCTGCCTCACTTAAATCCAATTCACTCAAGAGTCAAGACATCATTCATGATGCCATCAGTCTTCTTTGAAAACAAAGCACTAACAATAACAATAACCTGCTACTGATGTTTTTTACCTCCTGTCTCCAGTCTGTTGCTGATGCTCACTAGCTTTGTGACCCAGAGCAAATTAATTTCTCTGAACTTCAGTTTCCTTGGGATAATAATAGTAATCACTGCCTTCTAGTTTTGTTGTAGGGTAGAAAGAGATAACATATGTAAATTACTTTGCAACTCTTAAAAAGGCTACATAAATGCTAGCCAATACTGTAATTATCCAAACACATCACCATGTTAATGCTATTCTCTGCTTAACACCCTTTGGTTGCTCCTTGTTTACTATTGAATAAATTATAAATGGTTAATTCTATTACTTGTGGGTTTCCATGATTTAAATTCAGTCAATTAATCTAGTTTTTTTCTAATTCTACTAATCATATATTCTAAATTATAGGCAACCTGGAACACTTTCTGATGCCTTCATTTTTGTCCTACCCACTTCCTTCTCCATTCTTTTGCTCACGCCATCTGCAATGCATGAAATGGACGTCTCTCTTGCCTCCCCTTTCCATATGTTGAAATTCCTCTCCTCCTTCAAGGTACAACTCAGATGTTGCCTACTTCATGAAGTCTTCCCTCATCTAACCCAACCCTAAGCAACCTCCAGACAGAAGTATTCTTCACCTCCTTGAATAGCACTTCACTTGTATATTTCCTTTCACATTTGCCTTATATCATTGTTATTTGTTGATTTACCCCTCTCCCAAAAAATAAACACTAAATTACAAGTTCCCTGATGGGAGAAGTTGTGTTAAATCCATTTTTGTATACCCAGTACCTGACTCAGTGCCATGTATAAAGTAGCTACTTAACAGCTAAGAGTAGCTAGGTGTTGCGGTGGATGGAGTGCCAAGCCAAAAGTCAGGAAGAACTGAGTTCAAATCTGGTCTCAGACAGTTACTTACATATGTGACCATGGATAAACCACTTAACCTCTATTTGCTTCCATTTCCTTATCTGAAAAATTGGGTTAATAAAAGCACTTATCTCCCAAGGTTTGTTAAGATCAAATGAGATAAAAATTGGAAAGCACTTACATAGCAGTCGACACTTAGTAAGTACTATAAAGTTAGCTATTATTGTGAATGAATTTATATGTGACTCTATATTTGATTAGGCTGAACTATGTTCTCCAATTTTATTTTCCTAAATGACCTTCTACTTAGTTACATATGTTGGGTATGAAAGTGGCAGAATATAAGCACACCGGTTCTACTATTGCAGCTAATGAAAACTTAGAACCAGAGAAACCTCAACACATCTGTTTCATATTATGACTATTTGTTGCCCCTGCTTTTCATCTACTCTCAGGATGATCTTGGTAAGCTGATCACAAGTTTTCTTATGGTTTGTTTTTCACTCTACTTCATTTCACTGTTTTCTGACAAAAATACTTCAACATCTCCTTCAGTGATGTTTTCAAGTAGTTACTATATTGTGCTTGGTTGGCATGTTTCTCCACTTGGCTAAAAGATTTTATATTTACCAACTGAGATGATTTCTAGTTTCTTTTGGCCTCCTCACTGTGCTAATGGTTTTGCATTGGTTGAATTGCTCTCTGAATGATGTTATTAAAAGTCCAAGTCCACTTTTTTGCCATTTTCCCTTTTTCAGAGTGGATAGCTTATTTAAACAAGTTGGGTTGTACCTGCTGTAGTTAGGAACAGTTTTATCCTTTATTCCATTTTGTTATCGAATTTTACCTTTGTTCCAACTAGTCAATTTTCTGATAACATAAATCACATATTCCCACTGATTCATGTAATGATAAACAGTTGTTAAATTATAGACAATTTAAATTTTTTGTGTCCATGTCACTATCTACATGACCTTGAGCTTACTCATTTCCCCTTTCTAGGCCCTAGTTTTCTTATCTGTAGACCAGTAGTATCAAACTCAAAAAAAAAAATGGGGCCAATAAACCAACCATAAGAACCTCT
The DNA here is from genome assembly GCF_028583685.1 of Petaurus breviceps papuanus. NCBI lineage: Eukaryota > Metazoa > Chordata > Mammalia > Diprotodontia > Petauridae > Petaurus > Petaurus breviceps. The sequence continues at coordinate 71,045,223 of NW_027186296.1, read as the reverse complement.
AGATGCAGCATATTGACTTAGAAAACCATATATTAACACCATCTGTGTTCTGTTGTATTTTATTTACTTTGTTAAATATTCCTCATCAATGGAGCTTGATGCCAAATATTTTTGAAGAAATCATTTATGCTGTACATGTAGTTTCTGAGGAATCTATAAGCATTTGACCTTTCCTAAATCTTGATCTTGTACCCTGTTTTCCTATATGTGTATATATATATATATACATACACAATATACATACTTATATATATATACATATATACACTTATTTTTCCACCATTCCCTGTATCCATCTTCACATTGAAGTGACCAGGTATCAAGATATAAATTGACTTAATTTGAAGCATCTTTCCTTGTTCTTCATAAAATTTTCCTGCATTTTCATTCTTCACTATGGCTATTGACTTCTAAGCTGCAGTTTTCACCATGGTCATCTATAAAGGCAAGAAGTAAAAGGTAAGATAAAGCTTTTAAATAGATTATTAATGATCTTCAATACCAGGCTAAGCAGTTTAAACTATATTGAGTACTTAATGAGGTGGCACTGAAGGATTCCCACTCTTAGCTGTGGAGGATGGGGACTGAGGTGATCAAAGTTGTTCATTAGGAAAATTAATTTGGCAATGGAATTAAATGATAGATTAGAGGAGGTATGATGGGAAGTGGGGAAACCCTTTAGGAGAAATATTTTAATAGTCAATATTGAAAGTGGTATTAAGGACCTATAGGAAAATGATAGCCATGAAATGGAAAGGAGGAGACAGATGGAGGAGAAAGGGCAGGGGTAGATTTAACGAAGCTTGGCAACTTATTTGATATGGGGGATCAGAGTATAAAGAAAGAAAAGGGGAAGGCTGAAAATACAGTAGTGTAGAGCATCTGTACTGGGGAAAAGGAAAAAAGAAAAGGCATGTAAAAAAAGCAGTCACAGCATTTGGAAAAGATAACCATGAGAGCACCAAGAAGCAAAGAGAAGAAAGTATGTGATTTCTTTGTTGTACTAGAAAAGTCATAGAGTCTAAAGGAAGCCAATATTTCAACTATAATCTGTCCTAGTCAGCCTTTGGCCTGTAGTAACATGTCCAATTCAGATGCTTCATTTTAAAAACATTCTCATATGGGAGGGTAAACAGAGGATGCTTAACATTATTGTGAATGGAGTGGTGATATATATATACATACACACGTGCATATATGTGTGCATATACACACATGTATGTAAATATGTATATATACATATACATGTATGTATGTGTGTGTCTACACACATTATACACACTATATGTGTGTATACATATTGAAGGCATTGACAGTGTTTAGCCTAAGGAAGAGAAACCTTAGTGGAAGCATGATAGATAGATTTCTTTATGTTCAAGTATTTGAAGGATAAATGAGTGAAAAAAAGGTATAAACTTGTTGTGCTTGACTCTAGAGTATAGAAGGAGCAACAGAGAGAAATTGCCAAGAGGGAGATTGCAGATTTCTATAAAGAAACACTTGCTAAAAATGATAGCTATCCCATAGTAGAATGGAACACCCCAGAAGGCAGTGGATTCCTCCTCCCTTTGGGTCATCGAACAGAAACTATATTACTACTTGTTAGGGATATTATCAAGGGCATTCCTATTAAGGTAGCATTGGAACCATCTATTCTCTGAAGACTCTTTCAACTTGTGAGGTCATGTTTATATGAATCAGAGTCCATTTTTCATCACTGATTTTGATGTTTGCTTATCTAGATGTGGTAACTGCATCAGCTATCTGGTACAGTTGGCCTTTGTAGGCATGAGTACAGTCAATATATCTTATTAAAAATAATGAGGCAGCTTATTAGAGGACAGAGCTTTCCAATATGGAGAATTCATGGAGGATCAATAGGTCATTGGAATTACTAGGAATCTAACATTTTCATCAAGTATAATTCCCTAATCTTACAGGTAAGGAAGTTGAGTTCTGTACTGGTGAAGTCTTTTCACCAGGCCCAAGATAGGCCTTGAAAGTACATAAAATCACAGAATGCCCAAATTGAAAGGGGCATTACAAATGATCTAATCCAAGCCAATAATTTTACAGTTGATGGGATTGAGTTTCAAAGTGATTAAGCAACTTTCCTCAAGGTCACAGGTAGCAAAGCCAAGGCTTGAACAGTGGCTTCTTAACGTGTGGTGTGATGGTCTTTTCACGGCACCATACTGCATGTTAGTAACCCTCGCAATTTGTAAGAGATATTCAGTAATCATAGAGGAGTTCGCATCTTCCCCCAGCTCATCCCCTCTTTAACTTCTTCCAGTTTCTCCTTTTCAGCGATCATCTTCTCTGTTTATCATGAGGAAGTACACAGAGCCTTGAGATGCTTTTATGTGTCATGCTTGTTATTTTATTCCGAAACAAACCTATACTTTATTCTCCTCTGCCACAAATTGCCTGGAATGTAACCGGGTGTACCATTTCATGTGTGTCTTTTGTTTCTTTGCAGGAAAAATGAAGTGACAGGTGATTAGCCTCATTTTCCATGCTAGCTTTGCAGTGCTATTTTCACTAGTGAAGAAGGCAGCTGCCAGAGTCCAGGGAAGTCGGGCGAAAAATTCTCTTGGCAGGTAGACTCCACCACTCTCAGAAATGGAATCTCATGTTAGCAGGTGGTAATTAAAAGGTAGAAGAAATAAAATTGTGTCTCAGTTTTCTGTACTGTTACATCAATTAAATCTGCTGCTGAAATCTGAGTAGGGACTGTATACCCCATTGCCACATGGCTAGAAAATACATTTAGACTCAAAGCTAATTATCTGTTTCATAAAAGCTATGTTAAATGTGGCTTATTGCTTTTTAGATAACCATCATTTTAAAGCATTTTAGGGTGAGATGGTAAGCCAAACTAGATTATCATGGGCCTATGTGTGTTTCTTTTTGTTCAAGGAAGGCTAAGTGAAAGGTGTTTATTACAGTATAAAGAGGAGGACAGTGTATATACAGTGAGGCAGTCTGGAACTCTTCTAGTCATGCACTACCGTGTTTCCCTGATAATAAGACCTATCCCGAAAATAAGCCCTCCTCTTACTGTGTAAGATTCCTCTAAAATAAGCCCTCCCCCGAAAATAAGCCCTATTGAGATTGCTACTGTAGTGAAGGTGATCCCCGGCGCTACACGCTACATTACGGTACCCTCTGTATGCACCGCCCCCCCCCCATGAAACATACGCCACACTCTGAGCTGCATCCAATCAGAGCTGCAGCAGTGAGCACATCATCCTGTTCTTTATTGAATTCATTATTGAATAAAGGTACATTTTTTGTTCACCTTTACCTGTTTATTAAAATTGCTGTCAATGTTCATTAAAATAAGCCCTCCCCTGAAAATAAGCCCTCTGGTGTTTTTCTGTCCAAAAAATTTAATAAGACAGTGTCTTATTATCGGGGAAACATGGTATGTTGGTAACAAAGGCTTGAATGTTAACATTGAAGATATTTACAGAGTTAAACTTTTTTTTTTTTACATACATCCATTTATCATGTGGTACAAGTTTGCATGTGGTATAAGCTTGCAATGTCAATACTTGAAGGATATCTTGGTAGAATTGAAAGAATGGTGGGTTTGGAGTTGGAGGGTGTCAGACTGCCTGCATGTCCTTGATCTAGCCCCTTTCCCTCTCTAGGACCTAGTTCTCCTATCTGTAAAATAGTGGTGTCAAACTCAAAGAGAAATTGGGTCATTAAACCACACACAAGCATTCCTAGGGGCAGAATATTAGAAAAATAGCATATTAACATTGTTTATATTATGGTGTATTTTTATTTATTTTGTTAAGTATTTCTCAATTATATTTTAATCTAGTTCAGGTACATTCCAGAGTGTTGTAGCATTGTGATGCTTGTCTGCTAAGGATAGGTCTCAGCTAACTGATCACTAAGGTAGTTTCTAGTTCTTAATTCTCTGATTCTATGTCAGATGTAGAGTTCCCAGCTCTTATACTTTCTAGCTCTATGACCTTGGTTAAATAATTTAGCTTCTTTGAGCCTTGGTTTTCTCTTTTTTAAAATGGGGATAATAAAATTTTCACAACCTACCTCCTAGGGTTGCTGTGGGGCTCAGATGAAATATTGGGGCCAAAATGAACTTTGAATTTCTTCAACAGTATATTTTCTTCACAGTTGTTTAAAAAGATAGCTTTAAATGCATGATTTCAGTAAAAATTCCAATGTATTGCACATAGTAGTCCCTCAGTATTTGTTGAATGAATGTAAAAGTGTCACTGCTAGAAGGTGGAGTACCATTTCCTGATTATGTGAATTACTAGTTATTATTCACTTGCTGAGTATTATACATGCTACACAAAGCAGTCCCTAGGACTGAAATATTAATGTCTCAGAGAAAATATGTTATTTTAATAAGACACATTAAATTTCATGCTCTGTGGCTCATAATAACCAAATGAAATCAGTTATGACTATTTTCTGCATACATGTGTATGCAAACACATACACACAGAAGCATAATACAGAGCTCTCTATTTGTGATCCATGTTGGACTCTGGAGAGAACACCAAAGCCCCATGGTAAAGTCCTGATGCAGGGTAAGAACTTCGGGTCAGTAATGGTCAAAAAAGAATGGGGTCAGAGGTCAGATTAGGTCATAGCTTCCATATTGTTGTGGCAAATGAAGCACATAGGAACCCAGCATATAAGCCTTGGGGTACTATGGCAGATACACTGTATCTGAAATGAGAAGATGTGTGTTTCAATCCAGCTTTGTTCCAAGTTACCTCTACCTTAAGCATGTCATTGATCTGCATTTTGCTTCTGTTTCTTCATCTGCGAAATAAGTACTCATGATTGAAAAGAATGACCTCTGAGGTTCTCCCAGCTCTAAATATATATGATCTTATCACTTTAATCCAGGAAACAGAGCATTGCCTGTGAAGAGAAGTACAATCATGACTACCACCTTTTTGGTGAGATGGGGAAGAGGAGAACGTGCTAGAGGATAAAGGGAATTAACTACATATTTTTCCTCTGGGTAAAATAATAGTAGACTTCCTTGGAAGTGGGAGTATAGTGAGCTCTTCATAGCCTTATATCTCTCAAGGTCAGGTTGCCTGAGGGGGTCGTTAGCAAACTTAGTATTTTACCACACTTGTAAAACCATACCTTCTTCCTAAATTTCTCATGACTGTTGAGGGTGCCACCATGCTCCCAGTCACCTAAGCTCAGAACCTAGTTTTTATTCTCATCTCTTTACTTTATCACTCCACATCTAATGATTTTTCCAATCCTATCAATTCTGCCTTCATCTCTTATATGTGCCTTCTCTCCTCTGACATTGCTACTACCATAATGCAGGCCATTATTGTGGAACATTGGGACCACTGCAATGACTGCTAGTTGTTCTCTCTACCTCATGTATCTTCCCACTCTAGTCCATCCTCCACTCACTTGTCAAATTGATTTTCCAAAAAGTACAGATCTGACCATGTCATCTCCCTACTTAATAAATTCCACTATTCCTCTATTACCCCTATGTTTAAATATAAAATCCTATGTTTGGCATTCAAAGCCTCTTGTGACCTGGCCTCTTTCTACCTTTCCAGTCTTTTTATGCTATGCTAGTTCAGTAGTGTTGGCCTCCTTGCTATTCTTCCCACACAACATTCTTATCTCTTGTCTCTGAGTATTTTTACTGGGTGTTGTCTGTGTCTGGAGCTCTCTCCCTCACCTCAGTCTCTTGGCTTCTCTGATTTTCCTAAATGTGCCAGCTAAAATACCACCTTCTTCAAGAAGACTATCCCAGTCCCCTTAATGTTAGTGCTTTCCCAGTATGATCACCTCCAGTTTATCCTGTATACATCTTTGTACAGGCATACATTTGCTTAAAAAACTATTTTACAGAAAACTCACACAAAAGAAATGCTCATATGGAGGTCAGAAGAAGCATCACAAGGACACTCTCAAGGTCTCTCTGAAGAACTCTGGAATCAATTGTCAGACATGAGAGACACTGCTACAGGACTGCGTAGCATGGTGTGCTCATATCAAAGAAGGAACTGTGCTCTATGAGTAAAGCAGAATTGTAGTAACTTGAAAGAAATATGAGATGCACCAATTTAGAGACATCTTTACTTCAAATGTTTTATACCAATCTATGGTAGAGCCTTCTAAATTTGCATTGGTCTTATCAGTCATAGTTAGACACACTGCACCTGACCCCAGCAGAGTGATGTCATTTTGATGCTCTTTAAGAAAAAAAGACCAACCAAGCTAGTTGCTTGCACATTGTCTCCCTTGCTACACTGTGAGCCACTCTAGACCAGGTGCTCTTTTTTACCTTTCCTTTTTTTTCCCCTCAGCACTTAGTACAGTACCTGACACACATTAAGTCCTTGCAATAAATGCTTGTTGTTAAAAGTAGTTAATGTTATCAGGAGACTCCCCAAAGATACACAAGCTAATTTGCAACCCACTGTGTTTTTGCATGCCCCTTTTATTCCTGGGTGGGAATTAGTTTCCCTAAAAATATTCGTAAGGACTCCTAAGGGTCAGGATTAGAAGAATGCCCTATTTGAACAGTTTAAAATGTAGCAGTGATGTGCTCTTACCAGGGATGGAGCATATCTAGCATGAGCTGGCAAAAAAAAACTATCTATATGTATAGATTTATGTTTATATAGATATTGACTAGATTCTTGAAAGTTTAATCAAAAGAAACATAACTTGAAAAGGAAGGGAGAAGCAGAAAACTATCTATCTATCATCTATCTATGTCTATCTATCATCTGTCTATATATCTATCATCTATCTATCTATCTATCTATCTATCTATCTATCTATCTATCTATCTATCTATCTATCATCTATATCTACCAAACTAGGTACTACAGAAAGAAGTTACAATGTAAGAAGAGTTGCAGTAGAAATGCACAAAAACACATAGGCAGAAAACTCAAAATAAGAAGATGGCGATAAAAACCAGTGCCTTAGATTCATATATATAAATTCACACAGTAGGGATAAGAAACAGACATCTTAACTCAAGAAAACACATTTGGATTCATGTTAATGGAGTCTAAATGATAAATAACATTAGAATATGACTCCAGAAAGGCATGCTATAGCAAAGTTAACAGGATATGTAAAAATATGTGTTTACAAATAGAAGTATCACTTTGAATATGGATATAATAGAAATCACTTGAAAGCACCTTTTCTAGAAAGCTATGTTGTAGATACTACATTTCCTGTGAGGTACCAGACTTATAACATCTTAAACCATTGGCAAGGGTAAGGTCATTACAGTTGAAGACTGGTAAAGAAGAAAGTAAAAATGGGTCACTACAGAGGACATCTAGGGTTAATAAATTCAGCTAAGGAAGAAAGAATAGTGAAATCAATCATCCCATGTTCAGTGGTTATTGCTTTTTCAGACTGGGAAAGATTAACCTATATGTTTAATGAAAGAACAAAAAGAGGACCATTAAGGGTTTTAAAAAGACTAAAATAGTTAAATAGTTTAACAGAATTAAAAGAATCGGGAGAAGTAAAGTTGAAGTGTCATAAATGAAAATCCCTGACCCCATTAAAAGTGAATCAATGTGTTAATGGAATGGAGTTGCAGAGTAAGACGTTGCATACTAACAATGAGAGTGCAAAACAGAGAGGAATGGGTGATAAACACCCCCACCTGCACTCTGAAACACACCCCCTCCCCTGTCAAGTCCATGAAGGGATGGTGAGTCCTACAGTCCCTTTGAATATGGAAAGGAGATACTATGGGTGAATGTGAAGGAAGAGATTGAGAATGGAAAACTAGGAAGGAAGGTATCTAATTCAAGGGGAAGTATATGGTACAATTGAGGAGTATTCTCTTGAAGGGGTTGGGTGTACTTATACTTAGACAATGGAGCCTCAGAGTAGGTTTAGTCTGGAGGGAGTTCCTAGGCCTTTATGGAAAGCATTCCCCTAAGTCCCACACTAAAGCAGGCCCTGAGCCAAATGTTACATATTCAGTATTTATAACTCAGAAATTGGTAAATGTTATATAAATCATGGATTGTTTAATTGGCTTTGGTTTGTTGATTATCTAGTCTTAAGAAAGTGATGGAGAAAATGTTAATATTCAGATTAAACTTAAAACTTAAAAGTGTGTCACACATACTTTTTTTCCCCAGAGAGCTTGTTGTTACACATTTTTCAGTATACCCCCTGAACTTGTCCTACTAGAAGGGATGTGAGTTTTTAGGGCCATCTGACATACAGAAAAAGGCGGGGGGGGGGGTGGCATTGTGTTAATAGAGCCAGATGTAATATGGCATAACTTTTGGGTAGGAAAATGATCATGGTAAAGGCAAGGTTTATGCTAGGACACAAAATTTGAGACATAGAGTAATTCCTACCATGTGACTGCTTCCATTCAATATTACATCTCTCATGAATTGATATTTTCAAGAGTGAGGAACAGAAGAAAAAACAGAGAATGAGTTAGACAAAAGTAATAATATAGAAATTGACTAGAAAAGGAAAATGAACCTGGTACTTCAAATATCTTAAGCCCCTCATGGGGATAGATAATAAAGAAGGAAGAAGGAAAGGTACAATATAAAACAAATAATCAGAAGAAAAATTAAAAGGGTCATTGAAAGAAAATTAATAAAAAGAAATTGAAGATGAAGAAGGGAGGGAATATTTTGAAATAAACATTTAACTGATCAGGAAAAGTGACAGACCAAAAGATGAGAAGAGATAGATAACTAACTAAATAAATTTTTTAAAAAATAAATTAAGTTAAAAATGAGTTTGAAGAAGTAAAACTTCTGTAAAATCTATGAACTAGGGGAGAATAAGTAATGAGGAAAGAGAGAGGTAGATAAGGCCTATAAGAAATGAAAAAGCTAGAAGGAAGAATTGGAAAATAAATTATTTCTGTGGAGGAAAGTCATGGGAAAAAAACTAACAGTTCAGAATAAGAGTTATAAAACCTTACTCAAAGTAATAGACTCTGAAAATTGCAATCGAACAAACAAAAGTTAATGGTTCCAAGAGACAGTAAAAAATATTAAAACAACATTGAAAGATTGAAAAAATAAAGGAAAATATATCTCACATTAAATACAATTATCTATAAAACAAATCAACAGAAGATAATTTAAGAATCACATCTGAAATCATAACCAATAAAAAAGCCTGGATATCATATTTTTTAAAAATCAGGGGAAAAAAATCTTCCTAGACATATTAGGAAAAGAGGGCAAAATAAAAATTGAAAAAACAAAGTGATCAGCTTCAAAAAGAAAATTCAAAATAAAAGTTTCCAGGAGCATCACAGCCAAAAATCCAGAGCTTCTGGGTCACATAAAAATACTATAGCAGTCAGGAAGAATTAAATTATCAAGGAACAATAGTTATGATGACACAATATTTAGCAACTCTCACTATAAAGGGGCAGAATAAATAGAATACCATATTCCAAAGGGCAAAAGAGGGAAGCTTACAAACAAAAATAATTTAACTGACAAAACAGTATAATTCTATAAGGAGAAATGAATGAACCATTAAATAACATAGAGGATTTCTAAGTATTCTTGATGACAAAACAACTATGCAAAAACTTTGAAATGCAAATATGGGAGTCAGAATTTTTTTTTAATTTAACTTAAGCAATGAAAAAAGACTTTTAAAGGTTGACCTGTTCATGTTATAATAGGGGAAGATAAGAAGAAAATATGTGTCACAAAGAAAGTTAACTAAGATAGACCTTTAATGGTTCCTTTTTTTTTTAATAAAATTTAAAGAGTAAAGGAAAAGGAGAGGGAAAAGTATATACTAGTGAAGAAAAGTGGAAGATAAGTGGGGGAACTTACACATAATTAGGGTATACAAATAGAAGCTCATATAAATAAACAAGTTATCAAGGGAGTTGGAGGCATTTGAAACTCCTTTTCATCTAAACCAGTCAAAGAACAGTAGAACACAAACATACAAATGCACACACACACACACATATAACACAGATAAAAAGTTTAATATAGAAATACAATCAACTCAGTATGGAGACAGATGGGAAAAGAGAGAAGGAGAAATAATAGCAAAGTAAATTCCAGGAGGGATTAGTCATAAGTAAAACTCTCAACTCCGAGAGGGGAATAATGAAAAGAAGTGCTAAAAAAAAGAGAAAGAATTGTGATTGGGATCTAGATGAGTAAAAGAAAGAGAGGACAAGGGAACAGAAGGTCATTGCATGAAGTATGGAATACTGGGGCAGAGGATATTTCTCTCCAAGCCTAAACTTCATCATAAAGAAGAGTCAGAGAGCAAAGAGAGAAAAAAACATAAGAGAATGAAATACAATGATATACACAATGCATTATCATTACTGCAGATATGAATGTGATGAAATTACCCATAAAATGGAAGATAATAGAATAATGGATTAGAGACTCCAAAAACATATTTTTGCAAGAAGCATATTTGGAACATAAAGCCCACAAAGTATTCAATAAAAGGGGCTAGAACAAAATCTTATTATGGTTGAAAAAATTCAGGAGCTAATAATCATGATATTATACAAAGCCTTGGTTAAAAGAAATTAGATTTTCCTGGAAGGTACTATGGAGAATGAATTAATTTCTTTGTATTTTTAAACTTTTTATTCTTGTCTTTTGATATTTTTTACATCATAATAATTTCTCCAAGCATTCTTTTCCTTCCCAGAGATATCCTAAAAGGAATAATGCTTTTCAAAAATAGAGAAAATTCATCATAACTTATAAATACATTAAAAATATGAAAATATATCCAAAGCACTTTGTTCTTGGAGTTCCCACATTGCCAAAGGTATGAGGGTATCTTTTCATACTCTTCTTGCAAGTCATACCTATCCCTTGTAATTTTGAACATTCACTTTTTATATTTGCTGCAGTTGTTCTTTCCAATTCATATACTTATCGTGTACTGGATTTTTGACAGAATACAATAACCATTTCTGTTAAAAATAGAAATCATGGGAATAAATGGACTTTTCCTCAAACATGGCAAGTACCATATATCTAAAACAAACAGCTAGCATTTTACACATTAGGAATAAAATAGATCCCTAATAAGATTAGAGATAAAACAAGGATGTTCATAATCACCACTATTATGTCTCATTGTGCTAGAAATTATAATTGAGGCATAAATAAAAAATATTTTAGGGAATACTCATAGTCAAAGAGAAACAAAATGATCCCTTTTCAAGGATGATATGAAGATTTCCTTACAAAACATTGGACAATTAACTAAAATTAATTGTAATTATTAATAACTTTGGCAATGTTGTAGGATATAAAATAAGTCCACATAAATTATCAGCATGCCTGCATATAACCAACAAAACACAACAGGAAGAGGTAGAAAGAGAAATTCCATTTAAAATGACCATAGAATGTATGAAATATTTGAGTTTGTTTTCCAATATACACACATAAACTCTATGTTTACATAAATAATTGCTATGGCTAAGCTGATCCAATATAGTAAAAGTGGGAATACTTCCTAAACCAATTTCTTTATTCGTCGACTTACCAATCAAATTGCCAAAGAATTATTTTAGAAAGGTAGGAAAAAAATAATAATGTAATTCATCTGGTGGAACAAAAGTAAAGAATCTCAAAAGGAACAATAAAAAAAAATAAGCAGGAAGGGGGTATAGCAGTACCGTATTTCAAACTATACTTGTTTGATCATTCACTTGTGTCCAACTGTTTGTGACCCCATGGAGCATAGCACGCCAATACTATTCAAGGGGTTTTCTTGGCAAATGAGGCTGGATTGATTTTCCATTTCCTTCTCCAGTCAAACTATAATGTGAAGGAGTAATTATCAGAAAATTCAGTACTTGTTGAAAAATAGAAGTCATTCAATGGAACATAATTAGTTATATAACTTACAGAAGCAAATGAGCACAGTAACCTAGTCTGATTAACTTGAAAACTACAGATACTGGGCTAGGACTCATGATTCAACAAAATCTTTTTGAGAAAATTGGAAAGTTGTTTGGCAAAAATATGACTTAGACTACTACCTAACACTATATACTAAGACAAACTCCAAATGGATATGTGACTTAGATATAAAAGGTCATATAAGTGAATTAGAGGAACAAGGAAGAAATTATGGTTTAGATTTATGGATAGGGGAAGAATTCATGGCCAAACAAACAAAGGATAGAGAGAATCATAGAAGATAAAACAGAAATTCTAATTGCCTAAAATTAAAAAGCTTTTGAACAAACAAAACCAGTACAACTAAGATAAAAAGATAAACAAATAACTGGGGAAATGCATTGCCACAAAATTCTTTTATAAAGTTCTGATATATATGATTTATAAAGAATTGGTTTAAATTTTTAAGAATAAATCATTTCACAGTCAATAGGTCATCAAAGGATATGATCATGCAGCTCTTTAGGGAAAAAACCTAAGCTTTCAATAGCTTTATGAAATAGTGTTCCAAATCACTAATTAGAGACATGTGAGTTACAGCAACTCTGAGGTTTTACCTCATACCTAGAAGATTGGCAAGGTTGACCCAAGAAAGGAAAATGAGAGCTGCTGGTGTGGCTGTGGGAAAAGAGGTATAGTAAAGCACTGTTGACATAATTGTGAATTGATCTAAACATTCTGGAAAGCAATTTAGATTCATGTTCAACAAGTTACTAAATAGTATATATCCTTTGATCCATCAGTAAGACTACTAGACTTATACCACAAAATGCTAAAAGAAAGTGAAAAGACCTATGTGTAGAAATATTTAGATCAGTTCTTTATGGGCAGCAAGTAACTGAAAATCATGGTAGTGCTTATCATTCGAGGAATGAATGAAAAAAGTATGATTCACATAGTTGTGAATATTATGGAATACTGGAAGAAAGGAAGGCAAGTAGGAAGGAAGAGAAGGAAGGAAGGGAAAACAAGTACTTATTAAATACTTAGCACCTACTAGCCCAGGGATGGGGAACCTGCAGGCTCGAGGCCATATGTGGCTTCTTGGTCCTTGGGTGCAGCCTTTTGACAGAGTCCAAGTTTTACAGAAAAAATCCTTTTATTAAGGATATTTGTTCTGTAAAGTATGGATTTCGGTCAAAGGGCTGCACTTGAGGATTTAGAGGGCCACATGTGACCTTGAGGCTGTAGGTTGCCCACCCCTGTACCAGACACTTTAAAAATATCTCATTTTATCCTCACAACAACCCTGCAAGGTAGGTGCCTTTATTATCCCCACTTTATACTTGAGGAAACTGAAACTAACATAGACTTATGTGACTTGCCCAGGGTCACACAGCTAGTAAATTTTGGAGGTCATATTTGAACTCAGATCTCCTTGACTCCCGACCCAATCTTCCATTTACTGCATCATCTAGTTGCCTCTATTTCCAAAGATGATTAGGGGGAAAAGAAAAGAACCTATATATTCTAAAATATTTATAGCATCTCTTTTTGTTGTGGAAAAGAACTGGAAGTTGTGGGAATGCCCTTCAACCTAGGAATAGCTAAACTAGTTGTGGTATATGGTTGTAATGGAATACTACTCTGCTATAAAAAAGATAACCTCATTGATTGTAGAAAAAGATGGATAGACTTGCACAAAATAATGAAGAAGAAAATGAGCAGAACCAAGATAACATTGTATACAAAAACAGCAATATTGTTTTAAAAACAACTTTGAACAGCTAAGTTATTTTGACTATTATAAATACCCAAATTAACTACAAAGGACATATGAAGGAAGACACTACCTGCATCTAGAAAAAACTGATAAATAGAAGTATGCATAGAATAATTTTACATGTATCTATTGTGTATAATACATATTTATATATGTCTAATGATAGCCATCTCTAGGGTGCAGGGAGGGAAGAAAATAAAGGGGAGGAAAGAAAGTTGTACAATAACTTTAGTATATGTTTAAAAGGAACAGCATTTTGTACATAATAGATTTTCAGATTCATGTGAAATTGTATTTTTTATTCCATGTCATGGAAACATTTGTTTTATTTCATAAATTAGAAATTAAATGAAAAAAATTATGAGAGCTCCTTTTCCTCACACCAAGTATCCAATTACAGGTTCTTATCCTTGCTTTCTTCCCAAACTGAATTATTCTTTGTGACTTTTCTTATAGATGTTTCAGAGTTATTTTCCTCAGTTTTTATCTTGGACATTATTGGCATCATAGCAACTCATATTTTTATTGTTGGTTACTCATATTTTTCCAATCAATCTTCCTAGATTGGGATTTTGTGTTAGGGCCAGGTTTGGTGTGTTTCTGTCACTATTGCCATGGTCTTGTATGATCTTAGTATGTCTTATGTATCCTGTTACCACATTCTCTCAGTACTGATTTCTGTGGTTTCAGGGATCCCAGAGGAAACTTAGGCTGGGGAGCTACAAACTTTCACTAGGCCTTGTGCTGTATGATCAAGGGAATAGTATGTTTGCTCCCCTCTTCCACTTCCCAGGCTTCAAACACCACTTTAAGATTACACATCATAACTATAACCTTGGACCCTGGGTGGAGTTGCAGTAGACGGCAGCTTGCTTCTTTCTAAGTTGACCAGCTGGAAGGTTTAGCCCTGTTCTGAGTCAGGGCACTGAATCCAAGGTCCTACATATCAATAGATTCAGCTCAGGGGAAAGAGAAACAATGCAATCTTGCTGGCTACTACAGTTATGAAGGGCATTTAGGTAGCACCATATTGAAGATGAATCGAAGGGGCTTTAGCTATTAAAGGCTAGAGAAGACAATATGTAAGGCAATCATACCTGTCTTCAACAATTTAAAGTTGGGCAGTTAGGTGGTACAGTGAATAGAGCACTGGCCCTGGAGTCAGGAGGACCTGAGTTAAAATCCAGCCTCAGTCATTTAACATTTACTAGCTGTGTGACCTTGGGCATGTCATTTAACACGAATTGCCCTGCCTTTTCCCCTCCAAAAAGACCCCCCAAACTCCCACAATTTAAAGCAATGTTGTATGGAAGAGGGATTAGATTTGTTCTACTTGGTCTCAGAAGGCAGAACTAGGAGCAGCAGGTGGAAATTGTAGAAAGGGATATTTAGAGGAGCGGCCAGGTAGCACAGCGAGTAAGAGCACCGGCTCCAGTGTCAGAACGACCTGGAGATCGAATCCCGGGCTCAGACACTTAGCACCCACCCAGAAACACCTGGCCGTGTAACCTTGAGCAAGTTACTTAACCCCAATTGCTTAGGGGCGGCCAGGTGGCTCAGCGAGTAAGAGCACCGGCTCCAGTGTTGGGACGACCTGGAGATCGAATCCCGGCCTCAGACACTCAGCACCACACCCAGAAATAACTGGCCGTGTAACCTTGAGCAACTTACTTAACCCTGATTGCTTAATAAAAAAAAAAAAGAAAAAAAAAAGAAAGGGATATTTAGGGATGTGTAGAAAGGTTTCAAGGTAAGGAAAAATTCCTTAATAACTGGAACTATTCAAAAATTGGGTAAGCTTCTTTGGGAAGCAATGATTCTGACCCACTAAAAGTCTTCAATCATTGTTTGCATGACTAAATATAAATATTTTGTAAAGGGGATTCTTGTTGTAATAGATGACCATTGAAGTCTTTTCCCATTTGGAGACTTTTTGATTCTGTAAATGGCTTTTAGTCACTTGAGTCTTTCTCTGAGGCATAACTGAGATTTTGGAGTGCATTATTCTATCACCACAGTTTATCTCACTTTGCCCACAGAAAAATTTACCATCCTTTTTTAGGTCACACAGAAAACATTTCTGCAGTTTATTTATATTGACTGGACATTTGACTACTGAGGAGAATTGTTCTCACAACCCTTGATTTTACTGTGAACCCTCTCTTTGGTTTTATATGCTGTGTGAATTTAGGAGCAAAGGGAATATGTCTGCCCCCTACTTCCTTACCTCTGTGGCCTTTAATTTTACCATTAGACATTCATAGCCATTGCCAATGGATAAGGAGTACATTACAGCACAAGATAATCCCTTTTTTATGGCAAGCTGTATAATAATTGGAGCTCTTGGAAGTCCTGCCATATCCCCTTGTCTTCAGAAGTCACTAGCCAAATGGTCCAGCTTGTCTTTAACATTTCCTATTCATGCAACATTTTACGACACCCCACCTCTTTTTCCTTATATTTATTTATTTTCAGTTCTAGGCACTTCTATTTATCTCTTTGAATCACTTTCTGAGTGTGCAGTTCTGGGAAGAAACCAGAGAGTTGTAAAAGAAGGTTTCACCAGAAAAGATGATGTTACACTCCAAATACAGCATTCTTTCTACTGCATAACACACTCTTTCCTGAAAGCAGATTTCAATAATAGGGGAAAGACAGCATGAGGAATTAGAGCTTTTGAGGCAGAAAGATGAGTGTTTGGCTACCACTGAAAGAAAGAAGAATGGGAATGGGCAAAGAAATGGTAATTCACTTTTACAGTAAGAAAGACAAATTAAATATACTTTATAATTTGGTTAATGCCATACATTAGACTGATGACTTCTTCAAACAGTATTCAATGTTGCCTAGATTTCTTTCTTGAATTATATTTGACACCCTGCCATTCATTATTCTATATGTATGGTTTGAATTACTTTTCCATAAAGGTTTTCTCTTGTAGTTACCTATATTGAGATTTAGTTACCATTTGGATTTCTATCCTATTTCTTGCTTCTTCAATGCAGCCAGAGAGCTAACCCAGATAAAATCATCTTCCCTATCCCATAGTAACACTTTTTATTAAAATTATTTTAGGTAGGTAATCATATCAAAGATTTTTTAAAGAACAAATAGAATTTAGATGAAACCTCACCCAAGGTTACACTAATTTCACCTGACTGCTCATGGCTACTATGTCAGAACCCTCTCTTCATGCTCCCTCACCAACTCCATCCCCACACAGCTCTTTAGAGGAGATACTTGAGAGCTAAGGAGATGAAGGGATGTATCTTAACTGTCATTACTAGTCAATGGATGAATTAGATATTGTGACTGACTATGTCTATACAGCAGGTGAGTCTTTTATCCAAAATGAGCCCCATTAAGAGTTCTAATTATGGGGATATTAAAATGTGTGTAGGCAACTGGAGGACATGAAACTTCTGGATGGAACTTGGATGTGTACAAGTAGACAGCTAAATGTAACAGTGTGGTGCATGAAATCACACAGTCAAAAAGCTTAGGTTAAAATCATAGCTCTGCTTTCACATGTAATTGGGAGAAATGAAATGTTATTTTAGAAAGAAATCGTAACTCATCTTTATTATAATCTTGCCCACACTCTATGTCTTTAGCCCTATTTTTAGATAAAGGATAGAGATAGAGAATTGAACAAGATACCTAAAAAAAGAAGAAACCCATATAAAGGCTGCATGAAACCAGCTCAATGTATTCTAATTGTAGATTTCTGAGAATCATCTAGTTTCAGCTAAAAGTAGCAATGGATATTTGTGCTTTTAAAAATGCAAGGTATACTTTGATCCAGCAATAATTCTACTAGGTCTGTATCCCAAAGAGTAAAACATTTATAGCAGCTCTTTTTGTGGTGACAAAGAATTAAAAATTGAGGAATGGATGAACAAGTTGTAGTATGTGATTGTAATGAAATACCATTGTGCTATAAGAAATGATGAGCAGACTGATAGAGAATACAGATGGAGAATTGCACAAGATAGCTAGAAAAAGGAGAAACCTATGTAAAGGCTGCCTGAAACCAGCACAAAGTATTCTAACAGGAGATTTCTGAGAATCATCTAGTTTCAGCTAAAAGCAGCAACGGAGATTTGTTTTTAAAAATGCAAGGGATGCTTTGATCCATCAATACCTCTACTAGGTCTAAATCCCAAAGAGAAAAAATATTTATACCAGGTCTTTTGTTATGACAAAAATTAAAGATTGAGGAATGGCTGAATAAGTTGTAGTATGTGATTGTAATGGAATACGATTGTGCTATAAGAAAGAATGAGCAGACTGATTTCCAAAAAAACCTGGATGATTTACATGAACTAGTGCAAAGTGAAGTTAAGCAGAACCAGGAGACCATTATACACAATAAGGGCAATATTTTATGAGGATCAACTATGAATGACTAGCTCTTCTCAGCAATACAATGATTTAAGGCAATTCCAAAGGACTCATGATGAAAAATACTATACACATCCAGAGAAAGAACTGATGAAATCTAAATGCAAATTAAAGCATTATGTGTTTATGTCTGTGTATGTGTTTCTTTTGGTCTGTCACAACATGACTAATATGGAAATGTTTTGCATGATTATGCATGTATAATCTATATCAAATTGCTTACCATCTCATAGAAGGGAGAGAGGGAGGAATGAAGAGAAAGAACTTGGAACTAATTTTTTTAAAATGAATGTTAAAATTATCTTTACATGTAATTGGGAAAAATAAAAATTATTTTAAAATTAAGATGCAAGGAATAAAACTAAAAATGTTAATGAGAGGAGCAAAATATGGCAAGGAACTTAAGGCCATATAGCCTAGTGACAGGGAAGTTAGGTAGAAAACAAGATCCTCTTCATAAAGACAGGCTTCCATAATGAATTTAGCACTGAATTTGGATTGAGGACAACCTGAGTTTAAGTGTTTGACCTTGGATAAATCATTTACCCTCTTTTCACACTTGTGAAATGGTAATAGTTAAGAGCACTTATTGAACAAGGTTGTTCTGGGGTCCAAATGAGATGATATTTGAATGATAATGAAGCAAAGGTTTTGTCAATCTGAAAGTGCTAGATAAATGTCAGCTATAATTGTTGTTATTGTCATTATTTAGCCCAAGTAGCCTAAAAGACATGTTATAATACAATTCAATTTTTCTCCTCACTAAGTTTTCAGATATCAAAGTGTACTGTTAACACCAAGGAAAGGCAACTTCCCAAGGTTCAAAATACCAGCATAGGTGCTCTCCATTTTATTCAGTGACCAACCAAGAACAGAGAAGATCAAAACATGACATCATTCCAAATACAGCATTTACTAAATGTGATTAAATAATCTCCAAGGACTACCCCACCCCAGGACCTTCCACTCATTCAATCAATTACAAAGTCCCTGGTCTAAATACTTCTCCACCCCTAGGCTATACCTTCATTTAGTCCACCACAAAGCCCCTCTTCTCAAATGGAGATTAGTTTCCAAACATAAGTAAAGTACCTTCATTTGTCAATCACAGAGCACAAAAAGGTCAAAAGTTCCCCACCCCTGGATCTCAATTGAATCTACCCCAGAGTTACATCAAGTTTAAACACAGCACTTAATACCCAAATGGAGGTCTTTTCTTCATCTTGACAGGAGGCAAGTTCTCAGCAATCTTAGTTCCTGGGGAGACAAGGCTTAGCAAGGCCACAGGATACATTGCCAGTCCCTTCATTAATTCATCCTCTGTCTGTAGAACAGTCCTAGAACCCCTGAAAACATTAGCAAAGCCCTCTCCCAGGATTTCTGTAAACATACAACAAGAAAATCCTTCTTCAGGGCTTCTGAACCAACAGAAAGGTTCCCAGACCCCTGCAACAACAGCACTGTCCTTCACCAGTGGACAGTATTCACTCTCTGTCTGCAGGACAGTCTCAGGGCTTCTTAGCGAACAGCCAGGTTCCAAGACTTCTTCAACAAGACTGTCTTTCACCAGTGGACAAATCTGGCAAAAGAACATCAAAACAGACAGACAAAGTACCAGCAAAACAGCCATGTCTCCTCAGTCCTTGGCAGCTCAGGGGGCAGGTCTCAAAAGTCCAGGGCAATTCAAAGCGGCCACCAGCAATTCTCTTAGTCTCTCTGCCTCCACGAGGTGCTGCTTCCAAAAAAGTTCTTCTGCCCCTCTCTTGTCTCTCCAAGTCTATGTCACCAGCTCCTCCCAGTTCAGGACTTTCTTTTCACATCAACAAGTCCATCCCACAGGTGGGATTAACAAGCTCTGGGTTTTAACACAATCAATTTGAAAACCAAGCCAATACAGGGGAATCTTTAATTGCTATTACTATCACACAAAGACACTAAAAGAGAAAGTTAGAACATATTTCTGTTAGGCTACTTGAGATAAGGTCATGCATAATTGATGAAGTATGGGAAATGACCAACTATAGCTGTTTCTTTGGACATATGAGAAAATAAACTATATGTGAATTTTGGATCATGATGTCATACATTGCCAGACACAGCTACTCAATCAGCATGATAGCTTTTCTTGGACAACGTCCTAATCCTGTAGATAAAGTTAAGTTATTGCCTGTCCCAACACCTTTCTAAAAATCTCTTGTCTAGACAACTTATTTTCTAATTGGTTGATAGGAAATTGATAAACAGGTGTTATTGAAGCCTTTGACAATGTGAGGTTATCTGGGGGCTATTCAAACCCAAAACATTTTTAGATCAAGTACAAAATAACTGAAGATTCTTTGCCTTTGACAGACCACACTTCATAGGTTTCAATTCCCCAAGAACAGTAACTTGTTCATTTAAACCCAGGCTTTGGAGCTTTTGCTATCATAACATTTCCTCCAACATGTAGCATTTTCCCCATAAAAGTCATGTTAGGGTTTTTTTTTTTTCTATATTGGGCTTTTCTTGGTTTCTGTAATTTATCCCAACCCAGAATTCATAAGCTTCTGTCATTGCTGAGTTCACAATATCTGTCACCTGGATGGCTTTTGCCGTCCAAATATGAGTCATTCTTGAGGGAAAAGATAAGAGACCTCCAAGCCATAAACTTTTCCTGGTCTGACCCTTTTATCTGTAGTTTCCAGTGACAGCTCCTATTTATGGGTCTCTGGCCACCTTTAACCTCTCTTGGCACTGAATGGCAATGTACTAATATTCTTTCAGTACCATCTCTAGAGAGAATATCATCATTTCTTAAAGACTCAAGGTCCTTGCTCATTCCTTTAGTGGCAGCTATGGTACCTTTTTTTTTTTTTTAAGGAACTTGGCCCCTGCAGCTACATTAATGAATTAAGCCTATATAATATCATCATTTTTGTATGCTATGTATACCAAGAAAGAATGGGATACATGTGAGAGAGCATAATGATAATTGTCTCCATCTAAAAGCCCTTGATATCATCTCTCACTCTCTTCCCCTTTTGCCAAACCTCTAACAATGAAGAGGTTCTTTGATCTGTAAAGTCCTTCCCTCAAAACTTCTCTGTAGATTGTCCTCTTA
The DNA here is from genome assembly GCF_028583685.1 of Petaurus breviceps papuanus. Lineage (NCBI taxonomy): Eukaryota > Metazoa > Chordata > Mammalia > Diprotodontia > Petauridae > Petaurus > Petaurus breviceps. The sequence goes on along the minus strand of NW_027186296.1, from coordinate 71,024,024 downwards.
ATCATCTTTTCCTCTTGTCTAATCATCAACTTCTCTAACTACTAGTTCCTTCCCACCTGTCTTTAAATATGCCTGTCTTCTCTACCTTAAAAAAAAAACTTCACTGCACCTTACCATA
>NW_027186296.1:70994392-71023896 GCF_028583685.1 Petaurus breviceps papuanus | reverse complement strand
CCAAATCTGGAGCGGGGCTCTTACTCAACTAGCCGCCTCCCTACCACTTATTTTCTCCTCCATTTCTGTCAGATTCCTAGAAAAAGTCATCTTCACTTATTGCCTTTCCTTCCTCTTCTCATTCACTCCTCAACTCCTCAACCTTTTGTATTTTGGCCTCCAACCCCAACACTAACTGAAACTTTTCTCTCCAAACTTACCTATTACCACTTAATTGCCAAATCTGATCGTCTTTTCTAAGCCTTTGTCTTTCTTTTTTTTTTTATTCAAGCAATTGGGGAACTTGCTCAAGGTTACGTGGCCAGGTGTTTCTGGGTGAATGCTAAGTGTCTGAGCCCGGATTCGATCCCCCAGGTCATCCCAGCACTGGGGCCAGTGCTGTTACTCGCTGTGCTACCTGGCCACCTGCCTTCATCTTTCTTAACCTCTCTGCTACATTTTATACTGTTAGCCAATCTCCTCTTCTCTCTACATTTTCATAACACTAGTGTCTTCCTACCTGTTTGACCACTCTCCATTGCTGGATCATCATTTATAAAAAAATCTGTAAAACACCATTTAACTGTGGATGTTTCCCAAGGGTATGTGTGTGTATGTATATATAACAAACACACATGCATGTGTATATATGTATATATATATATACATACACACACACACACATATATATATATATATATATATATGCACATATATATTTCCCTACTGGACATATCAAACTGGATGTCCTAAAGATATCCCCAAAACAACATGTCTAAACTGTTGTTGGTTTTCTTGAATCACCCCAACATCAGCACCACCACCCTCCCAACACATCACTCTCCCATACTTCCCTGTTTCTGTCAGTGGCACTCCTCTCCATTTTCTCAAGTCTATAACCTCAAATTATTCTCAACTTCCACTCTTTCTCACCCCACGTATCCAATTATCAGCGAAAACTTGCCATCTCTCCCTCCATAGCATCTCTCATACCTGACTCTTTTACTTACATAGCTAATAACTTAGTTCTATTCCTTATTACCTCTCTCCTAGATTGTTGTAATTGCCTTGTAATTGGTCTCCCTGCTTCAAATGTCTAACATTTTAGTCCATTCTACACCCTGTTACCAAAGTAATCTCCCTTATATACTTATCTTACCATGTGACTACTCTATTGAACTCACTCCAATAGCTTTCTATTGCACCTACTATAAATATAAATTCCTCTATTTGCTTCTTAAAAGTCTTCCCTACCTGGCCTCAATTTTTCTTTCCAGTCTTACTTGGCATTGCTCTACTTCCTACTTTCAGCAATCCAGCCAAATGGAACTTCTTTCTGTTCTTAAATTGTTTCTGTTCATAAATGTTTCCTTTCCATCTCCTGTGCCTGTGCCTTTTTACTGGTAGTCTCCCCATGCCTGTAATGTACTTCCTCCTTATCTACACCTCATAGAATCACACTCTTCCTTTAGGACACAGCTCAAGTACAATCTCTAAACTGTTTGTACCCTCCCTCAATAAGTACAATATATTAACTATCTCACTTTTGTGTGTATTTATCATCTTTGCATGTATGCAGCAAAAGATATACTCGTATTTGAGCACATCACTTCCTTGTTAGGATTTGAGCTCTTTGAGAGTAGGAGAGTTTCAATTGTTGTACTTAGATCCTAAGCACTGATGCTTGGAATATAGTAGGCTCTGAATAGATGCATGTTGATTGATTAATTGATCTTAATCAATGGTTATTGAATGATTAATGAATTGTCATTAAATTCAAATCATGCATTTAGAGACCTCTGCAGTTCTATAATCCAACCCCCTAATTACAAGGGAGGGGGAAATTGAATCCCAGAGCGGTTGAGTGACTTTCTCAAAGTCATACAAGTATCAAGTATTAAAGCAGAACTAGGATTTAAATTCTTGAGTTTTTCCTTACCTTTTGAGTTTCCACAGTTAGATGCTGATTTAATTTCTAGAGTATTGTCTACCACAACAAATATTCACAGCTAAGGACACCAACCTTTAAGCAGCATATAAGCAACTATTATCAATATCATCATATCATCATCATCATCATATCATCATCATCATCATCATCATCATCATCATCATCATCATTCCAGAGCAGAATAATTTTTTTTCTGAAGAACACAATGGAATGGAATCTATTAAAGTTGAACAAACAATAAGAGGTTATATTCACTTTTAGGTACTACACGAGAGTAAATGGATACGATGCATTCTGTAGCACCTGTGTCTTTTCCTTACACTGTGCTTTTATTGTTGTTGTTGCTTAATCATTTTCACTTATGTCCAACTCTTCCATTTTTGGCCCCATCATACAAATGAGGAAACTGAAGCTTGGAAAGTTTGCTCAAGGATAAACAGGTCATTGTTGTTCAGTTGTTTCAGTCACGTCTAACTTTTCATTATCCCATTTGGGTTTTCTTGCACAAATACTGGAGTGGTTTACCATTTTCTTCTCCAGATCATTTTACAGGTGAGGAACTGAAGCAAACAGGGTTATATGAGTTGCCTAGGAACACACAGCTAGTAAGTGACTGAGGTCAGGTTTGAACTCATGATCTCAGATCTTCCTGACTCTAGGCTCTGAACACCAACCACTGTGCCACTAAATTATCCACACTGTGCTTTGTGGACTATTTAACATTATTATTCCTTTCAGCTGTCAGATACATTTTTAGATCAACTGACTGATATAACTTTAAGTATACACTTTGTTCACAACTTTTTATCATAAATCATGATGCCATTTTTGTGTGTATGGAAGACCTTGCATTTCCTCTAGATCAAGGGTCCATAACCTTTCTTTTGTATCATGGACCACTTTGAGAATTGGAGGACCCCTTGCGAAAATAATATTTTTAAATTTTGGAGGCAATCACAATTAAGTGATTTACACAAGGCCACACAGCTAGTAAGTGTCTGAGGAGGCTTGATTTGAATCAGTTCCTCCTGATTCCAGGGCCAGTGCTCTCTCTACTATATCACCTAGCTGCCCCTCACAGTGATTATAATTACACAGAATTAGTGTCAAATTGTGTTGTTGTTCTTTCCATTTCATAGATGTAGGTATTGCATATATAATTTCCTTTGTTCTATTTCTTTTACTTTGCATTAATTCATATAAATCTTCTCATGCCTTTCTGTATTCATATTCATTATTTCCTACAGTGCAATAATATCTCATTTTATTCATTTATCAATTTATTCTGTCAATCCCAATTTATAGGAATCTATGTTTCCTAGTTCTTTGTTATAACAAAAAGTGCTACTAAAATTTAAGATACTTGGGGCCTTTCTTTCTCTCTCTGTCCTCTCTGAGTTACATTCATAGAAGTAAGATCTTGGGTCCAAAGGGTAGGGCCACTTTAAACACTTACTTAGCTTAATTCTGAATCATTTCTCAGGATGACTAGACCAATTCACAGCTCCATCAGTGGTGTATTAATGTGTCTATCTTTCCAAACCTCTCCAACATTCCAATCTTTTGTATTCTTTGCCAACTTTTGGGATATATTGTCTTTGCTTTAAATATCACTACATGTAATGATAAATGATACTGAGCTCTTTCTGTATATACTTTTTGTCTAAAATCTTCTAAGCAGGTTATAAAGACTGAATTGATATCCAGAGAATTCTGAGTGAGAATTTGATCTAGTCCTTTCTTAGATTTGCCTTCCACCTGCTTCCACGCTGGATGCTAGGTATGCCTGGGCCCTCTACCATGATCAGCTACTTTGTTAAGGCTACAATTTGGGAATTTATAGGAAGAAATGCTGTAGGATTCATTGTATGTGAAACTGAGCATAAAGTCCTTCATCAATGCCTTTTGACATCCTGAAGAGCTCCATTTGGCTCCTGGAACATATCTGTCAGCCTTTTTTTTGGAGGGCAATTGGGGTTAAGTGACTTGCCCAAAATCACATGGCTAGTAAGTGTGTCAAGCAATTTGAACTCAGGTCCTCCTGACTCCAGGGCCGGTGCTGTATTCACTGAGCCACTTAGCTACCCAATGTCATCTTTTTAAATCAACTTAATGGGAGGTATAAAACCATGAAGTAATAGAAATTAATTTGAGATAGTACTAAGAATTGAAGTTAGGCTAATAAGATACTAGGAGTGCAGAAAACTTAGGTTCTAGGATGAAATGGCACCTGAGAGCAATGTTTTCAAAGAATCCAAAGATTGTACGAGGTCGAGGTGAGGAAGGAGTATATGCTAGACACTGAGAACACCTGTTCCTCTTTCAGTTGAGTAGTTCACAAACATTTATTAAGCATAAACTATGTGCCAGGCACAGAGGCAGGAAATGGGATATCATGAAGGAGAAAAATCTTCTATTAAATTACTTCTCCAATGACTCATAGAACAAGGCTCTACTAGATCTATAAAAAAAAATTATTTGGTTCAAAATTCACAGAGTAGATGAACATTTGCAGCCCCTCTGATCCTGCATTTTCTGATACTTTGAGCCCATTAATCCAAATCCAAACAAACCCACAAATGTATACTACATATAGATATATTCTTGCTTCCAAAGAAGCATGTAATTCAGTCTAATTAAACAGACAAATAAAAAGAGAAAGCCCATGTTCATTTTGAGACTTTTTTTTCTTTCTCCTCCTTCTCAAATCAAATGACCTGTCCTTTTCTATGTAATAAGTATTTCATTCCATTGCATAGGGTAGTTCAGTGAGATTCAGTGTGTGCCAAGAAAGAGCTGCTCCTTCCCCCTCCCCCACTTTCCTCATTTCCTTAGGTAAATATCAAGGATTTAGAGACAGGGGAGAAAAAAAAAGATGAGAAGGAGGAAGGCCAAAGGACACAAGAAAGTAAGTCACACCAGTCTAAACAAGGATTTCTTTTCTGGCAGAAATGAGAAATAAAGATGACTTATAATGGAGAAAGGCATCTGTCTTTGATTATAATTTCATGTAGGCCATGGACTGTGGTGAGTTTGTTGTCTGCCAAAGTGGACCATCATTCTGCAAGTTGATGAAATAAATTAATCTTTTTTTTTCTTTCTTCCAGGGAGAGCACTCTGCCTTCCAGTCACTGAGAGGCATTCTAGCATAAATTTGGTGCCAGGAAAAATAAAACTGCAGCTTCCAATGGAATATGGAAAAAGGAGACTTCACTCTCAAAACAAAGGCAAGTAGTCAAGTCTGTGAACTGCATGTAAGTGCAGAGTCGTTAGAGACACAAAGGTCCATGATCCCCCCTTCAAACTAGAGATGCTTGTAGCTTTTTCGGGTTATACATGAGATTTTGTCACTACTGCTCAAACTCAGGGAGGGATTGTGGCAAACTGGACAAAGGACTAGCCTCAGAGTACTGGATACTTGAATTTAAGTCTTACCTCTGATACATGTCAACTCTGTGACTATAGTAAAGTCACTTAATGCCCTCAGATAACTATCTAAATTACATAACAACTATAATCTGCTGACATTTCTGGAAAGTAGTTTCCACGTCAGGATTTCTTGAACACCAGTGAAATTTAAAAAAAAAGAACCAAAAAACCTCTCACCTTGCAAGAAATGACTATATACTGGTACTACCAAATATATATTTGGGGCAAATGAGAACAAATGTAAAGCATTTTGAAAATTTTCAAGTGCTATATGAATGTAAACTATTGTTATTTGAACTGACACTAGATATGTATTTTGCTAGAGTAGGAGTTAGTATTAATTCATTCAACAAACATTTAAATGCCTACTATGTGAAAGGCATAGGGGGAAGAAGTAAAAAATGAAACAAAGTGTTTTCAAGGAGGCTATTTTGTAATGTGACATACAATTACCTATGTAAATATATACAGAGTAAACATGGAGAAAATGAATACAAATTCATACAAAGTAGTTGATTGTGGGATAGTTTCTGAAGGAGGGCACCAGCATTTGCAATTCTAGCTCATGGAGACAGCGGTGCCTTAAAGGAAGAGTGGGACCCCATGAGGAGGAGGTAAGGAGAGAGAGCATTTCAGGTGCTAGAGAAGTCTAGGGCAAAGACATGGAAGGAAGATATTTAATGCCATGTTTAAGGGACAGAAAGCTGTGGTGGGAAAAAAGGAATCATTAAAAATAAATAAATAAATAAGCAAATAAATAAATGGAATATGTCCACTTTTTTGTTTTCTGACTTTTGTTTTTAGCTTTTCTTGAAAATACATTCATGTACAGGAGGTCTTCATATTTATTAATTCTATAAAGATAAAAGAGAATCACCCCTGATAGCAGATAATTCAAATATCTTTATCACCTCTTAAACTTCTTGAATGAAGAGGAAAGAAAGAATGAAAAAAGAAAAAAAGAAGGAGGGAGGAAGGAAAGAAGGAAGGAAGGAAAGGAGGGGGGAGGGAGAGAGGGCAGGGGAAAGGAGAGGAAAGGAAAGGAAGGAAGTGGGAAGAGTGAGGGGGGAAGAAAAAGGAGGAAGGAATTTTTTTTTCCTCAGAGGAAATCTTTGAAGAACATACACAATCTGAAAAGAAAATTTCTCCCATGAAGTACAAATTTTCAAGTTACACCATCCATTATTTCTTATTTTTATTTTTAGTAAGACAATATAGAAATACTCTAAAATCATAATCATACTTTAGTAACTAGAGAAAATATGATTTTAATGAAGAGGACAACTAAATGGTACCTTCTAGAGACTCTAAAAATAAAAGTTTACCAGAAAATCAGAAAAATTTTAGCCCCCAAAACCCAAACCAATGGATGAACACAATAATAGTTTATATAATTCATCATCCATTCATCCAGCCCTTTTCTTTCACACCTGCTACCATTACACAATCAAAGACCCTCATAAGATAATATATGTAAAGTGATTAGCAAAAATGCCTGGCACATATTAGACTGTTAATAAATGCTTGTTCCCCTTCCCTTCATGGTATACCCTTATCCCCAAATAGTCTTCTCAAAATTCTATTGAGGTCAGAGCTAACTGAATGAGTATTAGAGGCAGTGCTCCAGGATCCCATCAGCACCTGCTTTAACCATTAGTCATGACCAGAGAGTTATTATCTACTCTGCCATTTTTATACCATGGACACTATGAGAACTAAGATAATATACTGTTATATGGCTCTGCTCAGAATACTCATGATCCTGATTTGTAGTGTGCCTAGGATAAAACTTTTTTTTTTTTGCCTAACACTCCCAGCTCTTTTCTATCCATTCCCATCAGTCTGATCCCTTCCATATCCCTATGGTCCTATACCACACTACCATACTTTTTCACTGTGCTCTCTAGAACTCCATTAAAAAAATAATCTAGGGCTTCTTCAGCAGATGAGTGGAATGTCCTGAAGGCTGCATAGAATATGGATGTAAAAGGGGAGAAACTTGAATCAAGGAGAACAATGAAGTGACTCTTATGGCATGAAGTTTGTGAAGACCAGAACTAGTGTGGTTGATATGTGAATGGAAAAAAGGAATGAGAGTTCATAAATGTTTGGACACGGTGGGGGGCACGGGGGGTGGTGTAAAGAGGTAAACATTAAGGGGAAGGTGTGAATGGCAGTATCCTCAAGAGAAATGAGAAAATTAGAAAAAAAAATTAAGTATAGGGGGAAAGTTAATGAATCATATTTTAGACATGCTGAGTTTAATATGTCCATGGAGTAACCAGTTGGAGATGCTCTGTAGACTGGTGTATAGGTCTATGGTTCAGGGACTTTGGCCTGAATATGCAAATCTGGCACTCATCTGTATTAAATTATTAGTCAAACCCATGAAAATGGAAAGAGAGAGAGAGAGAGAGAGAGAGAGAGAGAGAGAGAGAGAGAGATGAGAGTCACAAATAATGGAATGGAATGCATCCACAGACAGGGGTAAGAAATGAATCATGATACAGTAGGAAAAGAACTAGGAACATATACAGCCATGGAAACCCATGGAAAACAGGGAATAATCCAGGGAGAAGGAATAATTATCAGCACTAAATGCTATAGAGATATCAAGAAGGATTAGTATGTAAGAAATTGACTAAAGGCTGGAAGTGACTAAAATGACTGAAAGATTCCTCTAAGCATATACCCTGAGGAGGTCACCAACTAGACAGAAAGGTCCTTTGTACACCAAAATATTTTTAACAGCAAATTGGTGCTAGCAGACAAATGGAAAAATAAATCCTCATCAACTGGAAAATTACTGAACAAATTTGGAACATAAAAATACGTAAATGTTGCTGTGCTATAAGAAACAATGTACATGATAAATGGAGAGAAGCATGGAAAGATTTATATGAACTGATTCAAAATGAAGTAAGCAGAAGCAGCAAAACAATATTTACATTGATTACAAAATGTAAATGGAAAGAACAACCATCACAAAACTGCTGAAATTAAATGTTACAAAAATTAAATGTTACAAAAATGACCCCAAAAAAGAGATATTAGAAGACATGTTCCCATGCTTCTTTGCAGAGGTGAATGTCCAAAATGTGGGACATTACATATAATGTCATGTTATTTTATTATATCATTTGATTTTGGTGGCATTTTTTTATCCTATTTCTCTCTTTTTAAAAATTTCTTTCTTGGAGAGCAAAGAGGGATACCAGGGAAAATACAAGAATTGTCAAAACATATCAATATTTTTTAAAAATGAGAAATTATTACTACCTTTGAAGAAAGTAGTTTTGGTGGGGCTTAAAGAAAAGGTGGAGGGAAATTTTTAACTCAAAATCCTGTGGAAATGACTGCTGAAAACTAAAAATAAACAAATAATTTTAAAAAGTAGTTTCAGTTGAGTGATGAAGTTGGAAGCCAGATTTCAAGAAAATGAGAAGTGGATGAGAACAATAGAATTAGAGTTGTTGAACAGAGAGTGTTTCCTATAAAATAGGTTGTGAAAGAGAGGAGAGTTACAGTATAGTATAGTAATTGGCAGGGTCAAGTGAAGATATTTTCTATATGGGGATAAACTTGAGTACATTTTTAGTCAGCAGGTAAGGAGTCAATTGATAAAATACACAGAGTGGGGGAAATATACTGAAGATTACTCAGAAGACATTTAATAATTTATTTTTAAAGTTTTTCAAATGAGGAAAGACATTTAAAAATGGGAATGTTCATGAAGATTAAGCTATGACAACCACCAACACCAAAAAGCATGCCATAAAGACATCAGCAATTATTTACTTATCATTATAAAATCTTTGCAAAAATGATCTCTCCACATGTCAACATTATCCTTGATCAAAACATGAGAAAGGAACAGGCAGAAATTTGTGGATACTACATCTTCATGGTGACACAATCGGTCAAAATATATAGAAAATGCTAGATCTGACTATGTTTATTGTTTATTGATGATTTAAAAAACCTCTAGCCTTGTCAGGGCAAAACCTAACCTTGTGGGAGACTGGGGGTTAGGAATGCAGCATATTCTGTAAGATGTGTTAAGTGTGTCAGTTGACTTTGCTAAATTTTTAGTTTTTATCTATTAAAAATAATAATAATAATAAAGTACCCAATCTAAAACTGTATTACAAAGTAGCAATCATCAAAAATACTTGGTACTGACTAAGAAATAAAGTGATAGATCAGTGCAATAGGTTAGGTACACAATATATAATAGTCATTAACTATAGTAATCTACTGTTTAACAAACCCAACTTTAAACTTCTAAACTTTAAACTACAACTTCTGGGATAAGAAATTGCTATTTGACAAAAATAACTGCTGGTAAAATTGGAACAGTAGTATGGTAGAAACTAGGCATAGGAGGAGAGGAATGGAGGAGGAGAGGAAAAAAAGGGGAGATGAAGGTAGGAGGAGAGGAGAGGACCTCTTACCCTGTATGCCAAGAAAAGGTCAGAATGGGTACATGATTTTGACATAAACAGTTATAACATAAGCAAATTAGGAAAGCAAAGAATAGTTTACCTATCACATCTAGGGAGAAGGGAAGAATTTGTGACCAAACAAGAGACAGAAAACATTATAAAATGCAAAATAAATGATTTTTATTACATTAAATTAAAAAGGTTTTGCATAAACAAAGTCTATGCAATTAAAATTAGAAGGGAAGCAGAAAGATGGGAAACGATTTTTAGAAATAGTGTCTCTGATAAAGGCCTCATTTCTAAAATGTATAGAGAGCTGAGTCAAATTTATAAGAATATAAGTCATTCCCAAATTGATAAATGGCCAAAAGATATGAACAGGCAGTTTTTGGATGAAGGAATTAAAGTTATCTATAGTCATATGAAAAAAATTCTCTAAATCACTATTGATTAGAGAAATGAAATGAAAACAACTCTAAGGTCCCACATCACATACATCCAATTTAATATAGCAAAACAAGAAAATGATAAATGTTAGAGAAGATGTGGGGAAATTTGGACACTAATGCATTATTGGTGTAGTTGTGAACTGAGCCAAACATTCTGGAGAGCAATTTGGAACTATGTCCAAAGGGCTATGAAACTGTGCATAGCTTTTGATCCAGCTATACCACTACTAGGTCTGTATCCCAAAGAGATCATAAAAAACAGAAAAAGTTCTACATGTACAAAAATATTTGTAGCAGTTCTTTTTGTGGTGGCAAAGAATTGGAAATTGAGGGAATCCCCTTTATTTGGAGAATGACTGAACAAATTGTGACATACATATGTAATGGAATACTATTGTTCTATTAGAAATGATGAGCAGGTAGACTTCAGAAAAACCTGGAAGGACTTACATGAACTGATACCAAGTGAAGTCAGCAGAACCAGGAGAACATTGTACAGAGTAACAACACTGAACAATGACGAGCTTTGATAGACTTAGTTCTTCTCAGCAATTCAATGACCTAAGACAATTCCAAAAACTCTTGATGGAAAATGCTATTCACTTCCAGAGAAAGAACCATGGAGTCTCAATGCAGATTGAATTGTACTATTTTTTTTTTTGTTTTTTGCTTTTTGTTGTTGCTCTTATTTTTTCTTTATGATGGCTTTTCCCTTTTGTTCTGATTCTTCTTTCACAACATGACTTGTATGGAAATATGTTTAATAGGGCTGTACATGTATAATCCATATTAAATTTCATGCAATTTTTTGGGGGGGGACAGGGAAGGAGGGGGGAAAATTTGGAACTCAAAGTCTTATAAAGGTGAATGTCAAAAACTTAAAATAAATAATTTTTAGGAAATAAAATAAAAGAAGGCTAAAAGAATATGATATAAAAAGAAAATAGGGGAGAGGATTCTGGAAAACAGTGGAGTAGGTAAAAAAAATGCCAAATTCTCAAGATTTTTCCCCACAAAAGAGATAAAATAGCATCTTAGGTTGAACAAAGTGTAGGTAAAAATAAATAAGAATAGGGGCACAACAGGGGTCTTCCTCAGACAATTTGAGAAGATCAGAGGAAAAATCCCAGATGGAGGTTTGGTCCCTGTGAAAAGTAAACACCTCCAAGCTAGGGTTCACTTTAACAACAAGCAGCAATTCACTTAAATAATAATCTGCAAGCCCTGGAGTTAGTTGGTTTTAGAGGTTGCCTTGGTCCTAGCCACAATAGTGAGGGAAGTTGGGTGTCTGAGCCAGGGAAGATTGAGGGAATCTCTGCTGACAAGGAACACCAGACCCAGCTGTAAAGAATGGCAGGGAAAAGAAACTAGCATATGTCTAACAAATTCAGAAACAGTGGTGCAGCAAGCCCCTGACTGTGGGCACTTACAGGAGGTTGTAGGTTTGGCTTTGTTTCCAGGATAGAGGGGAGAATTGAAGATCTGGAGCAAGAGGCACCATTCCCACACCCCAGGGCTAGAAATGATTATAAAAATTAAGCTATTACCACAAAAAAATGCATAGACAAAGGAGAAAAAATCAAACCATCAAAAGCTATTATGGGAATAGAGATGAGCAGGGTTCATCTTCAGAAGAGAATATTCAAGTAAAGAAACCCCCAAAGAATAAAGTTAAATGGTCACCTGCCAAAAAGAATTCATAGAAGATCTTAAAATCAAATGACAGAGATGATGGAAGAAAAACTAAAATAAATAAATAAGAATAATCCAAGAAAACAAGAAGGGTATGTAAGGAAAGTCAACCAATTACAAAAGGAGATCCAGAACCTTAAGGAAGAAAATGACACCTTGAAAATTAGAATTGGGCAAAGTTAAGCCAGTGAAATTATAAGAGATCAAGAAACAATTAAACAAAATATGAGCAATGAAAAAATAGAAGAGAAAGTGAAACATCCTAAGAAAAAAGAATGGGGGTAGTTAGGTGGCACAGTGGATAGAGCACCAGCCCTGGAGTCAGGAGGACCTAAATTGAAATCTGACCTCAGACACTTGACACTTACTAGCTGAGTGACCTTGGGCAAGTCACTTAACCTCGATTGCCCGGCCTTTCTTCCTCCAAGAAGCAAAAAAATAAAAACACTATTTGGAGAATAGATCAAGCAGAGAAAATATAAAAACAATCAGATAACTGAAAGTTATGATCTAAAAAAGAATCTTGATACTACAATACAAGAAATAATTAAAGAAAATTGTCCTGAAGTATTAGAACAAGTGGGGGGGGGAGTAGAAATAGACAAAAATCTATCAATCACCACTTAAAAGAGTTCCCATGAGGAAAACTCACGGGGATATCATAGTCAAATTCTGAAACCCCCAGCCTAAGGATAAAATATTAAAAGTGTCATGATTGAAATAATTTAAATATGGTGGTCCCACAATTAGAATCACAGAAGACCTAGCAGCAAAGACATTAAAGGACCACAGATCTTAGAACACAATATATCAAAGAGCAAAAGAACTGGCATTCTGGCTGAAACTATCATATCCTGTTAAGTATTATCCTGAATGAAAAAATTATGGATATTTGATAAATTCTAAGACTTTCAAGACTTTGTTTAAAAAAATCATGAATGTAATAGAAGAATCAATATACAAGAACCAAGGCAGAGAGAGAGGCAGGCCAGGATGCTATGGCATGCAGAGAGAGGCAGTCCATGACACTGCAGCTCACAGAAAGAGGCAGGCCAGGTCACCACAGTGGGCAGAGGCAGACCGGAACAAGGCCTGATCAACGTGGTGGCAAGTTGTCCCACCAAACTAAGGGCCATTGCCAGGCCTAGCAACGAAGGGCTGGGACTGGACAGAGCTGGGTAAGAATAAAAAGCAGGGCCCCTGGCAGGGGCAGCAACTACTCCTGGGACTACCAATCCATAGCCCAGAAATTTTAAAAGCCCCTATCTGGATCTCCAGGGACCAGGATGTCAGAGTAGTGGAATTAGTAGTGGAATTCAGGTTAGTGGCCCTAACCCTAATTCCAATCCCCCCCCCCCCCCGACCCTGAAAACATAGTAATTATTGCTCCAGGGCAAATCTTAAACAGTAAGGTCTTGGAAACCCTAGAGGAAGGGTATGGTAGGGCCCTGCCTCAAAATAGGTAGAAAACCGACTTTAAAGACAAAGACTCTGGAGCTCTTCTATTGTGAGAGGGAGAAACCAAACTCAGAGGGAGGCAGTGCTGACTCTACACCCACAGCTGAAGCCTCAACAGGGAACTGGTCTCAAGCACAGAAAGCATTCCTTGATGAGCTCAAAAGAAACTTTGAAAACCAAATGAAAGAGATAGAAGAGAAAATGAATAATTTTTAAAATCAAAATTGCAAAATTAGAAAAACATTACAATGAAGAAAACAGCTCCTTAAAAAGAAAAATGTGTGATATGGAAAAGGATCTCCAAAAACTAACTGAGGAAAATAATTCGCTAAAAACTAGAATCAACCAAACTGAAGTGAATAACTCTAGGAGGAGCCAATAATCAGTCAAACAAAACATCAAGAATGAAAAATTAGAAAAAGAGGTAAAATATCTCAATGGAAAAATAACTGACCTGGAAAACAGATTCAGGAGAGATAATCTGAGAATCATAGGCCTACAAGAAAATCACGATGGAAGAATGAGCCTGGACAACATCCTCCAAGAGCTCATCAAGGAAAACTGCCCTAAGAATTAGTGGGTCAAAAAAGTAATCATAGAAGTAATCAATAACTTCATTCAAGAGAATGACAATAATGAGACAACATACCAAAACTTGTGGGGTGCAGCAAAGCAGTTCTTAGGGGAAGTTTTATATCCCTGAATGCATACATGAATAAATTAGAGAAAAGGGAGGTCAATGAATTGGAGATGCAATTGAAAAAGCAAGAAAAAAACAAATTGAAAATCCACAATTAAATACTAAATTAGAAATAATGAAATCCAAAGGAGAGATTAATAAAATTGAAATTAAGAAAATTATTAAATTAATGAATAAAACTAAGATCTGGTTTTATGAAAAAAAAAACAATAAAATTGATAGACCCTTAGCCAATATGATAAAAAAGAAAGAATAAAACCAAATTATGAGTATCAAAAATGAAAAGGGTGAATCTACCTCCAATGAAGAGGAAATTAAAACAATAATTAGGAATTATTTTGCCAAATTATATGCACATAAATTTGACAATATTAGTGAAATGGATGAATATTTACAAAAATTTAAGTTGCCCAGATTAAATGAAGAGGAAGCAAATTACTCAAATAGCCCTATCTCAGAGAAAGAAATTGAACAAGCCATCAGTGAGCTCCTTAGGAAAAAATCTCCAGGGCCAGATGGATTTACTGCCAACTTCTATCAAATATTTAAAGAACAATTGATTCCAACACTCTACAAACTATTTGGGAAAATTAGTGAAGAAGAAGCCCTACCAAATTTTTTTTTATGGCACAAACATGGTACTAATACCTAAATCAGGAAGAGATAAAATGGAAAAAAAATTATAGACCAATTTCCCTCATGAATATGGATGCAAAAATTTTAAATAAAATATTAGCAAAAATATTACAGCAACTTATCACAAGAACAATACATTTTGATCAGGTAGGGTTTATTCCAGGAATGTAAGGATGATTTAATATTAGGAAAACCATCAGTATAATTGATCATATCAACAATAAAACTAGCAGAAACCACATGATTATCTCAATAGATGCAGAAAAGGCTTTTGACAAAGTATAAAATCCACTTCTATTAAAAACACTAGAAAGTGTAGGAATTGATGAAGCTTTCCTTAAAATAATATGTAGCATCTATTTAAAGCCACCAGCAAGTATGATATGTAATGGGGATAAGCTAGAAGCATTTCCAATGAGACCAGGGATGAAACAAGGGTGTCCACTATCACCCCTCTTATTCAATCTGGTACTAGAAATGTTAGTGGTAGCAATTAGAGAAGAAAAAGAAGTCAAAGGAATCAAATTAGGCAAAGAAGAGACCAAGTTATCACCCTTTGTGGATGATATGATAATATACTTAGAGAATCCTAAAGAATCAAATAAAAAACTACTCGAGACAATAAATAAATTTAGCAAAGTAGCAGGACACAAATAAACCCACATAAATCCTCGGTATTCTTGTATATTTCTAATGAAATACAACAGCAAGAGATAGAAAGAGAAATCCCATTTAAAGTTACTGTAGACATAAAATATTTGGGAATCTAGCTGACAAAACAAACCCAGGACCTATATGAACACAACTACAAAACACTTTTCACACAAATAAAGTCAGATCTAACTAAATGGAAAAGCATCAATTGCTCATGACTGGGTTGAGCTAATATAATAAAAATGACAATTTTACCTAAATTAAATTACATGTTTAGTGCCATACAAATCAATTTACCAAAAACAATACTTTAGAAACCTAGAAAAATTGTAACAAACTTCATTCAGAAGAACAAAAGGTGCAGAATATCAAGGGTATTAATGAAAAGAAATGCTAGGGAAGGTGAATTAGCTATAACAGATTTTACTCTGTATTATAAAGCAGCAGTCATCAAAACTACTTGGTACTGGCTGAGGAATAGAGCAGTGGTTCAATGGAATAGATTGGGTACATGATACTAGCAGTCAATGACTACAATAATCTACTCTTTGATAAACCCAAAGACCCCAGTTTTTGGGATAAGAACTCACTATTTGACAAAAACTGATGGGAAAACTGGAATATAGTATGGCAGAAACTGGGCATAAACCATTATCTAACACCATATACCAAAAGTAAGTCTAAATGGATGCGTGATCTAGGTATAAAGGATGATACTGTAAGGAATCCGGGAAAGCAAGGAATAGTTTACCTGTCATATTTATGGAGAGGGGAAGATTTCATGACCAAACAAGAATTAGAGAGCATTATAAAATGCAAAATGGATAATTTTGATTACACAAAATCAAAAAGCTTCTGTACAAACAAAGCCAATATAACCAAGATTAAGAGGGAAGTGGGAAATTGGGAAAGAATTTTTATAATCAATGTCTCTGATAAAGGCCTCATTTCTAAAATATACAGAAAATTAAGTCAAATCTATAAGAATACAAGTCATTCCTCAATTGATAAATGGGGATCAAATCAAAGGATTTGAACAGAGGAAGAAATTAAAGATATCTATAAGCATATGAAAAATGCTTTAAATTACTATTGATTAGAGAAATGCAAAACAAAACAACTCCGAGGTACATCTCACCAGTGAGATTGGTTAAGATGGCAAAACAGGAAAATGATAAATGCTGGAGAGGATGTGGAAAAATCGGAACACATTGCTAGTGGAGTTGTGAACTGATCCAACCATTCTGGAGAGCAATCTGGAACTATGCCCAAAAGGCTATAAGTAACTTCATATCCTTTCATCCAGCAATACCACTTCTAGGGTTGTATATCAAAGAGATCACAGAAGCAAGAGGAAGACCTATATGTACAAAAACGTTTATAGCAGCTCTTTTTTGTGGTGGCAAAGATTTGGAAATTAAGGGGATGCCCTTCAATTGGGGAATGGCTAAACAAGTTATGGTATATGAATGTAATGGAATACTAATGGGCCATAAGAAATGAAGAGCAGATGGACTTCATATCTACCTGGAAAGACTTAATACAAACTGATGGTGAGTAAGAAGAGAAAAACCAGGAAAAATTTGTACACCATTACAGATACAACATATGTGTGATGACCAACTTTACTAGACTGCACCTCTTTTCAGAAATGTAAGGCTTCAAGTAAACTCCAAAAGACTCATGATGGAGAGAGATGTCTACATTCAGAGAAAGAAGCAGAAAGAACAGAGTTTGAATGCAGATAGAAGCAAATTACCTGCTCTCTTTCTCTTTCTTGTTTGGTTTGGTTTCCTCTTTCCCATTGTTCATTTCATCCATTACAATCCTTCTTTTCAACCTGACCAATGTCTAATGTGCAAGTATCTGTAGATCCTATACCTGATTGTATAATGCCATGGGGTGGGGGGCGAGGGGGAGGAGAATGGCAAGGAGGGGGAGAAAATTTGAAACTCAAAGAACCGGGAAATAGAATTTAAAGTTGTTGATAATTCTCTCAGTCATGAAATTACATTAAAAGCTATGAAGCATAAAATTCATACTTTAACTTAAAAAAAATACAACCTTCAAGAATCTCTTCCAACAAGTTTTCTCTGGGAGTTGTTAAGATCATATGAGTTTTCATGATAGATGGATATACAGAGATTTTAAGTTTTATTCAATGGTCCTCATCATTAATACTAAGTAAAGTAGAAAAAATAGACATGCAATGATTTTTAGATTTTCATAAGGAATGTTCTAATCAAGGTCCAAATTGGAGAGAGTGAATCCTTATAGTTGGTGAGGAACTTCATATGTCAAAGGTTTATGGATGGCATTGGACTGAGTGCATCAAACCTTTAAAAATAAAGGACCTTGTTGACATGATCCATGGCTATTAAGAAATACTAGCAAATCCATACATGAAAAACCAAGTAGAGAAAGAAAGACCTAGCATGTGTCATTCAGTTGGAAAGGCCACTTATTGTGCTATTCCACCAAAAGAGAAATGGAAGGGAATAAATATTTTTATATAATCTATTATGTGCCAGTCACTATACTAAGCATTATTATTTAACAATACATATCCTTCAGAAAGGGACTATATTGGTACAATGTACTCAGGAATTAGTAGAAGGAAGAAGACAAGATGGTTTCCAGTTTGAAAATTATACAATATTTTCAATGATCCCAAATGTTTCACTGACCTGCAAAATTCATCTTTTTAACACCAACTTTCTCCCAGGGATGCTCTATGGTAGCAAATCATGAGATAGTTGTGTATCATGGAGTGCCATGATCTCCAAAGAATCGAGAAAAGGGCAATGGAAAGATGAATGGGGGTATAAGTTGACTGAAACATGAACTATCAAAGATGACATATCATTGTGACAAAAGAAAGATATTAGAGAAATGTCTTTGAGTAGGAGAAAGGTCTAAATGACATCAGATTTCTAGAAGGCACACAACTGGGATGATTAGCTAAATATCTTGACAAATGCCATATGGTATAATAGAAGAAAAACTAAATTTGTATTTCAAGGGCCTGAGTTAAATTCTGCCACTTACTACTTGTGTGACCTTGGACAAATTCCTTACCCTCAGTTTCCTCATCTGTACAATTAGAGGATTGGACTAGAAAGTCTCTAAGGTCCCTTCCAGGACTACATCTATCATCTTATGAATATGTGAATAAGATAAAATAAATTCAACTAGCAAACAATTCAACAAAAATTTATTAAATACCCACCATGTGTAAAGCATTATGTTGAGTACTTGGAAAAAAAAGTCAAAAGCAAGACAAATTCTGTTCTCTACTTTACATTCTATTAGTGCAAGAGAAGAGGACTATAATGAAATACTCAAGAGGTACAAAAATAAGAAAACAGCAAATAAATACATCATACAAAATGATTTCAAAAGAGAACAATCGCTAAACATAGAGGGATCAGGAAAAGTCTCATCAAGGAGATAGGACGTGAATTGTGTTTCGAAGAAAGATGGGGATTCCAAAGGGCAAAAGCAACAAGAAAAAAGTATGCCAGGCATAAAGAACAGATAGGCTGTACAAATAGAGATATATGGATTTTAAAAGACCGCATATGCATATATTTATAGCTATAGAGAAAGATAATCTAAACTTTATTTTGGCCTTCTTGGGTCACAGGGATAGGGAATACAAAGAACAAAGTAAAAAATTGCACAGCAGAGAACAAAAGAAAACTCAAATGAACTAAGGAAAGATGGACAATTCTCAGCACAATGAGTAGTATTTATCATATAGGTTTTCTTGAAATGAAAATATATTGTCACATATTTTGAATCCTCTCATGTTCTTCTATGGTGATGATATGATTTTTTTCTTTCTAAGTTTGTATTTAAGTTCAAATATTTAAGTTACTGATACGTTTGTTTCTTTTCTCTATTCTGTATTTGTGTTGTAGTGTATGAGTCTAAAATAAAATTTTGAGTAAAAAGAGGAAAAAATAATAGGGAAATTAAACTAAAATAGAAAATATGTGAGAAAAATCAACATAAAATGGGAATGTGGTTTAAAGTCAGGATGATGATTTTGTATTTTATATAAAAAGCAATTAGGGCCCCGCTCTTCCGGTTTCCACCTTCCCCAATGTGATAGTAATGGAAATTAAAGATTCCCCTGTATTGGCTTGGTTTTCAAATTGATTGTGTTAAAACCCAGAGCTTGTTAATCCCACCTGTGGGATGGACTTTTTGATGTGAAAAGAAAGTCCTGAACTGGGAGGAGCTGGTGACGTAGATTTGGAGAGACAAGAGAGAGGCGGAAGATCTTTTTTGGAAGCAGCACCTCGTGGAGAGAGAGAGACTAAGAGAATTGCTGGTGGCCGCTTTGAATTGCCCTGGACTTTTGAGACCTGCCCCCTGAGCTGCCAAGGACTGAGGAGACATGGATGTTTTGCTGGTACTTTGTCTGTCTGTTTTGATGTTCTTTTGCCAGATTTGTCCACTGGTGAAAGACAGTCCTGTTGTTGAAGAAGTCCTGGAACCTGGCTTTTGGTTAAGAAGCCCTGAGACTGTCCTGCAGACAGAGAGTGAATACTGTCCACTGGTGAAGGACAGTGCTGTTGTTGCAGGAGTCTGGAGACTGTCCTGCAGACAGAATGAATACTGTCCACTGGTGAAGGACAGTGCTGTTGTTGCAGGGGTCTGGAGACTGTCCTGCAGACAGAGTGAATACTGTCCACTGGTGAAGGACAGTGCTGTTGTTGCAGGGGTCTGGGAGCCTTTCTGTTGGTTCAGAAGCCCTGAAGAAGGATTTTCTTGTTGTATGTTTACAGAAATCCTGGGAGAGGGCTTTGCTAATGTGTTCAGGGGTTCTAGGACTGTTCTACAGACAGAGGATAAATTCATGAAGGGATTGGCAATGTATCTTATGGCCTTGCTAAGCCTTGTCTCCCCAGGAACTAAGATTGCTGAGAACTTGCCTCCTGTCAAGATGAAGAAAAGACCTCCATTTGGGTATTAAGTGCTGTGTTTAAACTTGATGTAACTCTGGGGTAGATTCAATTGTGATCCAGGGGTGGGGAACTTTTGACCTTATGTTTGGAAACTAATCTCCATTTGAGAAGAGGGACTTTGTGGTGGACTAAATTAAGGTATATCCTAGGGGTGGAGAAGTATTTAGAACAGAGACTTTGTAATTGATTGAATGATTGGAAGGTCCTGGGGTGGGGTAGTACTTGGAGATTATTTAATCACGCTTAGTAAATGCTGTATTTTGAATGATGTCATGTTTTGATCTTCTCTGTTCTTGGTTGGTCACTGAATAAAATGGAGAGCACCTATGCTGGTATTCTGAACCTTGGGAAGTTGCCTTTCCTTGGCATTATATTACACCCAATCCATGTAAAAAGGGGACTCTAAACAAACTTTGGAGCTGCAGATCCCACAAAATGACACAGAGAAGCTAACTTCCCACTGAGGACAGCCCAGCAGGCCAGGAGGAATCGGCCAGTACAGTGCTCTGGGAGCTGAGCCCCATGCCAAGGCTTTAGCCCCAGGGAGGGCCTGACCAGCCACCACAAGGACAGACTCCAGATCAGCAGCAGGTGCAGCACTTTACAGATTTATCAACGCATAGATGAAAAGGACAAAGTGAGACGTCAGTGCAGTCTGGACTTTGGGACCCAGTAAGTGGGAGTGCATGGCTTTTGCCCCTGGGGAGAAGCCACTGAGTCACCACCAATGCCACGTGGCAGCTTCAGCTCCTGGCCTGCAGAGTGTAGGGGGACCAAGCACCAGTCTGAGGGGTAATCCCTCTTGCTTTAACCTGCTTGGATCTGGATTGTAGTCTAGGGTTGAGGTGCTGGGGTGTGTGTCCAGCTTGCCAGAGTGTGAGGAGGCCTCAGAGAGGGCACCCATCTAATACCTCCAGCAGCTGATAAAACCCAAGCATTTGGGATGAAAGCTCCCCTGTTTGGTGGCAGAGTCGTACTGTGGCAAAAAGCCCAGGGGTCAAGTGACTGAGGGGGTGACATGACGAGGCAAGGGAAACAAAGCAGACAGAAGATTCCAACATTAGACTCCTATTTGGGGGACAAAAAGGAGCAAAGCATGGAACAGGAGGAAGACAGTGAAGTCAGAACTCCTGCACCAAAAGCTTCAAAGGAAAATAAGAGCTGGTTACAGGCCATAGAGGACCTTAAGAAGTAGAAAAGAGAAGTGGAGGAAAAATTGGGAAGAAATATGAGAACAATGCAGGAAAATTACAAAATGAGAGTCAACAGCCTGACTGAGGAAAATAACACCTTAAAAAATAGACTAACTCAAATGGCAAAAGAGGCTCAAAAAGGCAATGAGGAGAAGAATGCCTTAAAAAGCTGAATTTGCCAGATGGAAAAAGAATCTCAAAAGCTCACTGAGGAGAATCATTGCTTCAGAATTAGATTGGAGCAAATGAAATGGAAGCTAATGACTTTATTAGAAATCAAGATGCTGTTAAACAGATCCAAACAAATGAAAGAATAGAAGGCAATGTGAAATACCTCATGGGAAAAACCACTGACCTGGAAAATAGATCCAGGAGAGATAATTTAAAAATTATTGGACTACCTGAAAGCCATGATCAAAGTAAGAACCTAGAAATCATCCTCCAGGAAATTCTCAAAGAAAACTGCCCTAATGTTTTAGAACCAGAGGGCAAAATAGAGGTTGAAAGAATCCACCAATCACCTCCTGAAAAAGATCCCAAAAAGAAAACTCCTAGGAATATTATAGCCACTTTCTGGAATTCCCAGATTAAGGAGAGAATATTACCAGCAACCAGGAAGAAACAATTTGAATATTGTGGAAACACAATCAGGATAACCCAGGATCTGGCAGCTTCTATACTGAGAGATCGAAAGGCTTGGAATATGATATTCTGGAGGTCAAAGGAGCTGGGATTAAAACCAAGAGTCACCTACCCAGCAAAACTGAGTATCATGTTTCAGGGGAAAATATGGTCATTCAGTGGAATAGAGGACTTTCAAGCATTCTTGCTGAAAAAACCAGTTGAATAGAAAATTTGTCATTCAGATACAAGAAGCAAGAGTAGCATGAGAAGGTAAACAGGGAAAAGAAATCATAAGGAACTTATCAAAGTTGAACTATTAACATTCCTAACATGGACCTAACAGCTTCTTTATTCTCTGAGTAAACTCACAGAATACCTCTCTCTATGTCAACAAGGCCAGATGGGGCTGACTTTATGGCCATTAAGGATGAAACTCTTAACCCAAGACACTATCTTGAATAATGGGACTTTTTCTTATCTTTTTTTTTTGATACATACTATGTTATGGCACTTTGATCATAAAGAAAACACAGATATCCTGGATCCTTATTTTCAATTGACACTTTGTCAACTCTCTTAACTTTCTGTATTTACCACCTATTAAATTAAGAAAATTCCTTTCTCATAATATGGTTAAACATATATGGAGATCATAAATTTGAGTGACATAGAGACCCTGAGGTGGGATTGTTCTAAAGTGTCTTTAAGGCTTCTCATTCCTTTTGTTAGGCAGTCAGATTTTATCTGACTCCATACATGTATGTATTCAGCTAGCTTTAAGGGAATAAACAATATGAATTTATATATCATGTAGCCTGTTTGCCTCCTTTATCCAAACTTTCAGGTCAATAAGCACAATGTCAGAAATTCAGGACTGGAATTTAGGAGAGAGGGAAACATTGCCTTCTTTTAAATATTCTCCAGTTTGTAAACTTCTTTACTGAAACGTGGTGTCCCAAACTGAACACAATTCTCTATAGATATGGTGTGATTAGATAAGAGGATAGTTGAATAGTCTCATCTCTGTTCCTCTTCTCATGAAGTCTGAGATAGAACTAGCTTGCTTTGGCTGCTATTTAATGCCGTTGTCTCATATTGAGCTTACTATTCATTTAAAACTCCCAACTTTTCCAGATAGACAACTATCTAGTCATGCTTCTTCCTTTAGTATTCATGAAACCGAGCGTTTTTAAAGCTCAGATGTAATGCTTTATATTTATTTCTATTAAGTTTCATTTTATTATATTCAGCCAAATGTTCTATACTATTAAAATCTTTTTTCTTAACTCTGTGATCTCTCATATTAGCTATCCTTTCTTGCTTTGCTTCACCTGAAAATTTGGTGTCTTTCATGCATTTATTCAAATACTTGATAAAAATTATGAAATACCACAAGTACAAGCACAGGGTCCTAGGCTACTTCATGGCAGACCTTCGTTTAAGTTGCCAGTGAACCATTATCCGGGTTTCAATCACTTAGTATCCAATTCTGAGACATTATCACAGGCAAATCCTTCCTTGAATAGAATGTCAATAGTGAGAGAGAAACATAATTCTTATATTGCATATGTTTCAAATTTGAGGTTCTGAAAGTCAATTGTATATTAATGTATGACTTATACCTTGATCCCAGCTGTTATTTTTTTGTGGGGGACTTAGTTTCCCACAATTTTTGCATTTCACACTGTGAAAACAAAGTCAGTAAATAGGCTTTCATGTACTGGATACTTGAGCAAAGCAGGGACAATTACTTGAATAAAAGACCACTAAATAAAAACACGTAGCCTGAATATTTTGATTGTTCTTTCCTCACTCAGAAAAGTTTTTCTTCAATATGTACATACATATATTTGAAAACATACATACATAATATATTTTTAACTAAAAAAGTGAAGACAGATGTTTTTAGAAGAGTAGCAATAGAACCATGGACGTATTTTAGCAAATTTTGTTTACTTAACTCAGTCATATCTTCATTACGGCATTGATGGTTTTTAAAAAGACTTGATATCAAGGGATATTGTAAAGAGGCTACAGAAAATCTTCAGATTCATATCCCTAAGGGCCAAAAAAATGGGGGAGGGGGAGTGAGAGGAATAAAACAAAAATATCAAAATCTCCATGTGGTCCTGGCCTTTAACTACATAAATAGACACTATATATGACCTTCAATTAGTGTTTTAAAGCACACTTGTCAATAGAGCTATTTTCAAAGCTAGTACTTTGGTGAATCCCTGCTTTTAAATGGAAGGTATTCTCCACCTTAACAATACAGATTACCAATCTTCATATTTTCACATATACTTCAAAACTCATTCCTATTTTTCCATTTGAGAATTCCTCCATAGAAGTTTTCTGGAATATATGGAAAGATTTTTGTCTTATTCTTTTAATGTCTTTTAGATACCAATGTGCCACTACACCTGATCATCTGGTATCTAGTTGCATATGTGACTAGCGCAAATCTTTTTGCTGTTGGTGCAGATATGTATAATTTGTTTGATAATTCCTGTTAGTCCATTTTTTATGTACTTCACTAGGGACATTCTATAACCTAATTATTCTACCTTTCCTTTGTCTTTTTGATCATTGATCACTTTAATTATTTAGATACTGCATTCCTCCCTGATTTACAACTATGCAGCACCACCAGAATATTGATGTTCAGGAGATAGACTTTTGTAGCAGCAAACAGTTTGGCATCATTGAAAGCATGGTGCTACTTCCCAAATGTGATTCGGTTTGATATTTTCCCCCCTACTCCTGTCTGGGACAAGCTCATTGTCCATCTATGTATGGAAATTCTAACCAGAAATATGTCTCAAATTCTTCCCTTTCTTTTAATTCTCACTACCTCTGGAATCACATACCCATCTATGACCTCTTCTCCTCCACTTTATTTTAATGTCCCTAGTGTGCAGTTCAGATCACAATATTCTCCCACTCAAGAAACTTCACAAGAAGTGCTTTGGTTCCAATGGCATTTATTTATGATTATATTTTCTAGCCATTCTTACTTTGATCCTATTCTCCATGCAACTAAGGTAAAAGAATTTACATGAAATTGATTTTACTTTCAGTTAATAAACATTTATTAAGTACCTGCTGTATGGCAGGCACTGGGAACACCAAAAAATGTAAAAAAAAAAAGTCTCTGCCCTTGAGGACCTTTCAGTCCAATGAGGAGACAACATACAAACATAGATATACAAAAAGTTACAGTCCTCTTGAGAACAAGGGACAAACAACAACAAGGGAATAATTAAAGGAAGGAAGGCACTAGAATTAAGAAGAATTTGGAAAGATTCCCTCTAGAAAGTGATATTTTAGCTGGGCCTTAAAAGAAGCCAGGTCTGAATAACCAGGGTCTCTTTCCACCATTGAGAGGACTGACAACAGTGAGGGCAGGGTACATAAGTCTCTAGTATATTTGGCTTCCCCTTCCTGTCCGTTGAAATAATATCGGCAATAAGGACTGTAGTCAGAGACCCTGAAAGCTCCTTTAAACTCATTCACCTAACACATAGGGCATGAGGACATAGATAAGCCTAAACTGTTGTAATTTAAAGAGCAATAGAAACCCTAAGACAATTGTTGAAGCAATATTGTTGAATTGTTGAAGCAAATCAGGGACCCTTTTGACTATTACAACCTGCTAAAAACTTCATAGAGATGTGGAATGTTAATGCTCTCAGACCCTAGTCCGGTGGACTTTGGGATGCTATCTCAGAACTTTAGATCAAGGACTATAGTTCTTTGCCTTAGCACTACAGTCTCTTGTGTGGCTACACTACTGGTTTGTTTATAAACTATAAACCTTTTTTGTGTACTGCTAACCATTTTTGACCTTTAATGATATCCCTGAGACAGTATGAGCTGCAGCTCCTGAGCCCACATGCTATAATTCTATGAAAATACTACAAAAATTCTATGGAACACTAATCCTCTGAAAGTCAAGCCAACATAGAACTAAAGGGAAAGGCAAAGAATGTTCCTTTCTTTTTGGTCCTCTTCCTGGTTTTCATTAAGTCTGCTCTCTGATATATTTTGGCATTCAGTGTGTATTCATTTTCATGCCAATGAGGAACAGGCATCAGAAGGTCTGTGCTGTGCTCAGTATTGAGGGCTGGCAAATGATCTCCATCACTAGCTCATATAGGAGCATCATGAAAAATAATCATCTCTCACATTTGCACAGCAGTTTCTACTTTCAAAGCCCTTTCACACTGGCAAATTCATTTTGTCCCCACGACAACGCTGTGAGGTGTGTGGGCAGCTATTATTTACTATCCTGGTGTGACAGATAAGGACACTCTGTGGACACACTTACTTGTGAAACAGAAAACATTTGTCAGTGCTTTGGGTGCACGCACAGGATATGCATGCTGATGGGGTTGTGTTCAACTACAGAGTACTGCCAATCAGCTGACCAATTCTAGGACAGCATCTTGCCTGCCTCAATATAGTTATTGGGGGAGGAGGAGATAAATGCTTACCAGTGGGGCTACACCACCTACAGTGTGGCTTCCTCAGAAGCTTGTTTAAAAATATGGAGACCAGGTGGAAAAGATTAGAATTGTATGGGGGTGGGGGGAGGGGGGAGAGGATGAAGTAGAAAAATGACAGAGTACAGGTAGAAACCCAGCTGAACACTCCCAACATTACCCTCAAATCAACTTTAAAATAGCTCCTTAAAGTTTGTAGTGGAAGAGCCAACAAGAACTCATAGTGAGATACTTTTCCAGCCTAAGACAATTTAGGAGGTCAGCAGGAGAGGGCTGCTAGATTGGTGCAGGTTCTGATCCAGAGCACTGGGCATCAGTATCAGCAGTGGGTCTAGGAGGTGGTCATGACGCAAAGGCAGCAGACCTTCAGGAACTATTAGCCCAGAGACAGTAAGAGGAGGCAAACTGGTCAGAAAGAGAGTAAAAGGGAACCTTTGCTGCTACTGGGTGAAGCTGGTGTTGACTGGTAACAATGATGCCCATAAACAGTTCTGAGACACAGATCCAGGGTAGAGAGCAGTGCTTCTCATCAACCACAAGGTAGCAAGTATTCTGGTTGCAGTTCCAAGGCCAAGAGGAGCACGAGGGTTTATGGCCACAGAAGGACAAGGGAACTGGTTACAGTTCCTAGACAAAGAACATTAGCATGTGTGGCTGCAGGGGAGGAGGGACCCTTCCAGGGTAAAGACATAATTCAGACGAGGAGAGAAGTGACCATAACTCTCTCTGGATCACATCGCTTTGGAAACACAGAAAACTCACAGACCCCCAGAACTAGTTTTGGAGATAGCATCACAAAAAACCTGAAGCTTGGGACTTTGCCTCCCCACCCCCAGGTGAGGAGAGACCAACTTTAGCACAAAGTTCAAAGAAAAGAAATAGGCTGGGGAAATGAGCAAACCAGCCAAAAAAAGAGCTTGACCATAAAAATTTGGAAGGGAGATAGGTAAAACCAAGACATGAATAAAAAGAAGACAATATGAAAATAGCTACAAGAAAATCCTCAAAGAAAAATGCTAGATCCAAGAGAAGAAAGCATTCCTGGAGAAGATAAAGAAAGAGAGAAGAGTCGGGGCATGGTGGGTGGGGGGGGGCAAAGCCAAGAGGGCAGAGTAGAAGCAGGAAAACTCTATGAGCTCCCCCCATAACCACCTCAAATACCTATAAAATATGACTCTAAACAAATTTTAGAGCTACAGAACCCACAAAGTGACAGAGAGAAACAAATCACCTGCTGAAGGCAGCCTGGCAGGCCTACAGAAAGGGTCCATTACAGTGTGGATTTTGGGAGAGTGGATCACCAGCAGTTGTGTCAGTTTCCTGAATTATTAACCCATAAATGCCAAAGACAAAGTAAAAGTAAAACAGTGTGGAACTCTGTTGGAACTGGAGGGGACAGAGGTGTGGGCTTACCCCTGCCCCTGGGGAGAGAAGTGACAGAGGTTTGACAGCCCTGCAGCTGCTGCCACATGGCTGCTTCAGAGCTCCTGGCCTGCAGATCATAGGGGAACCAAGCTACAATTCAGAGGGTAATCACTCTTACTTTAACCTGCTTAAGTCTGGATGACTGTCTTGGATGGAGGTCCTAGGGTGTGTGATCAGTGAGCCAGAGCTTGTGGGGGCTATAGAGAGGGCACCCAACTAATAGCTCTGGCAGCTGCAAAACCCCCAGCATTTTGGGACAAAGCTCTCCTCTCTGGAAGCAGAATTCTACTTTGGTAAAAAGCTCAAAAGTCAAGCAATTGAGGGGCAACATGAGCAAGCAAAGGAAGCAAAGCAAGCACAGCAATCACACCTTGGAGCACTTTTTGGGGGACAAAAAGGATCAAAGCATGGAATGGGAGGAAGACAACAAACTCAGAACTCCTGCACCAAAAGCTTCCAAGAAAAATATGAGCTGGTTACAGGTCACAGAGGAGCTTAAGAAGGATTTTGAAAACCATAGAAGACAAGTGGAGAAAAAATTGGGAAGAGAAATGAGAATGATGCAAGAAAATCATGAAAAGAGAGTCAATGACCTGACTGAAAAAAATAACACCTTAAAAACAGATTAACTCAAATGGCAAAAAAGGCCCAAAAATCCAACGAGGAGAAGAATGCCTGAAAAAGCTGAATTTGCCAGATGGAAAAAGAATTTCAAAAGCTCACTGAAGAGAATAATTCCTTCAGAATAAGATTGGAAAAAAATGAAAGCTAATGACTTTATAAGAAATCAAGATACTATTTAGGAGATCCAAAAAAAAAATGAAAGAACAAAAGGCAATGTGAAATATCTCATTGAAAAAGCCACTGACTTGGAAAATATATTCAGGGAGATCATTTAAAAATTATTGGACTACCAGAAAGATATGATCAAAAAAGGAACCTAGAAATCATTCCAAGAAATTCTCAAGGAAAAGTGCACTGATATTTAGAACCAGAGGGCAAAATAGAGGTTGAAATAATCTACCAATCAAATCCTGAAAAAGATCCCCAAAAGAAAACTCCTAAAAATATTATATCCAGGTTCTGGATTTCCCAGATCAAGGACAAAATATTATAAGCATCCAATAAGAAACAATTTGAATATTGTGGAAACACAATAAGGATAACACAGGATCTAGCAGCTTCTACACTGAGGGATCTAAGGGCTTAGAAAATTACACTCTGGAAGTCAATGGAGATGGGATTAAAAGCAAGAATCACTGACCCAGCAAAACTGAGTATCATGTTTCAGGGGAAAATATGGTCATTCAATGGAATAGAGGACTTTCAAGCATCCTTTTTTTTCTGGGTTTGTAGTTATTTTTTTCAAACATTTTTTTTGTATATAT
>NW_027186296.1:70921337-70994292 GCF_028583685.1 Petaurus breviceps papuanus | reverse complement strand
TATATATATATATATATATATATATATATATATATTCCCTTCAACTACTGAGAAAAGATTCATAAGTTACAATTATTGTTTTTCCATGTAGGAATGTTAATAGTTCAACTTTGATAAGTTCCTTATGATGTCTTTTCCCTGTTTACCTTCTCATGCTACTCTTGCTTCTTGTATCTAAATGTCAAATTTTCTATTCAAATCTGGTTTTTTCAGCAACACTGCTTGCAAGTCCTCTATTCCACTGAATGGCCATATTTCCCCTGAAACATGATACTCAGTTTTGCTGGGTAGGTGACTCTTGGTTTTAATCCCAGCTCCTTTGCCCTCCAAAATATCATATTCCAAGCCCTTCGATCCCTCAGTGTAGAAGCTGCCAGATGCTGGGTTATCCTGATTGTGTTTCCACAATATTCAAATTGTTTCTTCCTGATTGCTTGTAATATTCTCTCCTTAATCTGGGAATTCCAGAAGCTGGCTATAATATTCCTAGGAGTTTTCTTTTTGGGATCTTTTTCAGGAGGTGATTGGTGGATTCTTTCAACCTCTATGTTGCCCTCTGGTTCTAAAACATCAGGGCAGTTTTCTTTGAGAACTTCCTGGAGGATGATTTCTAGGTTCTTACTTTTATTGTGGCTTTCAAGTAGTCCAATAATTTTTAAATTGCCTCTCCTGGATCTGTTTTCCAGGTCAGTGGTTTTTCCCATGTGGTATTTCACATTGCCTTCTATTGTTTCATTTGTGTGGATCTGTTTAACAGCATCTTGATTTCTCATAAAGTCATTAGCTTCCATTTGCTCCAATTTAATTCTGAAGCAATGATCCTCCTCATTGAGCTTTTGAGTTTCCTTTTCCATCTGTCAAATTCGGATTTTTAAGTCATTCTTCTCCTCATTTCCTTTTTGAGCCTCTTTTGCCATTTGAGTTAGTCTATTTTTTTAAGATGTTATTTTCCTCAGTCAGGCTGTTGACTCTCATTTTGTAATTTTCTTGCATTGTTCTCATTTCTCTTCCCAATTTTTCCTCTACTTCTCTTATCTTCTTCTTAAGGTCCTCTATGGACTGTAACCAGCTCTTATTTTCCTTTTAAGATTTTGGTGCAGGAGTTCTGACTTTACTGTCTTCCTCCTATTCCATGCTTTGCTCCTTTTTGTCATACAAATAGGAGTCTAATGTTGGAATCTTCTGTCTGCTTTGTTTCTTTTGCCTGGTCATGTCTCCCCTCAGTCACTTGACCCATGGGCTTTTTGTCACAGTGGGACTCTGCCACCAGACAGCAGAGATTTCATCCCAAATGCTGGGGATTTCTCAGCTGCCAGAGGTATTAAATGGGTGCCCTCTCTGATGTCTCCACATGCTCTGGAAAGCTGGACACCTACCCCAGGGCCTCCACCCTAAACTACAATCCAGATCCAAGAAGGTTAAAGAAAGAGCAATTGCCCCTGCGAATGGTGCTTGGTCCCCCTACATTCTGCAGGCCAGGAGCCGAAGCTGCCAGTGGCTCAGAGGCTTCTTGCCCCGGCAGCAAAAGCCATGCACTCCCACTTATTGGGTCCCAAAGTCCATACTGCACTGACCTCTTGCTTTGTCCTTCACATCTATGTGTTGATAAATCTGGAAAAGGCCACAGCTGCTGCTGATTTGGAGTCCCCACTGCAGGTGGCTGGTCAGTCCCAGCTTGGGGCTAAAGCATGGGTGTGGGGCTGGGCTTGGCTCCCAGAGCACTGTGCTGGCTGATTTATGCCAGCCTGCTGGGCTGTCCTCAGCAGGAAGTTAGCTTCTCTGTGTCATTTTGTTGGTTCTGCAGCTCCAAAGTTTGTTTAGGGTCCCCTTTTTATGTGGATTGGGGAAAGTGGAAGCAGGAGCTGAGGGGAGGTCATGCTTCTACTCTGCCATCTTGACTCCGCCCCCCTCACTTTCAAGCATTCTTGTTGAAAAAAAAACAGAGTTGAATAGAAAATTTGACATTCAGATACAAGAAGCAAGAGAAGCATGAGAACATAAACAGGGAAAAAAATCATAAGGAACTTATCAAAGTTGAACTATTTACATTCCTACATGGAAAAATGATAATTGTAACTTTTGAAACTTTTCTCCATATGGAATTGGTTGAAAGTATTAGAAATGTGTGTGAGTATACATATATATATATATATAAATATACACACACATATATATGTATACATGTATATATACACACATACATATATATGTCTATATAGGAGGGTATATGGGCGTATGAGTACATATGTGTGTGTACATATGTGTAGAGGTATACATAGATAGAGGGCACAGGATCAATTGAGTAGGAAAGGATGATATTTTAAAAATAAAATTAAGAGATGAAAGAGGAATATAATGAGAAGAGATAGGGAGAGACAGAGTAGTGTAAAGTATTTCATATAAAAGTAGCAAGGGAAAACTTTTACAATAGAGGGGAAGAACAGGAAGGCAAAGGGTAATGGGTCATCCTTACTCTTGTTAAATTTGGCTTAAGGAGGGAATAACATACACCTTCAATTGGGTATCTTACCCTACAGGAAATTTGGGGGGGGGAGGGAATAAGAGGAGGGATGATAGAAGGGAGGGCCGATTGGGGGGAGGGTAGTTAGAAGCACATACTTTTGAAAAAGAACAGGCTGAAAGTAGACAATAGAACAAGTAGGGGGCAGGATAGAATGGAGGGAAAAATAGTCTTTCACAATATATCCACTATGGAAATGTTTTGTGTAACTACACATGTACAACCTATATTGAATTGCTTATCTTCGATGTAAGGGTGGGTGATGAGGGAAGAAGGGAAAGAATCTGGAATTCAAAATTTTAAAATAAAAATGTTTATTTGAAAATTATTATTTAAAAAAAGAGTGGTAGAGGAAAAATTGAAAAAAGAAATTAGAATGATGCAATGAAATTATGAAAAGAGAACAACTTGGAAAAAGAGGCAAAAAAAAATACTGAGGAAAATAACACTTAAAAACAACAACAATGCAATAATTAGAGAGAGCTAGGTGGTGGTGGATAGAGAACCAGTCCTAGAGTCAGGAGGACCTGAGTTAAAATCTGGTCTCAGATACTTAATAGCTGTGTGACCTTGGGCAAATCACTTAATCCTAATTGCCTCCCCCTACCACCAAAATAAAAAAAAAGCCCCAAAGAGTAGGGCAAACGTTCACTGAAAACAAGAACTCTTTAAAAAGCAAAATTGGCCAAATGGAAAAAGAGGTACAAAAGTTCACTAAAAAAATAATTCATCAAAACTTAAAGTCAGGAAAGTGGAAGTTAAAAAGTTCATGAGATATCAATAAACAATAAAATAAATTCAGAAGTATGAAAAATAAATGAAACTGTGAAACATCTCATTGGAAAAACCATTGACCTGGAAAATAGATCTAGGAGAGATAATCTAAAAATTATTGGACTACCTAAATGCCCTGATCAAAAATAAGCCTGTACATCATATTTCAAGAGGTTATAAAGGAAAATTGAACCAATATCGTAGATCCAGAGAGTGAGATAGAAATTAAATGAATCCTTTGTTTCATTTACCAATGATCATTGATTATCCTTAAAGTGATCCAAAAATGAAAACTCCCAGAAATTTTATAGCCAAATTCCAGAGCTCCAAGATCAAGGAGAAAATACTTCAAATAGCCAAAAAGAAATAATTCAAATATGATAGAGATACAATCAAGATCACATAAGTTTTAGCAGCTTCCACTTTAGGGAATCAGAGGGCTTGGAATATAATATTCTGAAAGGCAAAGGAAGCTAGGGTCGCAATCAAGAATAACCTACTCAAGCAAAACTAAATATAATCCTTCAGGGGGAAAATGGATGTTTAATAAAATAGAGGACTTCTAAGCATTCCTAATTAAAAAATAGAACTGATTAGAAAATTTGACACAACTGAATAGAAAACACAAGAATCAAGAAAAACACAAAAAGATAAACATGAAAGAGTAACAATAAGAGGCTGAATAAAGTTAAATTGTTTACATCCCTATATAGGGAGATTATATATGTAACTCCTAAAACTTTATAATTATTAGGGCAGTTAGAAAGAGTCTTCATAGACAGAGGAATGGGTATGAATAAATTATGTTGTGATCTCAAAAAAAAAAAGGAATGAAAGGTTTACAAAGATGTATGTGCTGGAAGAAAGAAAAGGAGAGGTAGAATGGGGATTTTTTTTTTCACATAAAAAGGTGCAAAAGAATGAACTTTTGAAAAATTGAAATTGAATTTAAAGATGAAAAATTGGTATCCATCTCCAGAGAGCGAACTGATAAACTGAGTGCAAATTAAACTATAATTTTCTCAGGTTTATTTTCTTTTTTGTAATATAGTTAATATGGAATTGCGTTTTGCATTATTTCACATATATGTTTCATATGATTTGATTACATTCTCAATAGGTTGGGGAGGGACAAAAGGGTGGGGGAAATTCAGAACTCAATTTTTGAAAATTAAAAACAAATAAATAATAGATTAAAAAAAACCATTATGAGGAACATATCATCCCTGTCATCCTGTCTACAACTAAAATTGTACTAAGAATACTTAGAGTATGCCCCAGAGGATGAGAACACTCCTTAATGCTTTTATTCAACTATGAAATGCAACTATTATATCATCTGTATTATAGTCTACATAGCATTAAATATAAAACATTGAATATAAAAATAAATAGCAGGAGAATAACTTTTCCCAGGATTGTTTTTTCTAGACCCTATCCAGTAAAATGAGAGCAATGAGATCATTGATTTTCTCTAATAGTCTGTCACTGAATGATATGTCAGCCAAGATTGATGATGATGATAGCTTGTATTTATATAGTCCTTTACACATATTCTCTCATTTGATATTCATGTAGGTTTGTAAGTAATATAGGTATTATCACCCTCTTTTTTTTGCTTTTTGGAGGGCAATTGGGGTTAAGTGACCTGCCCAAGGTCACATCACTAGTTTTTGTGTTAAGTGTCTGAGGCCAAATTTGAACTCAGGTCCTCCTGACTCCAGGGCCAGTGCTCTACTCACTGCACCACTTGGCCACCCCTTTCACCCTCTTTTAAAGATAAGGACACCAAGGCTTGGAAATTGATATGTCCATGAACTTAAAACTAGTAATGGCTAGGAATTTGAACCCAGTCCCTCCATTTCAAGTCACTTCACCATACTAGACGCCAAAGATTGGCTAAGAGTTATATCTGTTCCATTTTTTAAAAATATATATTTTTATTGATATTTTATCTATTATCATTCCCTTTACCTCTCCACAGAGCCATCCCATATAACAATCATATTTTAATACAAAAGAAAAAGAAAAGGAGAAAATCAGTGTAACAATTCAAAAAAGTCTGAAAATGTATATAATACACAATTGCAGACCTCCCACTTTTGTCAAGGGGTGGAATAAGAGTTTCTTCTCATATTCCTTCTTTTGGTCAATGCTTGTCCATAATGTCGAAATATTCACTTTAGATGTGTGTATGTGTATGTGTAATTTTTTTCAATATACATTGCTATTGTCACATATATTGTTTTCTTTGCTCTGCTTATTTCACTCTGCATCAGTTCATGTAGATATTTCTATGCTGCTCTATGTTTATCACATAATATCCTCCATAAAAAGTTCTCCTTGGATGCTTTATCAAGATAAATAAGTGACCCTGTGTTCTGGATGGCCATACTAGAAAAGCCCAAGATGTTGTCAGATGTACCAAACTGTAACAGCTTCAAGTCCAATTCTCTTGACAGACAATGCTAACTATATGAAAACTAGACTAACTAAATACAGTGAGGCTTCTAAGTGACAGGTTGGTCAGCAGAGATCAATTCTTTTGTCACAAAAATCCATAACAAAAAAGAAAAATAGAAAATGGCCCTCATGTTCATGGGGCCCTTTTCCACTTCCAGAATGATGGTTCTGAGTTGGTACAAAAGGAGCCAGGGGATTACCCAAAAGTTTTTAGATCACTTATAAACATTGAATATCTTTATCCACCCTCAATACCATTGCCAAAATAATCTTCATTAAGCATATACCTGATAAGTCACTTCTCTGATCAGTTCTATCATAAAGGATCACAGATTAAATGCCACATGGACCTCAGAGCCCATCTCATCTAACTCTTGCATTTTATAGGTGAGGAAACAGCTCCAGTGTCATTTAAAGTCAGGTTCTCAGATTCCAAAGACAGTACTTTTTCCCCTGACTGTACCACACTGCCCCAAGGATGAAATACAAGCATCAAAGCTTGGCATTTAAAGGCCTTCACAGTCTGACTTCAGTCTATCCTTCTAAACTTATATCACAGCAATTCCCTTCATCTACCCAATGTTCCAAATAAATGAATCTACTTGCTATTCCCCAGAATCAGGAATCTATTTTCTGCCTCTATGCATTTGCCAGCCTACATTGCATGCTTAGAATGAACTGTTCCATTTTTATTTATTAGCATCCTGAGCTTCCTTAAAGGTCCAATTATGGTGTCTTCCATTAGAAACATTTTCTCATCCCCTAGTTACCTCTCCTTCCCCAAGTAATATTATACTTAGTCTTCTTAAATGTTGTATCCACCTTCAATGTCACTGGTGAAATAGTAGAATAAACTCTAGTAAAAAAAATTCCTGAGAATAGGAACCATCCTTATTTTGTCTATCTTCAGTGCCTGACAATGCCTTTCACAGAATATGTACGTAATAACATATACATGTTTAATTGAACTTAATCATTGGTGTCCCAAAGGTGAGATTTTTGTTCAGTGATCCACAAGTTTGTATGGTATTAAAGGAATTATAGTACATCAAGATTGTCATTCTTTTTATTAAATTTTATGTTTATTTTTAGTTTACATCATTCATTTGCACAAGGTTTTGAGTTACAAATTTTCTCCCTGTCTTTCCCTTGCCCACCACATCAAAATAGCAGTCTCACTGTAGACCTTCTCCTTCAATCTGCTCTCTCCTATATTCTCCCCCATCACCCCTCTGACTTTCTGGTAGGGCAAGATGAATCTCCATACCCCAGTGCCTGTATATCTTATTTCCCAGTTGCATGTAAATAATAATAGTAATCATTATTATATTAAACATTTGATTTTAAACTTTTAAATACAGATTCTTTCCCTTCTTCCCTCGTCACCCACCCTTACTGGGAAGATAAGCAATTCAATATAGGTAAAACATTTCCATAGTGGATATATTGTGAAAGACTGACTTTTCCCTCCATCCTATCCCATCCCCCACTTGTTCTGTTCTCTACTTTGACCTTATTCCTTTTCAAAAGTGTGTGCTTCTAACTACACTCTCCCCCAACCTGCCCTCCCTCCATCAACCCCCTCTTTTCCCCTTCCCCCCTAATCTCCTGTAGGATGATACCCAATTTGGTGTGTATATCATTCTCTCCCTAAGGAAAATTCAATGAGAGTAAGGTTGACCTGTTCCCTTTTGCCTTCCTGTTCTTCCCTTCCATTGTAACAGTTATCCTTTGACTCTTCTATATGAGATAATTTACCCCATTTTGTCTCTCCCCATGTCTTCTCATTATATTCCTCTCTCACATCTCAATTTCACCTTTTAAATATCATCCCTTCCTATTCAATTGATCCTATGCCCTCTGCCTATGTATACCTGTAAACATATATATACACGTTTACATATATATTCATATGCACATATGCCCTCCTAAATGCACATATATAGTATGTATACATATGTGTGTATATATATGTACATGTATACACACAGTTATATTCCCTTCAACTATCCTCATACTGAGAAAAGTTACATAAGTTACAATTATCATTTTTCTATGTAGGAATGTAAATAGTCCAACTTTGATAAGTTCCTTATGATTTCTTTTCCCTGTTTACATTCTCATGCTTCTCTTGCCTCTTGAATTTAATGTCAAATTTTCTATTCATGTCTGTTTTTTTTCATCAAGAATGCTTCAAAGTCCTCTATTTCATTGAATGACCATATTTTCCCTGAAACATGATGCTCAGTTTTGCTGGGTAGGTGATTCTTGGTTTTAATCCTAGTTACTTTGATCTCCATAATATCATATTCCAATCCCTTTGATATCTTAATGTAGAAGCTTCTAAATATTGTGGTTATCCTGATTGTGTTTTTACAATATTTGAATTGTTCCCTCTTGGCTGCTTGTAATATTTTGTCCTTGATTTGGGAACTCTGGAAGCTGGCTATAATATTCTTAGGAGTTTTCTTTTGGGATCATTTTAAAGAGGTAATCAGTGAAATCTTGCAATTTCTATTGTGCCCTCTGATTCTAAAATATCAGGGTAATTTTCCTTAAGAATTTCTTTTTAAAATTTTTTTTCAAAAGCTTTATTAACTTCAAATTTACATCATTCATTTCCAGCAGTTTTTGAGTTACAAATTTTCTCCCCATTTTTTCCCATACCCACACCCCAAAATAGCAGTCCCAAAGGATATTGCCTCCTCCAATCTGCTCTCTCCCGTATTTTCTCCCATGCCCCTTTCAACTTTTCCAGTAGGTCATGGTGGATCTCTATGCCCCAATGCCTTTACATCTTATTTCCCAATTACATGTAAAATAGTATTTATAATACTATATATATATATATATATATATGTGTGTGTGTGTATATATGTGTGTGTGTGCATATATACATATATATATATTTGAATATTTGATTTTAAAACTTTGAATTGCAGATTCATTCCCTTACTCCTTTGTCACCCACCCTTATTGGGAAGATAAGAAATTCAGTATAAGTTGTACATGAGTGGCTAATGTAAAACATTAACCTAACAGATATATTTTAAAAGACTGACTATATTTCCCTCCCTCCTATCCTACCTCCTACTTGTTCTATTCCCTACTTTGATTCTGTCCATTTTCAAAAGTCGGTGCTTCCAACTTCCCTCCCCGCCCAGGCTATCCTCCCTTCCATCATCCACCCTCTCATCCCCTTCCCCCCCTACTCTCCTGGAGGGTGAGATACCCTATTTAGTGTGTATTTCATTCCCTCCTCAAGCCAAATTCAATGGGAATAAGGTTGACGCATTCCCTTTTGCCTCCCTATTCTTTCCCTCCATTGTAACCATTTTCCCTTGCCTCTTCTGTATGAGATAGTTTACCCCATTCTGTCTCTTCCCATCTCCTCTCATTATATTCCTCTCTCACCTTTTAATTTAACCTTTTAAGTATCATGCCTTCCTGTTAAATTGGTCCTGTGCCCTCTATCTATGTATACCTGTAAACATATATACACACATTTCCATATGTATTCATAGGCCCATATACCCTCATATATAGACATATAAACATGTATATTTCTATTCCCTTCAACTACTGAGAACAGTTTCATCAGTTACAATTATTGTTTTTCCATGTAGGAATGTTAATAGTTCAACTTTGATAAGTTCCTTATGATTTCTTTTCCCTGTTTACCTTCTCATGCTTCTCTTGCTTCTTGTATCTGAATGACAAATTTTCTATTCAACTCTGGATTTTTCAGAAAGAATGCTTGAAAGTCCTCTATTCCACTGAACAACCATATTTTCCCCTGAAACATGATACTCAGTTTTGCTGAGTAGGTGACTCTTGGTTTTAATCCCAGATCCTTTGACCTCCAGAATATCATATTCCAAGCCCTTCAATCCCTCAGTGTAGAAGCTGCCAGATCCTGGGTTATCCTGATTGTGTTTTCACAATATTCAAATTGTTTCTTCCTGGTTGCTTGTAATATTCTCTCCTTAATCTGGGAATTCCAGAAGCTGGCTATAATATTCCTAGGAGTTTTCTTTTTGGGATCTTTTTCAGGAGGGTGGATTCTTTCAACCTCTATGTTGCCCTCTGGTTCTAAAACATCAGGGCAGTTTTCTTTGAGAACTTCCTGGAGGATGATTTCTAGGTTCTTTCTTTGATCATGACTTTCAGGTAGTCCAGTAATTTTTAAATTGTCTCTCCTGGATCTGTTTTCCAGGTCAGTGGTTTTTCCCATGAGGTATTTCACATTGCCTTCTATTCTTTCATTTGTGTGGATCTGTTTAACAGCATCTTCATTTCTCATAAAGTCATTAGCTTTTCTTTGCTCCAATCTAATTCTGAAGCAATGATCCTCCTCATTGAGCTTTTGAGATTCTTTTTCCATCTGGCAAATTCAGCTTTTTAAGGCATTCTTCTCCTCATTGCCTTTTTGAGCCTCTTTTACCATTTGAGTTAGTCTATTTTTTAAGGTGTTATTTTCCTCAGTCAGGCTATTGACTCTCATTTCATAATTTTCTTGTATTGTTCTCATTTCTCTTCCCAATTTTTCCTCCACTTCTCTTATCTGCATCTTAAGGCCCTCTATGGCCTGTAACCAGCTCATATTTTCCTTTGAAGCTTTTCGTGCGGGAGTTCTGACTTCACTGTCTTCCTCCTGTTCCATGCTTTGCTCCTTTTTGCCCCCCAAATAGGAGTCTAATGTTGGAATCTTCTGTTTGCTTTGTTTCCTTTGCCTGCTCATGCCACCCCTCAGTCACTTGACCCCTGGAATTTTTGCCACAGTAGGACTCTGCCACCAGACAGGGTAGCTTTCATCTCAAACGCTGGGGTTTTCTCAGTTGCTGGAGGTATTAGATGGGTGCCCTCTCTGAGGTCTCCACAAGCTTTGGCAAACTGGATACCTACCCCAGGACCTCGACCCTAGACGGCAATCCAGATCCAAGTGGGTTAAAGCAAGAGCGATTACCCCTCAGACTGGTGCTTGGTCCCCATACACTCTGCAGGCAGGAGCTGAATCTGCCATGTAGCACTGGCTGGCTGTGCCGGCATCTCATGGCTTCTCACCCCAGAGGCAAAAGCCACACACTCCCACTTACTGGGTCCCAAAGTCCCGACTACACTGATCTCTCACTCTGTCCTTTGCATCTATGTGTTGATAAATCTGGAAACGACCACAGCTGCTGCTAATCTGGAGTCCCTGTGGCTGGCAGCTGGTCAGTCCCACCCTTAGGCTAAAGTCTTGGCATGGGGCTTTGCTCGGCTCCCAGAGCAGTGGGCTGGCTGTTTCCTTCCAGCCTGCCAGGCTGGCTTCAGTGGGAGGTTAGCTTCTCTGTGTCATTTTGTGGGTTCTGCAGCTCCAAAATTTGTTCAGAGTCCCCTTTTTACATGGATTAGGGAAGGTAGAAGCTGGAGCAGTGGGGAGGACCTGCTTCTACTCCACCATCTTGACTTTGCCCCCCTTAAAAATTTCTTGAAGGACGATTTCTAGTTTCTTTTTGTGATCATGTCTTTCAAGTAGTCCAATAATTTTTAAATTATTTCTCCTGGACATATTTTCCACGTCAGTTGCTTTTTCAATGAGATATTTCACATTGCCTTCTCTTTTTTCATTTGTTTGGATCTGTTTAATAGTATCTTGATTTCTCATAAAGTCATTAGCTTCCATTTTTAATTCTGAAGGAAATATTCTCTTCAGTTCACTTTTGAAATTCTTTTTCCATCTGGTTAATTTTGCTTTTTCAGGCATTCTTTTCCTCATTGCCTTTTTGGTCCTCTTTTGCCATTTGAGGTAATTTATTTTTAAGGTGTTATTTTCTTCAGTCAGGTTGTTAACTTTCTTTTCATGATTTTCTTGCGTCATTCTCATTTGTCTTCCCAATTTTTCCCCAGCTTCTCTTATTTGAATTTCAAAATCCTTCTTGAGCTCCTCCATGGCCTGTAACTGAAGTTGCAAAGGCAACTTCAAAATACAGCATTTACCAAGTGTGATTTAATCAAGTACTACCCCCACTCCTGGACATTACATTCATTTAATCAATTACAAAGTCCCTCTTTAAGTACTACTCCACCCCTAGACTATACATTCATTTATTCCATCACAAAGCCCCTCTTCTCAAATGGAGATTAGTTTCTAATCATAAGTAAAGTACATTCATTTATTTAATCACAGAGCACAAAAAAGTCAAAAGTTCCCCACCCTTGAATCACAATTGAATCTACCCCAGAGTTACAACAAGCTTAAGCACAGCATTTAATACCCAAAGAGAGGCCTTTTCTTCATCTTGACATGAGGCAAATTCTCAGCAATCTTTGTTCCTGGGGAGACAAAGCTTAGCAAGGCCACAAGATACATTGCCAGTGTCTTCAAGAATTCATTCTCTGTCTGCAGAACAGTTTCAGTAGCTCTGAACCAACAGCAAGGTTCCAAGGCATCTGCAACAACAGCACTGTCCTTCACCAGTGGACAAATCTGGCAAAACAACATCAAAACAGACACACAAAGTACCAGCATAACAGCCATGTCTCCTCAGTTCTTGGCAGCTCTGGGTGGCAACTCTCAAAAGTCCTGGGCAATTCAAAGTGGCCCTCAGCAATCCTCTCAGTCTCTCTCTGCCTCCAAAGGTGCTGCTTCCAAAAAGTTCTTCTGCCTCTCTCTTTTCTTGTGTCTCTCTAAATTTACATCACCAGCTTCTCCCAGTTCAGCCCTTTCTTTTCACAACAACAAGTCCATCCCACAAGTGGGACTCACAAGCTCTGGGTTTTAACACAATCAATTTTAAAACCAAGTCTTTACATGCAGTTACTATTACAGTAACCAATTCATATTTTTCTTGGAAGGTTTTGGTACAGGAGTTCTGACTTTGTTGTTGTCTTCTTCCCATTCCATGCTTTGATTCTTTTTGTCCCCAAAGAAGAAATCTAAACTTGGATTGCTGTGCTTGCTTTGCTTCCTTTGATTGCTCATATTGTCAGCCAATTATTTGACTTTTGAGCTCTTTTCCACAGTTAAACTCTGCTTTCGGAGGGGAGAGATTTGTCCTAAATCACTGGGGATTTTTCACCTGCCAGAGCTATTAGAAGCTGTCTCTATAGCCCTCCCATGCTCTCGCTCACTGGTCACACACCTCAGGACCAACCCTCAAAACCGTGATCCAAATCCAGGCAGGTTAAAGCAAGAATGTTTACCCTCTGAATGGTCACTTGCCCCCCTCCCTCCTATGATCTGCAGGCCGGGAGCTGTGAAGTAGCCACATAGAGGTGGCTGCATGGCTGCCACACCTCCACTGCTTTTCACTCTGGGGCAGAGGCCACCCTACGCCTCTCCCCCCCCCCCATTTCCAACAGAGTTCTACATTTACCCTTTACTTTGTCTTTGGCAATATGGGTTGATATTTCTGAAGACTGCCATAGCTGCTGATGATCCACTCTCTCAATGTCCACTCTAGCCACTGCTGGTCAGGGTCACCCTGGGGCTAAA
Source organism: Petaurus breviceps papuanus (assembly GCF_028583685.1). Lineage (NCBI taxonomy): Eukaryota > Metazoa > Chordata > Mammalia > Diprotodontia > Petauridae > Petaurus > Petaurus breviceps. The sequence continues at coordinate 70,981,057 of NW_027186296.1, read as the reverse complement.
ACCACGGGCTCATGTGGGGCTGGGATCAGCTCCCAGTGTTCTTCCTGCTGGTTTGCCAGGCTGCCTTCAGTGGGAGATTTGTTTCTCTCTGTCACTTTGTGGGTTCTGCAGCTCTAAAATTTGTTTAGAGTCATATTTTTTTAAGTATTTGAGGTTTTTATGGGGGCTATCATGGAGTTTTCCTGCTTCTATGCCACCATCTTCACTCTGACCCCCCCCATCCCCCAAAGATTGTCATTCTTGCTGTAAATGAAACCAAAAGGCTTTAGGAAGTTGCATCTAAATGGCAGGTTGTTTCCCAATTTCTTCCTAAAGAATTAAATAAAGGATTTGATGAAGTACATTTCATCACACACCCTAAAGAGGTGGAAAAAACCACTTCTGGAATCTTGCCTTTCAGTTCTCCTGATAATAAAGCAAAAGACAAGTAAGAGGATGACTGCAATTTATGTATCAGTATCTTTTTCAGAAGATGAAGTAGAAACATTCTTAGAAGAACTTGGCAAGATCCTCTATCTAATGAATTATAAACACATATCTAACTATTAGAATTCCTACTATGAAATTTCAATGCAGTTTCAGACACAAGAAAGGACATATGACTTAGAGCAAGGCACTGGAAATCAGTGTCTATAGGTAGACCTACAGTCCCCAGTACCTGTATACATGAACCCCTAGGAGCCATAGGACTGTGACTATGCCTTAGAAAAGACAAAAAGCCCTTCTCTTCTTCCTAGAAGAGGGGACCTAAAGGGTAAGAGGCTCTGATTTTTCAGGTACAGATACAGTCCCACAGCTCTCAGCAGCTCACATACACAAGTGCTGATAACCATGTATCCACATGCACATACTCATCTCCAGTGTTTCCACTGCATTCAGAAAGCATAATTTAGGATTAAGAAATTAAAGAGATCAAAAGTAGATTATCCAGAAACCTCACAATTTTCAATCATGAATACTTTTTTTTCCTAGAAGTAAATCAGATGTTTCTAAACATAATAATTAATATCACACAAACTTTGACTTATTCAAGAAAGGAAAATATTGTTCACAAAGGTCAGTTGGAATCACCTTTGTATCAGCTATCTGTAGTCACACCAACTAGTTGAAGCAAAGGTCAAAATCAGTAACAAAGTAGGACCAAGATGAGAAATTACAATCACAATATATCCTACCTGATATTTCCAAACTTGCTATTGATAAAAATACAAAATTGATAAAGGAATAGAAACGGACAGATTATACTTCTCAATAAATGTTTTATCAAATGGTAAGCTATTAACATTTTATATGCATTTTTAGGCTGAATTTTAAAATGTACATGAAATTTCTCTATTAGCCTCTTCTACTAAATAATACATGCCAGCCAATATCAACTCCAGTAAAAACATTAATAAAATACAGTGAAGTACGTCTAAGAGGAATTTTACCCCACAAAATAATGAAAAGCAATAGGAGAAAATAAACCTACAAAAAGATTGGCACAAGACCCAAGTGAACCAGATCATAAGAACGTTTATACATGGAACTGGAAGCAATGAAATAGACATGAAATGGAATAGATTTTCCAGTATAGCAATAGTCATCTGTTTCCATCATTTATGACAATGGAACTACCATATTTGGACAATTACACTTCATTTTCTGATGTGCTAAATAAGGAAGTGGAAATAGTACTGAAGATGAAGTCATGGAGAACCTAACTAGGTACATGTAAAATAAATCAGCACTTGGAAGTAACACAATTTTGAAAGTGTTAAATGACCAATTGTCAAGATATCTGAAACAGGGGAATTTACCAAATGTCTGTGGGGGTGGGGAATCACAAATAGTATTAATATAAAAAAGTGAATACTACAATCATTTATTCTCTTGGACCCAGCAATCTCGCTACTGGATATCTATTCAAAAGAAGTTGAAAACAGAAAGGTCTAATGTGTAACAACATTAGCTGTTGCTACACTTTTTACACTAAGAAAAAACTGGAAACAAAGTGTTTATCTATTGCTTGGTGATTGGCTATACAAATTGTGGCATAGGAATGTAATGCAATACATTGCAACTTAAGAAACAATGAATCTGAGGAATTTAAAGAAGTATTTATTATTCAGTGGTTTCAGTCATGTCCTACTCTTTGTGATCCCATTTGGAGATTTCCTGGCAATGATACTGGAGTGCTTTGTCCTTTCTTTCCCCAGCTCATTTTACAGGAGAGGAAATTCCAGTAAATAGGGTCAAGTGACTTGCCCAGGGTCACACAGCTAGTAAGTATCTGAGGTCAGATTCGAACTCAGGAAGATACATTTCCTTTACTCTAGGTCACTGAGTCATATATTAATGCAAAGCAAATCAAGTAGAAATAAGACAGCAGTATATTAAAACTACAATTATATATGTATATGAAATAATACTGAAAAAGGAGGCAAAGAGATTGAGTGAAATGACCAATATAATATTGGTCTCAGAGAATAATGATAAAATCATACTTCTCTTGGCAGAAAGGTGATAAGTATACAATACTGTTTAAAGGAAAAGATAGAAAAATACAAATGAGGGGTGCTGTCCATCTCTCTCCCACAGCTACTCTGAGATATAAGAAGAGGAAGAGACTGAATAGTGGCAGGGCATCCAAGGAGAAATTACAATAGGTTTTTTTCATCCTAAGTTCAGGAACTACTCTCCCAGGCAAGTTAGCAGGGCAAGAACTTGGAAGAGGAAAAGGAACACTCAACTTCTTTTTCCCTGACTCCAGAGTTAATTCTAGGATTTGGCTAGTCACCCACACCATGATGGTTCATTCTGAACTTGCAATGTCTTTCATATAGCTGACAGGGGGTGACAACTAGCATCTGTGTGTTGAAGCTTTAAGCAGGAGCAAGCCTGTAGTTGTGTTGCCAAGAGCCTGAAAAGTTCAGACCACCATGGAATCAATCAGGCCAGTAGATCAGACTGCTTAGGGTCCACTGAAAGTTTGTTGTTCCCTGGTCTGAGCTATCTGTGAGGTCCTTGAAGAAAATAGCACTTAAAACTCAGATTATGCAGCAGATGAACCATTAGAAAACATAAAACAAGATCATACAACTATCCATAATTCCCTCCAGATGTGTACAGAACCTAACCCTAACCCAAAGTCCCGATTCAGAGTTTAAGATTGTAAAAATGAATAAACCAAAGATATATTGACTATCGTGGAGACAGAGATACCCAAGACACAAACCAAGAAGAAATAATTTACTTCAAAATGTCTATAAGGAAAGTGTCCCAGAAAAATACAGGTTGACCACAAGATCTATTAGAATTCCTAGAATAAATTAATCAAAACTTTTTTATGTTTAAAAACAGGTATTATAAATGAAGTGGCACTCTAGAAGAATTTGAAAAAAATTGAGAGAGCACTAAAAGAAAGACTGAGAAGAGAATCAATGGCATGGCATAAGAGATAACAAGTAAAGTGCCCTTACTTAAATTAGGAATATCCTTACCCAAGTAAAATAAGATAATTTCTTACCCAAGTAACAGAATTTCTGAAAACTAAAATGTATCAAACAGATCTAAAAAGCTTAATGAGACAAAAAGAAATAATAAAATACAGCCAAAAGACTGAAAAGAGATATTTTTACTTTTCAGATGAGGTCATATGGGGTTGGGGAGTCATTTTATTTAACTACTTTTTTATTAGTAAGGAGACTTCATTTATCCAGACATGAATGTGGCATTTTGAGGATAGCAATAAAAATTTTAAGTGATAACTACAATATTATTAAATAGTGACATATATGATTAATTCAGTATCACTATAATTTTTTTAAGAAAATGATCTAATCACATATTTAGTGACATGTTAATGAAAATATGTAAAGAAAGTAAAGCTTTCCTACTCATGATGTTCAACAGAGAATGTCTTCACAAGATTCCTTCCCAAATGAACCATATAGGCAAACTTTTTTTTGTAATCCTCTGATTTTAGAAATCCCCAGAATTTAGCACAGTACTTGGCATATAGTAGGCACTTAATAAGACATAAATAAGATATTAATAGGATATAGGAGGAAGAGAAATATATGGGATAAATGTTTGGCAGAAGTGTTCTTCATAGTCATGGAAGATTTCCTGCAAATTATTCAGTTGGATGAGGCATTCCTGTAACAGCAATACTATTTGCAGCTGCTGTGGGGGTGTAAGACAAATAACACCAGCACACAGGAGGACTGCTGACACAGGTTCTTTCATCTGCTTTTCTAAAGGAAAGCAACCCAAAAGGATCAACAATCTTACTTTAATCAACACACACATATGTGTGTATATGTGTGTGTGTTTATTTAGTTCAGAGGGAAAAGTGAGCACCCTGAACTTCAAAGAAAATACAAACAGAAATCACAAACAGAAATAATAGCATAAAGACCAACAGAGAGGGGTTCTAAATATCTGACCAAATAATACATACATCATAGATCCACAGACAGATCTGACTATCTGATAATTATATACATGCATAGTTACCAGAGAGAGAAGTACCAACATCTTGGTTTTCAAAGCTGGGGGGCTCCTCAGCAGCTACCCAGAGTCTCATCTGGCTAAATCACATGAACACTCTTCCCATGAATAAAGCCCAAAGCAAAATGCTAACCTCAGAGTAAATATAGACTTCTTCAGGGTCAGAGGATATCACAACCCTCGTGACCCACTAATTAGAAAGTAACAAAAGGTGTGGGCCTTCCTGAAAAACAAGCCTCCACTAATCAAGTTTCTCTTGTTGGGCTCCACGTGAGGCCTATTAATGGGCAGGGAAGATCTTCAACTCCCATTAACATTACAGTTCCCTATAAATGATGATGTCTTTCATCCATCAACAAGCATTTATTAAGTATCTATTATATGATAGGTACTGTGCTAAATACTAGGAATATAAATACAAAATTTAGATAATGCTTGCCTTGAAGAAGATTACATTCTAATGAGGAAATATGTCAAACTTGCAGGCAAGTAAACACAGTGTGTATATACAAAAGTGATTGTGGCAAGGGATAAGTCCTACTCCCTTCCTCGAATGACATTGTGCCAAATATATCCTAGCCCTAGAAAATTACTTTTCTCAGTGATATGTAGAGTCATTCAAAAGCAATTAGTCTAATAGTTCACAATTTAAAAAAAAAAATCAATGAAGGTTAATTTTTTTATTCAAACAATTGAACACTTACTAAGGTCCTATGATGTTATAGGAGTTAGGAATACAAAGATAATATTAAAACAGTCCCAAAGAGCTGGTATTTCTACATAGATTTCCATACTATGACACACAATTGGATATGTATCCTTTTAAGTTAGTTCATATGTACATATATCTTAAGTAAGTCCCAAAGACTAACAATGAGTTGGGCACAAAATTGTATAAGAGGAAGAGAGGAAAGGTCTGGATTTCATGTAAGAATCTGTGCAGTATGTCTTTAGATATACTTTGACACAAAAACTCATCATTTTAACCCCATCATTCTCCCAGAGATGGTAGGAGCCTACCTGATTAGCAAAATTTGCCAATATATTTATACTGGCACCTCATAACCTTTTGTGGTTGGAATGGAGATACAATAATATGATCCTTGTGCCACCACCTTCAGTCAAAACAATAGGTTTTGCAGGAACACAAAACAATCAATCAATCAATGGATAGAAAAACATTTATTATGTGGTTATTATGTGAAAAGCCCTGTGTTGAGTATTAGAGAAATATGAATTAAATGAGTAATTTCTGAAGGCATAGCTTTCTGTTACTGACAAGGAGATTATCCTATAATCAAAATGGACTTATCCCCTGAAGAGGGAGGGAAAACTTCATTGCCCCTAAGATCTGGCATAGAGATTGGAACATAGAAAGTATGACTTTACCAATATCCCCCAAGTAAGTTGATGAACAGATTTTAGTGAGAAGAAAACTAAGAAATTGTCTTTCTAGACCCAAACTAACTGGCATTATTTAAAGACATAAGTCTTATGAAGCCTCTTTTAATGTTGCTTAATGGAAAGGTCAGTATATGTCTACAATACTACTCTTTTGTGCAGAAGACAACCCAGACACAGTTCCTCTGTCTGTCTCTCTTTATCCTTGTCTTTCTGTAGTTTTCTTTGTGTCTCTGTTTATCTCTCCCTACTCCTACCCCTCTTTAAAAAGAGTGCTATCCCTTGGGGCAATGTCTAGCATGTAAAAGAATCCAGCAATGGTTTTTCAAAGAGAGGAATGCTTTTAATATTACCCGATATCTCTAGGGTATCAGATTGATCCTTCACCAGGAATTTGTGCTGAAACCTGGAGAAGATGAAAAGGCATAAATAGATTATAAATTGCATATTGGACGAAGTGCTTTCATTGTTGTAATAATGACTCCATGGGAGTATGAAAGTACAGAACAGCATCTAACAGACAATGCTGTATAGTGGGAAAAGTGGTGGACTTGAGTCAGAAAGACTGGGCTAGGGTGTCATTGCTGGTACTCACTAACAGTGCAATCATAGGGAATTTACTAAACTTTTCTGAGCCCCAGTTTCTTCATATGGCTGTTGAGAGAAAAGCACCTTGCAAATTTTAGAGTACTTAATAAATGAGAACTCAAATGACAAATATATTACACTTCTATCTTTACTGAATCAAGGATCCAGTGCCAGCAGGACTCCTTTTGCCAATGAATATTCCAGCCTTTCCTCAACTTTGTGGAATATCTTTGAAAGTTTCTCTGGTCAAAGATTTTTCTCCCTTCTTTGGTTGACCTGGGTATGCACCTTTCCAAACTTAGTTCAGGGGTCCTTGGACAAAAGGCAAACAAAACATCACTGAGCTCTCACTGAAAGGCTTTCCACAAGGTACCATTTGTCAGGAACTGGATTCCACTGCCTTTTTGAGAGCTCAAAATATGAAAATACTACAAATATGATATAAATGGGCAAGGATTTAAGTCAAATATGTAGCTCATATTTGCCAAAACCTCATTCCCTTTACAGTAAGTGCCAATATTGTCTACAGCCTTGCTCCACAAAACAGGGCTTGTGTTTTCTCCTCCTAACAAAGAATCATAGAATGTTTAGAGAAGAGCTGAACTAGTCTGGCGTCAAAGGAGAAAATGGAGGAGAGGGAGCCAGAACAGAAGAGGCAAAAGTAGCAAAAGGAAGAGAATTGTGGCTTGTTCCATTCAAAGCCTTACCTAGATAGTGTTTCTGGTTTCTTTGGTGAAGAAAGGGTAGTTTAAAAGGGCAGCGAACACAGATCTGTAAGTAAAAGGTCCTCTTTCTCTTCTAAATACTAAATCTTTAAGGTCAAGTCAAAAAGTAAATGAGCATTTATTAAACTCTTGTGCCAGTCTCTGTACTAAATTCAGAGGGATAAAAATACAAGTAAAAAGAAAAGCAATTCCTACCCTCAAAGATCTTACTTTCTAATAAGGGAGGAATAATACAAAAAACAGCTGAAAACCAATGTGGAGGGAGGTCTGGTGATAAAAATTAAGCATATAATTCATCTTTTCTAGATAGGCAACTGGGTGGCATAGGACATAGAATACTAGACTTGGAGTCAGGAAAATCTGAGTTCAGATATCACTTAACAAGTGTGTGACCCTAGGCAAGTTACTTCACTTCTGTCTGCCTTGGTTTCCTCACCTATAAAATGGAGATAATAATAGCACTTACCTACGAGGGTTGTAATTAGGGTCAAATGAGATAACATATGTAAAATATTATGAACACCTTAAAATTCTACATGCCAACTAATTATTATTGTTGTACATATATATTGTTGTATTCTCTTTCCTTTTCCACCAAATTGAATTTATAAATCCACTATAATAAATCAAGAGTCATAGATTAATAGAACAGTAGAGTGAAAGGTAACATAGAGATCATCTTGTCCTACTTACTCATGTCATAGATAGATTCATTCATTCTTTCAATGAACATTTACTAAGTGCCACCTCTGGTTACAGATGAGGAAACAAATCCAGAGTGATAGGGTGAACCCAGGCTTCCTGACTCCTAAACTGGTGTGCTTTCCATGATGATACCATGCTTCCTTCTAGCATTTTCCTGTTCAAAACCTTTGATAATAATGAGTAATAATTACATTTATTTAACACTAATTTACACACATTTATTTTATATTAATTCTACAAGCAATTGTTTAATTAATTATTTAGTGGTTTTATGGTTATATATCATAATAAATTGCAATTACACAGCACTTTGAAAGTTTGCAAAGCCCTCTACATATGTCATTTGACAAATGGCTCTGTACTATCGGATCAAATTCAAGGTCTTTGGCCCAGCCTTGCAGCCCTGTCACTGATCATGAACTGAGTCATTTCAACAGACTCTGTTTATTTTATTACATGGAACATTTCACTGCATTGGAGTTCATTTCCAGTGCCTCCTTTGAATGTTAATCCAATTCTTAATTGTTCAAGTAAATGATACAAAGCCTGGATAAGCACCAACATCTGGCTTATCAGAACTGATCTCATGAGAGATCACTACAGAAAGAACAGGGGTAGTCCCAACAGACTTCTTCAGTTTCAGTGAGTCATTCCCAGGCCAGCAGCTGCTTTGCTTATCATCATTTTGCACGGTCCTCTGCTGCTTCAGGAATCACTTAAGTGTATAATAATAGAATTTTACGGAGCTGAAATCCCTTCTCTCAGGTATCTTGGCAAGATTTGTGTATTTTCTTTTCTTATGCAGCCCCCATATGTACACCCCAAATCATGTTTTCCTTTATGTTCCTCTCTCCCCCACCTCTCATCCCCAAGCTCACGGTGGGCAAATGATTAATTGCACTAAGCAGAAGCACACATTGTGGACTGACACTGCACTGCCTCACACATTCATCACTGACACAGCCACCCTGTACAAGCATTCAACCTCCACATAAACAAAGAGAAGCAACACAGCAAACTCGACTGCCCCAAATGTCTCCTGGCTAGAAGATACCAGGAACCACTTTCCCAATGTGTCTTTTTGTCAGGATCCCCCAGATGTGGTCAATTGCTTGAGTGGTGCAGCTGAAGTCTCCATTTCTTGAGCTGCCCATGATGTGGGAAACCACCTGACTAAAATAGAAAAAAATGGAAAAGCCTGCCTATTTGTATTCAGCAGTTACACTATGATTTCCACTGTTAAGAATCCTTTCTTAGGGATGATGGAAATGGGCTCAGAAGTAGGGGATCAGTTAGTGTGTCTCTAGATAGTTGAAATCTACCTGAGTAAATCTAGGTAGAATCTACAAGTTACAACATCCTCACTCAGAAACCATCTTTGAGGAACTTTGTTTCTGGGTCCTGGAGTAGGTCAAGATACAAGCATAGATCCAAAGAGAGGCAATACAACAGGGTAGAGGCAGGCTCCACAAAACTCTCATTGCCTTTTCCAGAGAGTCAGTCAAGGTAAGGCAATCATTGAAAATTCTCTGAATCCTTACCTGGTTGTTTACTTCCATAGTCTTCCACAAATAGCCTGCAGAACATCACAAACAGTCTGCCAGTAAATACTTATATGCCATCACTGTTTATGTCACAGAGACCATTTAAATGACAGGGGCCTAGCATTTAGAAAGGAAAGGAATTTAGAGGTGATTTAGTCCAAGTACTTTGTTTTACTGATGAGGAAACTGAGGTCTACAGAGACTAAAGTGGTTAGCCCAAAGTCATACAAGTTAAGTAAGTAATTATGTTTTCCCTTCTCTGGTCTAGATGTGGGTTAGATGTTTTGGATATTATCTCCTCTCTGACTCTATTATATTGACTTTGTCACATTTTATAACTCATACCTAATAATAATAGCTAGCATTTATATAGCTCTTTAAAGGTTTCGAAGCACTCCTTACAACAATCTAGAAAAGTAGATGCTATTATTTTACAGATGAAGAAACTGAGGCTAATTGAATTTCAATGGCTTGCTCAGGTCACACAAGTCAAACATTATCCCATGTACCACCTAGCTGGCTGCCTTCATTTTGTTTTTTTCTGATACTGTTTTCTAGATATCTGTTTGCCTTTGCCAACTTCCCTATCTTGATTTGTGACTTCTACAAGCCAATCATTGAAGTTATCTCTAGGCATCATTTTTGCATTTGGATTACCAGACTTAAACTCTCAAACACGTACTTTGCCGAGTTTAATCTAGCATCCTCAAACCGGAGGGCAGCTTTTGGTATGAGTGTGTATAGGAGGTGGGGAGAGGTGGATTTGGATCTGTGATTTCAATGGTATAGGCTACTACCAATGAGAAAACTCTCTCCACCAAAGCAGATCAACATCAGTTTCTCAATTTATGAGATATGCCTAGAACACTAAAAAGTTAAATGACTTACTCAATCTCTCTCACACAACCAGTGTGCATCAGAAGTAGTCTTGAAGTCATGTCTACCTGACTGCAAGGCCAGATATCTAGTAATTTTCCCCTTGTTATTTGGGGGAAGTAAATAATCTATGTGTAGGCAGAGATGCCAAATTAGAAAGTGGTTTTCTTTTATCTTCAAATATCTTTATATTCTATGTGAGTTTTATGCTGGGAAAGTCCTTTCCGTTGGGCCCATTTCACAAGATCATTGATTTAGCATGGCAACATAAAGGTATCAAAGTCATGGCCTGTAGTAGCAAGTAACCCACAACACTCCTGGGTGGGGGCAGGAGATCCAGATTAACTGTAATTGAGAAATGTTTAACAAAATAAATGAAAATACAATACAACCAAGAGTGTCAATTTGTTTTCTAAATCAGTATGAGGCCTACAAGGATCTGTTTCAATTTGAATTCAACAACACTGTAAGAGATCTTAGAGGCCACCTACCCAACTCTCATATGGTAAAGAAAACTAAGGCCCAAGAAGGGTTAAATAACTTGTTCAAGATCTGCAGGAAATAGCAGAACCTGGATTTCAATTTGTGACTGCAAATCCAGAACTCTGTATCATTTTTTCACAATGCATCACATCTTTTTTCTCTTTTCTTTATTTTTTTGTTCATTCATTTATAACATTCATTCAAATTATCTTCCTCCCTCCCACCCTTCCCCCACATTCATTGAATCTTAATCAGCACCTGCACGTATTCTATACATCCTTCAAGGCTCAGAGTCTGAAATTAGTCCTGTTTCAGGAAGGGCCAACTATAAGAAACCTTAGGTTAATTTCCTTGCCACAATGGGCCTCTATCACTTGCTTGGGCATCTGCTGGTTTCCCAGCATGAATAAAGATCTCAGAGGTTGGATTTAGTTTGAACCCTCAGTAAAGAACAATATGAACAAGAATTGATCCTTCTACACCTTTTGCAAATTACAAAAACAAATCTATTTTATCTCATTTGATCCTCAATAGAGTCCTGTAAAAGTAAGTGCAATTATTAGCTTTATTTTATATAGAGGAAACATTAGCTTAGGGAATTTAAGTGATTTTCCAAGAGTCCCAAAGGGAGTAGAAAGTGCATAAGATGATTCTAACCCAGATGTTCCTAAATCCAGTAATCTGGTCACTCCTCTAGAGTGCCTCATTAGTACTCACAGTCCACCTAACTTTTCTTGCTATGGACAAATATCATGGATTCAGACTGGACTCATCCCAGGGTATGTTGTCATCCATGTGATAACTGACCCCAGGCTTTATTGTCATATGCTCATATCTGCTCATCGGGTTTTTTGGACTCCTACTTTTAGTCCTTCATGAGCGGGTTCATCAGCTACCACAAGGGTACTCTAACATTATTGCTCTGAGTGGTCCTGATAATGTGAACCCAGAATTAATTTAACAGTCATTTAAACATGGTTTCCAAAAAGCATCAATTTTCATACTATAATTTACAGTCAGAAATATTTACAGAGATTGTAGCAGTGATAAAATATATTGTATAGCCACGATCACTACTTGAACCCAGACTCTCTTTGCAAGGCAAAAACATCAAAATTACTGGAGTTGGGTCACTTTTGATTCTTGTATCACCTTCCTTGTAAATAGTTATTAAGTGATTGTAACATTTTCTGATAATGTGTTCCCAGTTTCCTAAGAGCCATTGAAGACTCCCTAGTCACTATTCCATTCATTCATTTCAGAAAAATAATTATTCCCTTTTCTTTTAAAAATATTTATTTATTTTTAGTTTTCAACATTCATTTCCACAAGATTTTGAGCTACAATTCTTTCTCCCCATCTTTCCACTACCCCCACCCCAAAACAGCAAGCCTATTGAATACCCCTTTCCCCAATCTGTTCTCTCTTCTTTCCTCTCCCATGACCCCCCTAACTTTCTAGAAGGGCAAGATGTATTTCTATACCCCAGTGCCTGTATATCTTATTTCCCAGTTGCATGTAAAAAGCAATTATTTTAAACATTTGTTTTTAAAACTTTAAGTTCCAGATTTTTTTCCTTCTTCCCTCATTACCCACCTTCATAGGGAAGATAAGCAATTCAATAGAGGTTGTACATGTTTAGTTACCCAAATCATTTCCATAGTTGTTATATTGTAAAAGACTAATTATATTTCCTTCCATCTTATCCTGTCCCCCACTTATTATACTTTTTCATTGGACCCTATCCCTTTTCAAAAATGTTTGCTTCTAACTACCCTCTCCCCAATCTGCCCTCCCTTCTATCATCCTCCCTCTTATCCCCTACCACCTTATTTTTCTGTAGGGTAAGATACCCAGTTGAGTGTTTATGTTCTTCCCTCCTTAAGCCAAATTCAATGAGAAAAAGGTTGTCCCATTTTCTTTCACTTTCCTGCTCTTTCCCTCCATTGTAACAGTTTTCTCTTGCCTCTTTTATATGAGATAATTTACTTTAATCTATCTCTTCCTTTCTCCTTCTCCCAATAAGTTCCTCTCTCACCTCATAATTTTATTTTTTAGATATTATCTTCATATTCAACTCATCCTGTGCTCTCTGTCTATGTATTCATGAACATACATATGCACACACTTACAAACATTTATATACACATTCACCATACCATACTATATATGAATATACACACATATATATTCCCTTCAATTATCCTCATACAGAGAAAAGTCTTATGAGTTACAATTATCATATTTTCCATGGAGGAGTGTAAATAGTTCAACTTTAATAAGCTCTTTATGATTTCTTTTCCTGTTTACCTTCTCATGCTTCTCTTGCTTCTTGTATTTGAAAGTCAAATTTTCTGTTCAGCTCTGGTTTTTTCATTAGGACTGCTTGGAAATCCTCTATTTCATTGAATATTTCCCCCTGAAGCATTATACTCAGTTTTGCTGGTAGGTGATTCTTGGTTTTAGTCCTAGTTCCTTTGACCTCTGGAATACAATATTTGAAGCCTTCAATTCCTTAACGTAGATGTTGCTAGTTTTTCTGTTATCCTGATTGTGTTCCTACACTACTCAAATTGTTTCTTCCTAACTGCTTGCAGTATTTTTCTCTTTGACCTTAGAACTCTAGAATTTGGCTATAATATTCCTCATGGTTTTCTTTTGGGGATCTCTTTCAAGAAGCAATTGGTGAATTCTTTCAATTTCTATTTTGCCCTCTGGTTCTAGAATATCAGAGCAATTTTTGCTTGATAATTTCTTGAAAGATGGTCTAGGCTCTTTTTTTTATCATGGCTTTCAGGTAGTCCAATAATTTTTAAATTATTTCTCCTGGATCTATTTTCCAGGTCAATGGTTTTTCCAATGAGATATTTCACATTGCCTTCTATTTTTCATTTGTTTGGATCTCTTTTATTGTATCCTGATTTCTCATAAAGTCATTAGCTTCCAGTAGCTCCAATCTAATTTTGAAGTAGTTTTTCTCTACAGTTAGTTTTTGAAATTCCTTTTCCATCTGGCATATTCAGCTTTTTAAGCCATTCTTCTCCTCACTGGCTTTTTGGGCCTCTTTTGCCATTTGTTTATTTTTTAAGGTGCCATTTTTGGGTCTCCTTTAGCAAGGCATTGACTCACTTTTCATGATTTTCTTGCATCATTTTCATTTCTCTTCCCAATTTTTCCTCCACTTCTCTTACTTTGATTTTCAAAATTCTTCTTGAGCTCCTTCATGGCCTGTAAGAAATTCATATTTTTCTTGGAAGCTTTTGATGCAGGAGTTCTGACTTCTCTGCCCTCCTCCCACTCCATGCCTTGATCCTTTTTGTGCCCTAAAAAAGGATTCTATGGTCTGTTTGTGTTTCCTCTACTTGCTCATATTGCCAGCCAATTACTTGACTTTTCATCTCTTTGGCATGGTAGAACTCTGCTTCCAAAATGTTGAGAGCTTTGTCCCAAATCATTGGAATTTTTGCAGTTAACAGAGCTATTAGGAGGGCACCCTTTCTGTAGCCCCCACAAGCTCTGGATCACTGGCTGTACACCCCAGAACCACCACCCAAGACTGCAATCCAGATCCAAGCAGGTTAAAGCAGGAGCAATTACCCTCTGAATGGTTACTTGGTCCCCTATAATCTGCAAGTCAGGAGCTCCTGAGGCAGCCACACAGAGGCCATCATGTCTCCACCACTTCTCACCCCAAGGGCAGGGGTTGGATTATGGTCTTCCCTTCCCCCCATTCCAATAGAGTTCCACATTGACCTTTTACTTTGTCTTTGGTGTTTATGGGTTGAGAAGTCTGAAAACTGCCACAGCTGCTGGCGATTCACTCTCCTGAAGTCTGCTCTGGCCTGGCCTGCTGATCAGGGCCACCCTGGGGCTGGTACCACATGGCTCCTGCAGGGCTCCCAGCATGCTGTGATAGACCCTTCCTGTCAGCCTTCCAAGCTTCCTTCAGAGGGAGATTTGTTTCTCTCTGTTACTTTGTGGGTTCTGTAGCTCCAAAGTTTGTTTAGAGACATTTTTACAGGTATTAGAAGTGGTTGGAGCCAGAGCCCAAGCCAAGTTTGTGTTTCCACTCTGCCATATTGGCTCTGCCCCCAATTATTCCCTTTTCCATGAGAATATTGCTATAGTCACATATCAACATTCCCAAAGTACCAAAATATTCCTAGTGCACTTCATCATGTTCTTCCCCTGCTCTAAAAATGTTAGTGGCTCCCAACTGTATACTGATTAAAGTCCTAATGTCTTGGCTTAGCATTCAAGGCTCTTTATACTTTAGCTTCAACCTACATTTCAAGATTACTCTCTTTTACACAATTCATACACCAACCAAAATGAGCCCCTTGACATTTTCCTAAAAACCTTATGTTCCCTACCTCTACCTCCAAATTATGGCCAATTTCAGAATAAAGGAAGAGTAAGGGGTTGGATGGGTCAATTGAGTATGATTTATCTGTGTCAGCATCTTGTCTGAAGGATAAGGATGAAAATGGAAGCTTTTCTAGAAATTCTAAAGAGGAATTCTACTCACTGTCAAAATCTTAGAGGTTGAGGGCACCAGGTCTTTAATTTTTTTTAAGTTTTATATAGATGAATCAGTCAAAACAGATGTGGTTTGAGGTTCACAAATCAAATAGTAATGAGAAATTTTCTGGAAGTAAGGAGTTGATGGAGTAAGTGAAATAAAAAGAGAGTCCAAAGAGGTATTTCTGTGTACTTATAAGAAATATTATTTGAGGTAGAATTAAAAAAATACTGAGTAATGAAAGGAAGAGTTTACAAAGGCTATTTAAGATGAGTAGAATTTTCTTTAGTTGGTTAGGAAGCCATAAGAGGCCTTAGCTGTCTCCTTATCAACCACCAGACAGCATTATCAATATAGGACAGCATGGTTGGTTGGTGAAGACATAGTAAGAAGTGCATAGCTTTGGGGTAGTGAGGAAAGGAGGAAGCAGTATGTCCCTTGAAGTCAGCAAGTAGAGTGTTCCTAACTTGGAGGAATTTCTGTAGTATTAACTACTCAATTCTGCCAAGTTTTTGTTATTAAAACCAACTCATGTTTTTTATTATTCTTAAGCCTTAAAAAATTAGAGCACCAGTAGTTTATACACACACACACACACACACACACACACACACACCAGAAGCAGAATAAAAAGTAGCATCTAAGTTAGGTGAGAACAACTGGCTGATCATTTAACTGTCAACATGGGGGAAAGTATTGCCAGAAGAGTTAAAGGGAAATTTTACTTTCCCCTTCATCTTTATTTTCTCTGGTATAGCTCCAAGCATCTTCAAGCAACTCTTTGAAAGTAGTTATTTCAAGAACATTCTTCACACATTGACTAGTTTTATTTATATTTCAGGCATTAAGGGAAGAAAAGCACACATTGTCAAAGGCAGCCAAGTAGATAAACAAATATACCAATGTAATAATTTCTCATTTTTTCCTCCCTTTAAATGACTTAGTGTAAATCATTCCTAATAGGACTGAATTTATGATTAAGTAATTAGTTTATAACTTTAGTTCCTACCTCTGTAATCACCAGGATTGGCCTACCTAAAAGGCAATTACTACTTCCCCAGTGGCCTGTGTAGTAACCTGTACATTTTCTATTTTTTCAGGTGGAAGGAGAAAGCAATCAGCATCCTGCTACTCAGAGAATATTTTTAATGAGGAATCTGGCCTCACAGCATTTACCAGGTCATCATACACCACAAAGTATCTTACCCCAAACATCCTGGGAATAGAAGTTCAGGGAAGGGAAGCAAACTGGTGAAGAGCCCTTCTGAACTGAGCTTTTCCAAACTGCCCCTCATGTGTTATGTAGGCTCTTGTTCCAACATATTCAACTACAAGATTTCCCACAGAACAGACTATTCAAAGGCAGAAATAGTTAAGTTTTAGAAATCAAGGAAAAATGACAATAGCTGTTCTGGTATGCCCTAACACACTTCTCTCTCTTCCCACAAAATGTAAGTGCTTTGTTCAAATAGAAATTAAAAGAAGACAATGGCATAAGTTAAAACAAACAAATAAAAATCTCCTAGGATAGACTAATTATTTTTCTATTCTAACCTCCCACGCAATTCAAAGTATATTATCATCACAGAAAGTCATGACTAAAAGAAACTGCATAAGTCATCTAGAACAGTATTTCTTAAACTTTTTCACTCATGACCCCTTCAGTGCTTCTTAGATGGTGGGGTGCTGACAATCCCTCCATTTGACAGATATTCAAACAATCTCAGATTTGGAAGTAATTTTGATTCCATCTAGTGCAGTTTATGCTTAAACAACTTGACAGATAAGAGGTAATCTTTCCTTGACTTGAAGATCTCCTGTGAGGAGAAACACATCCACCTAAATTTGCATCCAAGTTTGTAATCACCTTCTGCTTCTTATTGAAAAGTCTAGAACTGAGTAAAACAAGTCTGGTCCTTATTTCAAATACTTAAAGACAACTATCATCCCTGCCCCTTATCAAGTTGTCTTCTTAAACACAGACTGGAAAGGTCAAGTGACAGCCAGCAAAATATATCAAGAAAGCATTTATTAAATGTGCCTAACACTACATTAAGTGCTAAATAATCAGTGGTAAAGAAAAGCACCTTTTGTGACTTTCTCACTATGTCATATTGGACCTATTGCTGCAATCCTTTCTACCACATCCATTCTAATTCCGAATACCTTCTGTGATGAACAGACAGCTTAGATTAGAAAGCAAGTCTCTCTGCTCCACTCACCACTTCATGGAAAGAATGATTGAAAATTATTATTTCTCAAGAGTAGTTCTCAAACTTTCTTTTTTTCTCCAGACCCCTTTATACTGTAAAAAGTTGAGGACCCCAAAGAGCTTTTGTTTACATTAGTAATTTCTATCAATATTTACCATTCTGGATATTAAAATTTTTAAATTATTTTGTATTGATCAATTAAAATAACATACTTTTGAAAAATAACTTCAAAAACAGACAAAAGAATGGCATTATTTTACATGCTTTTTGCAAATCGCTTTAATGTCTGACTTAATAGAAGCAGCAGGACTTTGCAATCTGTTTTGGCATTCATTCTATTGAGAAATGAGTATTTTTGTTTGAATTATATGAAGAAAATTCAGCTTCACACAGGTATATATAGTTGGGAAAGGAAGGAGTGCCTTAATATGCAAATAACATTTTAGAATTCTTATGCAAATAAGTTTGATTTCAAAGACCCCTTGAGAGGATCTCAGAGATATGTGGGTTTTACAGCCGTGCTTTGAGAGCTATTTATTAGGGTTTTTTTTTTTATCTCTACATTATCAAGAATAATAATTTTTAAAATAAAACATTCTTCATAAAAAATAATTAATGAACATGATGAATACAGAGAAGTATGGAAAAGCCTATGAACTGACCTAAACTGAAGTAAGTAGATGCACAAAAACAATATATACAATGACTACAATGTAAATAAAAAAGGGGGAAAAAACATCAACCATAAAACAATTGAAAACAAACATTGTGAAAACTTAAATGCTAAGCTTGGCCCTGAAAGAAAAGATATGAAAAGACACCTTGCCTCTATTATGATCAGGGCCAACAGGGATTGAACATTTCCAGCTTTTTTATCTATTGATCAGTTTTCCAGATTTTTTTTCCTGTCTTTGTCTTTAAAAAATATTTTATTATGAGAGATGGCTCTCTGGGAGCAAGATTAGGGAAAGGTAGACAGGGAGATCCAGATAAAGTGAAAAAAAGCATAGCAATAAAATCTAATTTTTTAATGGAAATAATAAAACACTTCCCACCTCTACTTATCATTAGGAAATCACATTGAGAACTTGAAAGCAGTATGGAATGAATTGTTTTGCCTTAAGGTCACGACTATAAATGTTAGTTAAGTGCAATCAATGGTCTCGTGAAAAAGGCACTGAACTTGGAGTCAGAGGTGGAGGGTTCAAATCTGGGATCCTCCACTTATAAACTTTGAGGACTTGGGCAAGTCACTTAATTTCTCTGGACCTCCATTTCTCCATGTGCAAAGTGAGGGAATAGGATTGATGACCTAAGAGGTCCTGCCCCACTCTACATTCTAACAGCAGATGGAATATAATTCTATAAAATAGAATTCATCTATTACTTGGTGCTTTACTAACTCTAACTGCACCTCACAGTCTGTACTTTATGATGTCTCCTTAAAGGCAGGACAAAAACAAAAATTAGGCTTCTGGAGTTTCTAAGCCTCTATGAGGCTAATTTTTTCATCTATAAAATGAGAATATAATGACGATGATGATGATGACAACTTACTTCACAGGGTTGTTGTGAGACAAGAACTGTGTAAACCTTAATCTAAATAATTATCCTTTTGAGATGTTGTTATTTATATCACTTGGCAGATGAGGAAACTGTAGCCACAAATGGTGAAGTGAATTACTCCCAGTCGAGGATAGCATAATCAGTGGCAAAATCAAAGCTTGAATGAAAATATCCTGATTCCCAGTCTGATGTTCTCTCCCCTACAACATCTTACTAATACCTACTCTTTGTACATCATTTAAGAGTTTGCAAAACATTTTACATATATCATTTCACCTGATCCCCACAATAGGTCAGCAGAATAGAGGCTACTATTATCTTCATTTTACACGTGGGGAAACTGAGGTTCAGATAATTGTCACACCTATAGTATCAGAGTCAGGAAATGAACCAACATCCTCCTGCTTACTCTACCCTAGTATGCTACACTGCATCTAACACAGCCTTTAGGACTAGTTATTCTGTACTCAATATGGATAAGAACAAAATTTAGGGATAAAAGTCTCTAGGAAGTTATTTAAATGTGGCACTTACTACAGGAATTATGTTTATAAGTAGTCAACCTTATATAGTTAATTGAAGTACAATTTGTGAGACCAGAAATATGATCTACAATCAAATGGCACCAGACATTCAAAATGAGAGCGTGACTTGTTTCACCTGTGACAAAATGATGCATTTCCCACCCCTGTTAGATTTATTTAATGTTCACTTCACATTTTATATTGCAAATCTCATTTCATCATGGATTATTTTATTTTATGCAAAAATATATTTATATCAAAGCAAATGACACATTCAGATTTGTTTGAACTCTATTAGGATAGTCTGCCCACAAAATGGAAGCAAGCTGGGACAAGTGTTTGAAGGAACAGTATTCACTGTGGTACAGTAAGATTGGTGTTTTTTTTCCTCATAGAGTACAAAAGCAGAAAATATTGGAGTCCCACACTTCACCTATTTGTCAGTCATATTAAGAGGTGAATGCAGAAGTGTGTATGTGTGTGTATGTGTGCACGCGTTCATGTATGCATGTCTATTAATGATAGACAATGAAGGACCATTAAGATCAATTTCTTTTTTCTAGGGCAGAAAATAATTGCTAAGAGTTCATGTAATATCTCATTTGGTGCTCACAACAACCTTTAGAAGTGGATCCTATTCAATCCTGTTCAATATCCCCACTTTTAAGAAGACATTGAGGCTGACAGAAGTTAAATGATTTACCCAGAGACAATTGGCTAGTAAATGTCTGAGGCAGGATTTGACCTTAGGTTTTCCTGAGTCCAAATCCAGGATCTATCTGGCCACAAAACTGCCTGTAAAAACAACAGTAGAAAGAGGACTGAGATTTGAAATCAGAAGACCTAGTCTGAAATTATGACTGCCTATCATTTTTTCCCTTCATGTTGAGTACTGAGTATTGAAATACATATGATATATTTAAAGATATGACATATACTTAAAGATAGGATATATTTAAAGATATGATAAAGATTTAAAGATATATTAAATATATATCATATTTAAAGATATGAAGATGATGTCATATCTCCATATACATTCCTTCCTTTCTCCTAAGATATCCCAAATATAACTTCAGGTACAAACTAAATAAACTATCTTTTTAAAAAATAAATTTTGTTGATATCTCTTTCAAGTTGCCTAAATTTTTCCCTGTATTCCTCTCTCCTCTTCCCAGAGCTTCACTCCACATAGCAAAGATTATTTTTAAGAGAACAAAAATAAGAAGAGAAAAAAAACATCAAAACTGAACATTAAATTAAAAAAAAACCAGAAAACATGCAATGTTGCATACCGGTTACCTCCCATATGGGCAAAGAAGTAAGTATAGTGGAGAGGAGAGGAAAAGGGATATGTTTGCTCATGTGTTTTCCTAGGTGTCATACTATTCAGATTATTGTAAATAGGTAATTGTTTTCATGGCTTTGCTTACATCACTACATAAGTTTATATATATATATATATATATACACATATGTATATATATGTTTCTTTGTATTCCTTATATCATTGATTCTTAAGCATAGTAATATTCTATTACATTTATGTACCACAATTTGTTCAACAATTCCCCTAATTGATAAGCACCGGATTTCTTTTTAGATATTAGTTAACAACAAGAAGTGCTGCTATAAATATTTTGGTGCATATAAAGCCTTTCTTTTTTGAACTTCTTGGCATGAATGAATAACAGCATTATATCTTGTTTCAAAGTATATATCTGAGCATTTTTTATGATTTAATTTGCATAAACCCAAATTGTTTTCCAGAAATATACTAATGCAACAATGTATTAGTGTGCCTATTTTTCCCAAACCCCTCAAACATTTACTGTTCCCATATTCTGTTGTCATTAATAATTTGAAAGATTTGATGTGAAACCAGAGGGTGGTTTTGGTGTGCATTTTGCTTATTGTTAATAATTTGGAGTCTTCTTTTTTCAGGCTGCTAATAGTATAAAACTCTTTTGAGAACTGTTTGTAAAAAGGCCAAGGTCTCCACCTGCATCTAGGGCTATCTCCAGTCATCCTGATCTAAATCTTGTCACTGGACCCAGATGGCACAAAGTGAGGCTGGGAACTTTGCACAGCCCTCCCTCAGTTAAATCCAATTCACTTGCATGTCATAGTATAACCTCCATGATGTCATGGTCACCTTTGAGAATGAAGGACAAAGAACAGCAGCAATCTTGGAATGGACTTTAGTCTTATACATATCTGTTAGGTGTCTATACCTCTTTGATATCAAATCATTGTTAAGGCTATATGATACTCATGATTTTTTCCTATTTTACCACTTATTATCTTAGATGCCTTAATTTTGTTTTTGGGAAAGATTTTCAACTTCATAAATCAGTACAACTAATTTGGTTTGTAATTGCCTCTATCCCTTATTTAGTGAAGAATTCATTTCTGTGAATATAGTGTGAAAGATACGTGACCTTTTTGTCATCTAATTTTTATGTTGTGATCTTTAATATTAAGTTCACATATTGTTGGTCAGTAGTTCTGTCATGTCTGACTTTCTGACCTCTCAAGGACCATAACATGGCAGGCCCTTCTGTCCTCTGTTATCTCTCAAAGTCTACCCAAGATCATATTTGTTGCTTCAATAATGCTATCTATGCATCTCATCCTCTGCCATCCCCTTTTCCTTTTTCCTTTAATATTTCCTAACATCAGAACCTTTTCTAATGAGTCCTTTCTTCTCATTATGTGGCCAAAGTATTTAAGCTTCAGCATTTGTCCTTCCAATAAGTAGTCAAAAGTAAATTTTTTAAGTATTAATTTAATTGATCTCCTTGCTATCCAGAAGTCTTCTCCAGCACCACAATTTGAAAGCATCAGTTCTGCTGAACTCACCTTCCCTTATAGTCCAATTCTCACGGCCTTACATTACTATTGGGAAAAAAACCTCATAGATTTGACTATACAAAACCTTTGCTGGCACAGTAATGTCTCTCTTTTTAGTATGCTTCCCAGATTTGCTATAGCTTTCCTTTAAAGGATGAAGTGCCTTTTAATTTCATGGCAGGAGTCATTGTCTACAGTGATCTTTGAGTCCAAGAATAAAAAAAATTCTGACACTGCTTCCGTTTCTTCTCCCTCTGTTTGCCAGGAGGTGATGAGACCAGATGTCATGATGTTAGGTTTGCTTTGCTTTGTATTTTGATGTTAAGCTTCAAGCCAGATTTTACACTCCTCTTTTACCCTCATCAAGAAGCTTCTTACATTTTTGTTCACTTTCTGCCATCAGAGTACGTGCATCTGCATATCTGAGATTGTTGATATTTCTCCTGGAAACCTTAATTCCACCTTTTGATTCATCCAGCCTGGCATTTCACATGATGTATTCTGCACACAAGTTAAGTAAAGAAAGTGACAATATAAAGTCCTATCATATTCCTTTCACTATGTTGAACCAATCAGTTGTTCCATGTTTGGTTCCAGCTGTTGCGTCTTGAACTGCATTTAAGTTCCTCAGGAGAAAAGTAAGATGATCTTGTACTCCCAGATCTTTAAAAACTGGCCACATTTTGATGTGATCCACACTTTCAAAGGCTTTAATGGAGTCAATGAAGCAGAAGTAGAAGTCTTTCTGGAACTCTTTTGCTTTCTCCATAATCTAGCAAATGTTATCTGTTTGGTCTCTAGTTCCTCTGCCTCTTCAAAAACCAACCTACACTTCTGATAATTCTCAGTTCACATACTGCTGAGACCTAACTAATAAAATCTTAAGCATAACCTTGCTGGGGTGTTAAATGAGTGCAATTTTTTCAGTAGTTTGAAAATTATTTTGCATTGCTTTTCTTTAAGACTGGGTCATAAACTGATCTTTTTCAATTCAGTACCACTGTCGTGTTTTCCAAAATTACTCACATGTTGAATGCAGCATTTTAATAGCATTATCTTTTAGGATTTAATAGCTCAGATGGAATTTCCATCACCTTCACTATCTTTTGCAGTGCTCTCTAAGGTCTGCTTAACTTCATTCTCCAGGATGTCTGACTCTAGATCAGTAACCACACTACTGTGATTTTCAGTGATGTTAATATCTTTCTTTTATAGTTTTTCTATATATTCTTTCTGGCAGAGCCAAGATGGCGGAGTGAAAGCAGGAGCTCATCTGAGCTTCTCCTTGAATTCCATCAGTAACCTCTAAAAAGTGAATATTAATGTATTTATTATGGAATGACAGAATCCATTGGGACATGGAGTGTGGCAGATTCCCAGTCCAGAAAAGTGCACATGTAGGACTGGGCAGGGGGAGTGTGGAGGGTGTGGGCTGCACCAATATAAACATGAGACCACACCACAGTGGAGTCAGAGGAAGCCCTGGCTTCTCAGACCTCTCACCGAAGGATGGAGGATTGGTCAAAGCTAGGTAAGAGAAAGCACAGGGCCCACAGCAGTGATGGCAGCTTCTCCTGGGGCTATCAGCCCACAGCCTAGATGTTTAAAAATCATTTTTTTTAACTTTCGGGACACAAGATGGCAGAGTAATCTAGCTGCTCTAATCACCCTCCCTGACCCTGAAAACACAGAGATTATTGCCCCAGTGTAAAATCCTGAAATAGTGGAAGCAGCATCAGGCTTGGGAAACCTAGAGGAAGGGTGTGACTGAAGCTGTGGAAGCCTGAAGTGAAGGGTGGGAGGTGATCCAACAAAGCCCATCTCAGCTGACCAGTGGGAGATCCCAAAGCCCAGGGGGGGGGGAGGGTGAATCAACAAGCACTAACAACACAAGACCAGGTGTGCCTTAGCACAATCAAGGAAATCTGTAGACACCAGCTCAGGAGGCAGCCAGCTGCTGACCCTGCCCAAGCTCTAGCCCAGGGGCACAGAGTTGGGAACCTGAAGGGACCAGACAACCTCTCCCACACACCTTGCTCTGTCAGTCTCAGGGTAAAACAAGGGAAAGACTGAGAGTCCTGACCTTGGCCTCAGTCTAGACCCCCAGAGGCTGCAGTACACAAAGTCAACAACCAGGCCCCTAACTCCCAGCTTGAGAAGTGTGCATCAAGGTACTCTGTATCCCAGAAGCAAAAATCCTCTTTAAAAGCAAGGAAGTAGGAAATCACAATGGGCAAGAAGGAAGCTGGGAAATCAAGAACATTAATGATACAATCCTATTATAGTGAGCAAGAACAACCAAATACAGAGGACAACATAGACTCTGTACTACACCTGAGACCACGGAAGGAAATATGAACTGGTCTCAAGCCCAAAAATCTTTCTTGGAAGAGCTCAAGAAAGATTTTAAAAAGCCAAATTATAAAGGTAGAAGATAAATTGACCAGTTCTTTTAAAATTACATTGGCCAAAATAAAAAAAAAATTGCACTGAAGAAAACAAATCCTTAAAAAGTAAAATTAGTGAACTGGGATGGGAGGTTTCAAAATCTAACTGGAAAAAAATGCCTCCCTAAAAATGAAATCTGAACATATGGAAAAGGAATTTCAAAAACTAACTGAGGAAAATAATTCACTAAAAATTAGAATCAGTCAAGTCAAAGCCAATGAGTCTATGATGAATCAAGAAGCAGTCAAAAAAAAACCATAAAGATTGAAATATTAGGAGAAAATGTAAAATATCTCATTAAAAAAACAATTGACCTAGAGAACAGATACAGGAGAGATAATCTAACAATTATTGGTCTACCAGAAAGCCAAGATGAAAAAATAAACATTGAACAACATCCTCCAAGAAATTATCAAAGAAAACTGTCCTGAGCCCTGAGGTCCTAAAATTAGAGGGTAAAATAGTTATTGAATGACTTCACTGGACTCCTTCTGAAAGAGGTTCCAAATTGCCAACTCCAAGAAATATAGTAGCCAAATTATACAATTATAAAGTCAAGGAGAAAATACTGCAAGCAGCCAGAAAGAAGCAACTCAAATGTCATGGAACTACAGTCAGGATTACACAGGACCTAGCAGCTTCTACCTTAAAAGATCAGAGTGATTGGAATATGATATTTTGTAAGGCAAAAGAGCCTGGACTGCAACTAAGGATCAACTATCCAGCAAAACTGAACATAATCTTTCAGGCAAGTAGATGGTCATTCAATGAAATAAGGGACTTCCAGACTTTTCTGATGAAAAAACCAGAGCTCAATGGAAAATTTGATCTCCAAATACAAGACTTAAGTGAGACATAAAAAGGTAAACAAGGAAAACACACACACACACACACATGCATATAACTTGTGATTCAATAAGAAAAACTGTTTACATCCATATATGGAAAGCTGATACCTGTCAATATAGAGATTTATATAATTATTGTGACATTTAAAAGAGATATACATAGATAGAGGGTGTGGATATAAGTTAACTAATCTGATAATTAAAAAACCTTATTAAGGGGTAGAAAGGGATTGTAATGGGAGAAAGGGAAAGGAGAAGGCAGAAAAGGGTAAGTTATGCTACACAAAGAGGCATAAAAACAACAGTTTTATGGTGGAGGGAAAGAAGGGAGGGAGATGAACATTATATGAACTTTACTCTCATTGGTTTTGGTTCAAGGAGGGATTAACATAATCAGTTAAGTTTAAGATTTTAATGTGAAAAGATGCAAAAACTCATTATAGTAGAGGGAAAGGAGGGAGGGAGAGGAGCACCTTATAAAATTTACTCTCTTTAGTTTGGGTACAAGGAGAGACTAACATACTTTGTTAAGTATAAAAATCTATTGTAACCTACTGTCAGTAAGATGGGGTAAAGGGAAAATAAGGGGGGTGGTTAAAAGGGAGGAAAAAAGTAAGGGGGAAGAGTAGGTAAAGGGAGGGAGGTACATAGGGAGGCAACATTGAGGGAGGGGGTGGTCAAGAGGAAAACTCTTAAGGAGGGGAAGGGATAACTAAAAGCATAAACAGGGGAGGGAATAGGAGGGATGAAAAGACACAGATAGTAACCATAACTGTGAATGTCAATGGGATGAAGTCTCCCATTAAATGGAAGCAGAAAGCAGAATGGATTAAAAACCATAATCCTACAATATGTTGTATACAAGAAACACATTTGAAAGAGGGGTATACACAGGGTAAACATAAAAGGCTGGAATACAACATATTATGCTTCAGCTAAAGCCATCACGGCTGGAGGAACTTTGAGAGAGTGGATCACAGCATCTATGGTGGTTTCCCTAATTATCAATCCATAAATGCCAAAGTCAAAGTAAAAGGTCAGTGTGGACTTTAGGAATAGGGTTCCAGGAGTATGGTCTGGCCTCTGCCCCCTTGGGTGAAAAGGCAATAAGCTGCTGAGGCACAGCGGCCTTGCAGGCACCTCGGTATGGCTGCTTCAGAGATCCTGGCCTGCAGATTGTAGGGGGACCAAGTGACCAAGTAGTTGCTCTTGCTTTAACCTGCTTGGATCTGTATCACTGTCTTGGATGGAGGCCTGGGGTGTGTGACCAGGTGCCAGAGCCTGTGGAGGCTTCAGAGAGGGCAACCAACTAATAGCTCTGGCAGTTGTGAAAACGCCAGTGATTTGAAACAAAACTCACCTCTCTGAAAGCTGAGTTCTACTATGGCAAAAAGCTCAAAAGTCAAGTTATTGAGTGGCAATATGAGCAAGAAAAGGAAGCAAAGCAAATACAGTAGTCAAACCTTAGATTCCTTTTGGGGGACAAAAAGAATAAAAGCATGGAAGAGGAGGAAGACAACGAAGTTTGAACTTCCGCACCATAAGCTTCCAAGAAAAATACAGGCCATAGAAGAGCTTAAGAAGGATTTTGAAAACCAAATAAGAGAAGTGGATGAAAAATTGGGAAGAGAAATGAGAATGATGCAAGAAAATTATAAAATGAAAGTCAACAACCTGACTGAAGAAAATAACACCTTAAAGAATAGATTAACTCAAAAGGCAAAAGAGGCTCAAAAAGCCAATGAGGAGAAGAATGTTTTAAAACCTGAATTTGCCAGATGGAAAAGAATCTCAAAATCTCAGTGAAGAGAATAATTCCTTCAGAATTAGATTGGAGCAAATGGAAGGTAATGACTTAATGAGAACTCAAAATACTATTAAAAAGATTCAAGCAAATGAAAAAAATAGAAGGCAATGTGAAATATCTCATGGGAAAAACCACTGACCTGGAAAATAGATCCAGGAGAGATAATTTAAAAATTATTAGACTACCTGAAAGCCATGATCAAAAAAAAAGAACTTAGAAATCATCCTTCAAGAAATTCTCAAGGAAAATTGCCCTGATGTTTTAGAAACAGAGGGAAAAATACAGGTTGAAAGAATCCACCAATCACCTCCTGAAAAAGATCCCAAAAAGAAAACTCCTAGGAATATTATAGCCAGGCTCTGGAGTTCCCAGATCAAGGAGAAAATATTACAAGCAGCCAAGAAGAATTTTAATGTTGTGGAAACACAGTCAGGATAACACAGAATCTGGCAGCTTCAACACTGAGGGATCGAAGGGCTTGTAATATGATATTCCGGACATCAAGGGAGCTGGGATTAAACCAAGAATCACCTACTCAGCAAAACTGAGTATCATGTTTCAGGGGAAAATATGGTCATTCAGTGGAATAGAGGACTTTCAAGCATTCTTGATGAAAAAAACAGAGTTGAATAGAAAATTTGACATTCAAATACAAGAAGTAAGAAAAGCATGAGAAGGTAAACAGGGAAAAGAAATCATAAGGAACTTATCAAAGTCGAACTATTTACATTCATACATGGAAAACGATCATTGTAACTTATGAAACTTTTCTCAGTATGAGGATAGTTAAAGGGAATATAAATGTATGTGTGTATGTCTCTCTAGGAGTGCATAGGGGCATATGAATACATATGTGAATGTGCATATATATGTACAGGTATACATAGACAAAGGGCACAGGAACTATTGAATAGGAAGGGATGATACTTAAAAAGGGAAAATGAGAAGTGAGAGAGGAATACAATGAGAGGGGATGGGGGGAGACAGAATGGGTTAAATTATTTCATATAAAAGAGGCAAGAGATAGCTGTTACAATGGAGAGGAAAAACAGGAAGACAAGAGGGAATGTGTCTACCTTTCTCTCATTGAATTTGGCTTAGGGAGGAAATGACATACACACTTAATAGTATATCTTGCCCCACAGGAGAGTAGTGGGGAAGGGGATGAGAGGGGATTTGATGGAGGAGAGGGCAGGTTGGGGGGAGGGTAGTTAGAAGCACACACTTTTGAAAAGAGACAGCGTCAATATAGAGAATAGCACAAGTGAGGGGGGTGGGATAGGATGGAGGGAAATATAGTTGGTCTTTTACAATGGAAATGTTTTACATAACTACATATGTACAACCTATATTGAATTTCTTATCTTCCCAATCAGGATGGGTGACAAGGGAGGAAGGGAAAGAATCTGAAATTCAAAGTTTTAAAATCAAATGTTTAAAAAAAATATAGTATTTTTTTACATGCAACTGGGAAATAAGATATACAGGCACATGGGTATGGAGATCCATCTTGCCCTACTGGAAAGTCAGAGGGGATATAGGGTAGGATATAGGAGAGAGGAGATTGGGGGAGGGGGTATGCAGTGGGATCACTGTTTTGGGGTAGTGGGTAGGGGAAAGATGGGAGAAAATTTGTAACTCAAAATCTTGTGGAAATGAATGATGTAAACTGAAAATAAACATAAAATTTAATTTAAAACAAAAGCAATAAGGAAGGAAACAATATCCTGCTAAAAGGAACCATTGAGAATGAAGCAATATCATTACTAAACATATATGCACCAAGCGGTATAGCATCCAAATTCCTAGAGGAGAAGTCAAGGGAATTAGACGAAGAAATAGATAACAAAACTATGCTAGTGGGGGACCTCAATCTTCCCTCTCTGAACTTGATAAATCTAACCTCAAAATAAACAAGAAAGAAGTTAAGGAGGTGAATAGAATTTTAGAGAAGGTAGATATGATAGACCTCTGGAGAAAATTGAATGGGGATAAAAAGGAATATGCCCATCTTCTCAGCAATACATGGCAAATACACAAAAATTGACCATGTACTAGGGCATAAAGACCTCACAATTCAGTGCAGAAAGGCAGAAATGTTAAATGCATCCTTCTCAGATCATTATGCAATAAAAAGTATATGTAACAAAGGACCATGGAAAGATGGATTAAAAACTAATTGGAAACTAAATAATTTAATCTCAAAGAATGAAAGGGTCAAACAAGAAATTATAAAACAATCAGTAACTTCATTTAAGTGAATTACAATAATGAGACAACATACCAAAACTTGTGGGATGCAGCAAAAGCAGATCTTAGGTGAAGTTTTATATCTCTGAATGTATATATGAATAAAATAGAGAAAATGGAGGTCAATAAATTGGGCATGCAACTGAAAAAGCTAAAAAAAGAACAAATTGTAAATCCACAATTAAATACTAAATTAGAAATACTGAAAACCAAAGGACAGATTAATAAAACTGAAATTAAGAAAATTATTGAATTAATAAATAAAACTGGTTTTATTTTAAAAAATTGATAGACCTTTATTCAATATGACAAAAAAAGAAAGAAGAAAGCGAAATTACAAGTATCAAAAATGAAAAGATGAATCTACCTCCACTGAAGAGGAAATTAAAACAATAATTAGGAATTATTTTGCCCCATTGTATACACATAAATTTGACGATCTTAGGGAAATGGATGAATATTTACAAAAATATAAGTTGCTTAGATTAACTGAAGAGGAAATAGATAATTTAAATAGCCCCATCTCAGAAAAAGAAATTGAACAAGTCATCAATGAACTCCCTAGGAAAAAAATCTCCATGGCCAGATAGATTTACTAGCAAACTCTGTCAAACATTTAAAGAACAATTGATTCCAATACTTTACAAACTATTTGGGAAAATTGGTGGAGTCCTACCAAATTCCTTTTATGACACAAATATGGTATTGATACCTAAAACAGGAAGAAGCAAAATGGAAAAATCATGAATACACATGCAAAAATTTTAAATAAAATGTTAGCAAAAATACTACAGCAACTTATCATGAGTATAATACAATTTGATGAGGTAGGATTTATTCCAGGAATGCAAGGATGGTTCAATATTTGGAAACCTATCAGTATAATTGATCAAATCAACAACAAAACTAGCAGAAACCATATGATTATCTCAATTGATGACAGAGAGGCTTTTGAAAAAATATAACATCCATTCCTATTAAAAACACTAGAAAGGATAGGAATAAATGGAATCTTTCTTAAAATAATAAGTAGTATCTAAAACCATCAGCAAGAATTATATGTAATGGGAATAAACTAGAATAATTTCCAATAAGATCAGGGGTGACACAAGGATATCCATTATCACCCCTCTTATTCAATTTGGTACTAGAAATGATAGCAGTAACCATAAGAGAAGAAAAAGAAACTGAAGGAATCAAATTAGGGAAAGAAGAGGCTAAGCTATCACTCTTTGCAGATGATATGGTGATAGACTTAGCGAATTCTAGAGAATCAAGCAAAAAACTACTTGAGCCAATAAATAAATTTGGCAAAGGATATAAAATAAACCCACATAAATCTTTGGCATTCCTATATATTTATAACCAAATCCACAGCATGAGATAGAAAGAGAAATTCCATTTAAAGTTACTGTAGACATTATAAAATATTTGTAAATCTACCTGCCAAAACAAACCCAGGACCTATATGAACAGAATTACAAAGCAATTTCCACACAAATAAAATCAGCTCTAACTAATTGGAAAAACATGAGCTGCTCATGGCTAGGTGGAGCTAATATAATAAAAATGACAATTTTATCTAAATTAAATTACATATTTAGTGCCATACTGATCAAGCTACTAAAATTGTTTTATAGAGCTAGAAAAAGAGTAAGAAAATTCTTTTGGAAGAACAAAAGGTCCAGAATATTAAGAGAATTAATGAAAAGAAGTGCTAGGGAAGTTGACCTAGCCATGCCAGATTTTAATCTGTACTATAAAGCAGCAGTCATCTAACCTACTTGGTACTGGCTGAGTAATAAGAGTAGTGGACCAATGGAATAGATTAGGTACACGAGATACAGCATTCAATGACTATAATAATATACTGTTTGATAAACCCAAAGACCCCAGTTTTCAGATAAAAACTCACTATTTCACAAAAACTTCTGTGAAAACTGGAATATAGTATGGCAGAAATGGCATAGACCAATATCTTACACCATGCTCCAAAATCCAGTCAAAATGGGTGCACAATCTAGGTATAAAGGCTGATAGTGTAAGCAATCTGGGAGAGCAAGGAATTATATGTCAGATTTATGGAGAAGGTAAGATTTTATGACCAAACAAGAGTTAGAGAGCATTATTAAATGCAAAATGAATAATTTGATTACATTAAATTGAACAGCTTCTGTACAAAAAAACCGATGCTACAACAATTAAGAGGGAAGTGGAAAATTGGGAAAGAATTTTTATAAACTGTGTTTCTGATAAAGGCCTCATTTTTCTAAAATATACAGAGAATTGAGTCACATCTATAAGAATACAAGTCATTCCCCAATTGATAAGTGGTCAAAGGACATGAACAGGAAGTTTTCAGAGGAAGAAATTAAAGATATTTATAAGCATACGAAAAAAAAATACTCTAAATCACTATTGATTAGAGAAACACAAATCAAAACAACTCTGAGATACCACATCTCACCTGTCAGATTGGCTAATATGACAAAACAGGAAAATTATAAATGCTGGAAAAAATGTAGAAAAATTGGAACACTGATGTATTGTTAGTGGAATTGTGAACTGATTCAACCATTCTGTGATGCAATCTGGAATTATGCCCAAAGGGCTTACTTATAGCCCTTTGACCCAGAAATGCCACTTCTAGGGTTGTATCCCAAAGAGATCATAGAAGTTGAAAAAGCACGGGTATGTACAAAAATATTTATAGCAGCTCTATTTGTGGTGGCAAAGAACTGGACATTAAGGAGATGCCAATCAGTTGGGGAATAGCTAAATAAGTTGTGGTATATAAATGTAATGGAATACTATTGTGCTATAAGAAATAAGGAGCAGACAGACTTCATAATGTCCTTGAGAGGTTTATATAAATTGATGTTGAGTGAGAAGAGCAGAACCAGGAGAAATTTGTACACAATTACAGACACAACACATGTGTGATGACTAACTTTGATAGAATGGGGTTCTCTCAGCAATGCAAGGTTGTAAGACAACTCCAAAAGACTCATGATGGAAAGAGATGTTTACATCCAGAGAAAGAGCTACAGAGTCTGAATGCAGATTGAAGCAAACTACTTGCTCTCTCTCTCTCTTTTGTTTTGTTTTGTTTTATTTCCTCTTTCTCATTGTTCACTTCATTGGTTATAGTCCTTCTTTACAACCTGACTAATGTTTAATATGAAGGCATTTGTAGATCCTATATTTGACTGCATGCCACTATGGGAGGGGGGCAGGAGGGAGGAGAGCTGGGGGGAGAAAATTTGAAACTGAAGAGATTGTGGAACTTAATGTTATATCTAAAAGGAAATAAATAATTTTTTTAAAAAAAGAAAATTTTTAAAATTATATATACATATATATTTTTTTTTCTTGGCACCTTTTCTTAATTTATTCCACTTCTGTTAAGTCCCTATCATTTTTATCTTTTATTACACAAGTTCACATACACATGCTTTATTTTGCAGAAAACTTTCCCTTTGTGTCTCCAATTTTCTTGAAGAGATTCCTTGTTTTTCCCATTCTGATGTTTTCTTCTATTTCTTTGCATTGATCATTTAAGAAAACCTTCTTATCTCTCCTTTACTGTTCTTTAGAATTCTGCATTCAGTTGGGTATAGATTTCCCTTTCTCCTTTCCCTTTCACTTCCCATCTTTCCTCAGCTATTTGTAACCCCTCATAAGACAGCCATTTTTCTTTCTTGCTCCTTTTTTATTTAGATTTTTTTTGTTTCTTCCTCCTGTACAATGTTGTGAACTTCTGTCCATAGTTCTGTAGGTACTCTTTCTGCCATATTTAATCCCTTCAATTTATTCATTACTTCTAACTCTTATTCATAAAGGATGTTATTTAGGTCATATCTATACAGTCTCATGGTTTTCTGTTTTCTTCAATTCAAATTTGAATTTTGCAATAAAAAGATCAGCTCCAGATCTTGTTCTAACTGACTATATAGAGTTTTTGCACCTTTGACTGCAAAGTATATAGTCTGTCTGATTTGGGTATTGACCATCTGGTGATTTCTGTGTGTAGAGCCAACTTTTGGGTTGTTGAAAAAGTGTTTGCATGTTATCTTGACAAAACTCCATTAGTTTCTGTACTGCTTCAGGGCAAACTTGCCTATTATTCCAATTATCTTTTGACTGCCTATTTTAGCATTCCAATCCCTTTGGATGAATGTGATATCTTTTTTTAAATAAATATCCTTTATTGTTGTTGTTTTTCTTTCTTTTGCTTTTTTTTGTAGGGGCAATTGGGGTTGACTTGCCCAAAGTCAACAGCTAGTAAGTGTTAAGTGTCTGAGGTCAGATTTGAACTCAGGTCCTCTTGACTCCAGGGCTAGTGCTCTATTCACTGAGCCACCTAGCCTCCCCATGACATCTTTGTTGATGTTATTGCTAGAAGGTGTTGAGAACTGAATAAGTTGGTGCATAGACTTGTATTACTGTGATATTGAATGGTTTGCCTTGATTTTGAACAGATATCATTCTCTCATTTTTTATATTGTTCTCCAGTACTGCTTTTCTCACCCTTTTATTGACTATAAAGGCTACATCATTTCTTCTAAAGGACTCTTGTCCACAGTGGTAAATGTAGTGATCACCTGAATTATATTCATCCATTCTGATCCATTTAAAATCACTGATGCCCAAAAATGTCGATGTTTAATCTTTTCTTTACTTGTTTGGCCACATCCAGTTTACTTTAGTTCAAAGACCTTACATTTCAGATACCTATACAATATTGATCTTTATGGCATCAGACTTTTCTTTCTTCACCAAGCACATCTACATTGAAGGATCCTGGTTTTAGCCTAGCCACTTCACTCTTCCCATTTTAGTTATCCTCTGCCCTTACCCAGTAATATATTGAACACCTTCTGACCTGAGGGCCTCACCTTCCAATATCATATATCTTAACACTTTAAAACTGTCCATGGGGTTTTCTTGGGCAAAGATACTGCAATGCTTTGTCATTTTCTTCTCCAGTGGATCACCTGTTTTAAGAACTCTCCACTCTGACCCAACCATCTTAGGTAATCCTGCATGGCATAGCTCACAACTTCATTGAGCTAAGCAAACCCCTATCCCACAACAAAGCAGTGGACCAGGAGGGGCAAGTTCACATACCTGTGCATTATTATGAAATATGTTATGAGATGTGGTCTAAGTCTAATTTCTGTCAGACTGCTTTCCAATATTCCCAGCATTAGTCTTTTCCCAGGTAATTTATGTTTTTAGGTTTATAGAACACTGGGTTGTTGACTTAAATGACTTCTGGTTCTTATTTGTGTAGTCTGTTTCATTGGTTTATTTTTCTCATTTTAACTGGTAGCAAATAGTTTTGAGGACTGCTATTTTCTAACAGTTTTTGAGATATGAAAGTGTTATTCCTGCTACATTTTTCTTTTTTTGCATAATCTTCCTTAATATTCTAGATCTTTTCTCCCTCCAAAATTTTAAATTATTTTATCTAATTCTCTAAGGTTTTCCTTTGATAGTTGATTGATTTAGCATTAAATCTGCAAATAAATTTGAATGATATTGTTATTTTCATTATACTGGGATAGCTCATTCACTAGTACTTAATTTCCCTCCAGCTATTTAAGTTGTACTTAATTCCTAGTGTTATGGCAGATTGACTCCAAAATATTTTATATCTTTTATATATTTACTTTAAATATGATTTCTATTCTTTCCTCCTGAGTTTTATTATATATAAACACTATTGATTTTTGTGGGTTTGTTTTGTTCAAGCTATTTGTCTCAATGGGGTCTGTTTTTTCTGATTTCCTAGGAATTTCTAAGTAATCTTCATGTCATACACTTGACTGATTTCTATGGTGGGGACATTGAAGAAGAAAAATTCATTATTCCATAATGCTTTAAAGTTTACAAATCACTTGTTTTATAAAAACCCTTGAAGATGAAGAATATGATTTTTAATGTCCCCACTTCATAGAAGAGGCAAATGAATCTCTGAGATATTAGGTGGCCTGCCCATATTTTCACAATTAATGTCTAAGGAAGGATTCAAACCCAAGTCACTTGATTGCAAGTTCAGCATTCTTTCTACCCCATCATACTGCTTGTAGAAAAAGTAAGTTCCATGAGGGTAAGTACCATGTCATCCAAATTTGTGTTTTCCTCAACACTGAGTGCAGTGATTTATACATAATAAAATTTAAAATGTTTGTTGAACTGAAAAAAATAATGCTTGGCCATGGTACATAATTAGAGTAATATTTTACTTTTGAAAATTAGTATTTTTTTCTGAGCATCAGGAGAGCATTGGACTTTTAGAGAATGGGTTTCTATGTGGCATCTGCAATTATCACAATGAGATAGTTTCTAAAAAAGCAATCCTAGGAAATTCCTGCAATATCAGGCTATGGGGCTAAGATTCTTGGGTTCTCTCCTTTTAGCAAGAAAACATCATTTAAACTGCACCAGCCACTCAGGTGTCATATACAAAACTAAGAGAATGATAATTATCCATTGACTATCAAATTGGAGTCTTGGGAATGAAATTATTTTCACCATAAAAAAATAAATTTCTGGCATTTCAGAGATATATTAATCATTTTAGGCTCTTAGGGGCAGTATACCCTAAAATATAACAGCTTTTTATCATTGGAAGGTTGAGAGTAAAACTTTCTTCAAAACTCTTAACATCTTTTGGAAAGACACTATAGGTACACAGTTCAATTTATATCACAGTCAACAAATATTTATTAAATGTGTATTGTTTGCAAAGCACTATGTCTGGGACAGGGAGAGATGCAAAGTTTAGTTAAGACATAGTCCCTGACTTCATTGTAATTTACAGTCTCATAGGACTATGAGACACACAAATAACCTCAACATAAACCAGAAGATGATATACCTAGAGATAGAATGAACCTTAGAGGTAACATAATCCTAATTACTTATTTAACATGTGAGGAAATTGAGGTCCAGAGAGATGAGGAGATTTGTCTAATTTAAATGGCAGAGCCAAGATCCAAACAGATGACAAATCCAGTGTTTTTTCTTCACTATATGATGTCACTTCCTTAAACATGATGATTACACCATAAATCATAGATCAAGAGTTAGAAGAGGCTTTAGAAGCTTTTGATTCTAACTTCATTGAATGAATAAGAAAATTGAGATCCAGATTTAGTGTCAAGTCACTAAAGTAGTAAATGACAGAGGTAGAAGTCAAACCTAGGTCCACTAAACCCAATACTCATCTATTCCATTGTATTGCTAAAGGTACAAAGTAAAATACTAAGTGAGGTTGGTATGAGGTAGTTTTTACCAACAGGGTCATTGTGGAAGGTTCCAGTTTATCCAACCTTCTTTCCATGATCTGTGCCTGCATCAGAGATGGTTGTCAGGTTTGGTGCTCAATGTTTTAACTAAGTCACCCAGAGACCTGGATTCTAGTTTTCTCTCCACCATTGCCTCTTTCCCAGTTCTGTTTTTCCCTTTGTAAAATAGAAATGATCTCCCCTTCCCCAGAGGAGTGTTGATTGTAAAAAACAAAAACTTTTGTCAATAGAAAGGGCTTTAGGAATTCTCAAGAATAACAATCAGTTTAGGCCTTTTCAATTTCTTTGAGCTGACTCAGGCCAAGGAAAAGAAATGAGGGAAAGCAGGGTAAGTCCATTGGGACTGTTGAACAGGATCTATTGTTTCCTTACTCTTTCCCATCCTCTCACTTTAATGAAGCAAATAAAAGATTCTCTGTGAAGAGTCCCTTTAATTGCATCTCCAAACTCCCTGTTTTCTTGCTTTCCTGCCAAGTACTCAGTCCTCCCACCTGCAACCCTCAAAGAGATGTCTTTTGTCGAGAGCTGGGTTAACCCATTATCTGTCATTTATGCCTAGGGTGAAAGAGTGAGGTGACTCATTGGATTATAAGATTTAGTGCTGGAAGGGACCTTGGAGAAGATCTGGTTCAATGTCCTTATTTCTCTGGAAAGGAAATTGATATTAAGTGACTAGCCCAAGATGATACAAGACTGTGTCCTAATAATCTTAAAAACACTCTACCCTGTTTGTGGGGAAAGATTTGTTTGTTTTTGCTTAGAAATAACATCACAATGGACAACCATATCTTATGGGGCAAAAGGAACTTTTTTTAATGGTGGAATGTAAAGATCACCATTATGGAAAGTAGGAGACCTGGGCTCTCTATTCCTGGCTTTGTCACTACCTAGAAATGTGACCTTGGGTCAATAAATTTTTCTTTCTAAACCTCATCCACCAAAGAAGGTGTGAAGGGCAGACTAAGACATTGATAGTCCCTCTCCAGCTCCAGGAATTCATCATGTAACTGAAAAGGACACCAGCTGTGGAGTCAGTGGACCTGGGCTCAAATCTCACCTAAATTACTTTATTCAAGTCACTTAACTAATCTAGGCCTCAGTTATGTCAACTGTAAACTGAGAGTGTTGCACTTTATGGTATCCAATGTCCTTTCTCTCTCTAGAACGATGATTCTTTGATTTCTTGGTCACATGCTTTCTAAGGGTTATGGAGGGCCAAGATGATAGAACACGGTAGGTACCTGTTAGACTCAGTCAACATTCCAAAGTCAGGTCTTCACTTATTTCTGAGGCACAAGCTTATTTCAAGTTATTAGGTAAGGTAGGACTACTTCTTCTAAGAGCATTCCAACATGTTTTGATGGTTAAAATGAGGAAGTTCCAATTGGGAGATATAATTCCAGAGCAACTTTAGAATCTTGGTGAGTCTGTTGTTCAGAAGTTAAAATTTGCAATGGGGGCCTTCCCTATGTCAATAAGTTAGCCAAGGACAGCTACTTAGACTTGGGTCTTGGGACATTCTAGAAATGGGCTGCATTTGGGAAGAACACATTCATTTTTGCCGCTCTTCCTGAATGTTCAGTGGTTATGTGCTATACTCTCAGACTACCTTTCCTACCAGTTAAGAAAGGAATTTAATAAATTGGACTATAATTCCATATCACTTTGGAACTTTTCTTATGGTTGAGGAGCAGTTAAAAATATCTGTTAATTCTGGCTCTTCCTGAAAGGGTGGGAGGCCATTGAAGCAATCACACAGCCTGCTATACTTCATCAAGAGCACTCCAGCTGCTACTAATTTGGTTGATTTTTTTTAAAGCAGAAATTCCTTTTAAAGATATGTGTAAAGACAGGAAGGGAAGGAGACCAGCTGTATTGTATAAAGGGGCAGATGATTGTCTTAATGGTGGCATTGGTCAGTCCCTAAATGATGGATGTGCATGTGCAGCTGGGGGCCTGTTCTCATGTGTTGCTGAGACTTTAAGGGAATTTCCCAAAATAATTAGTCTTAGCATGAATGGAAACCAACAGGCCCCTATTATGGGTGCATTTTAAGTCACAAGGCAAGGCCTGTAGATTAACATAAGATACCCATAGTTGTAGAAAGATGCCAGAGAAAAAGAGCTGGAATATCTAATCAGATCACAGTGACAAGAGTGACAAATACACAACTGGAATCCTTAGTAGGCAGGAGATATGGGCTTTTGGTTCGAGGTCAGTTGGTCTATAGGCCTCAGTGAGAAAAATAAGAGTACGGATGATTCTTAAACTGTGGGTCACAATCCCATGGGGTCTTGAAAAATTTGACAACAGTAAAAGGATACTGAATGCGAAATGACCAACATTAATTCAAAATCATGCCCATGTTGCATCACGCAACTTGACTGCAGCCTTGGCTCTGAACATAAAGCATGTGCACTTTGCATTGAGCATGCCCTCAGGCCATGTAACACCAACAAACACAGTTAAGAGTAGAAAAAGTTTTAGAAGCCCTGAACTAGGGGACCCTTCAGGATATGATGCTAATGTTATCTCAGGATCACCTCATTTCTCTCAAGTTCAACAAGAGTCCCCTGGGTTAGTCCCATGCACAGAATTATTCCCCAAACCAGAAGAAACCCTGGCTTTCATTTTTAAAAGAAAGGTGGCAACTTCCTCAGCCCTCAGAATTCTTGGCATTTTTGAAGGCTTATCTCAGATGCTCCTCCTAGAAGAAGTCTTCCATGATCCTCTCTGTCCCAGTTGCCAGTGCTCTTTCTCTTTAAATACCTTGCATCAGTTTATTTAGACATAGACTACATCCCTGAAGTAAAAATGTAAGGATTTTGAAAACATTTTTTGTCTTTTTATCTCTAGCACCAAACATGGCACCTGGAATACATCAGGCTCCTAATAAATGTTTGTATTAGACAAAAAATATATGCCTCATAAGATTCCTGTAAGGATCAAATGGCATAATGTAGGTTAATCACTTTATAAATTTTAGGCATAAAATAGGCATCATTTATCTTATGCTTTTTGTTTTGGTAGGAAAGATATTAGTTGTGTGATCTCCCTCATCATCCATGAGGAAGCATGGTGTGACATGGTTAGAGAGATGAGTTTAAGCCAAGAAGACCTGGGTCCAAGCTCTGCCTCTGATACATGCTGGACTGTGTGACTATGGATGTCACTTAGACTTGTGTGTAAGTTGAAAAGTTGCAAAGAAGGCACTGGCCTGCATTGACACAGGGTTGTTCCTTGCCCAGGAGTTCCCCATACTAATGAAATCCCAGGTCTAGTCTCTATCTCTTTTCCTTTGACTTCCCTCATGAAGCTGTCCTGAGGAAAATATTTTGTAAAATAACATGGTTATTATTTTCTATTTTAGGAAGGGGTAGTTGGAAATTCTATTTTCTTTTAAATTAATATTGTCCTTATTAGGAGGTATTTTGGTCAATAGCCATTACATCTGTTGTAATTTCTATAATATGGTGACTGCAAGGTAATTAAATTAAAACCATCATATATTACAGATGTTTTACATCTGATGGTAGGTGGGGATGCATTTGGGGACAAAAGGGGTGTTTTCTTTGTTTTAATTTGATTTCCAGGCATAATTGTATTTATTTAAATGTAGTACACCTGTGACATTGTGAGTACAACTATAACCTGTGACATAATAATGATTCTGCTATACTTCTAAAGGTGTCATTCCTTTCTTTTTTCACTCAACCCAAGAATCCAAAGAGCCAAGGGAAATTTTGTGGCTATGATTTAATGAAAGGATTATGGAATGTTAATGTAAAGTTAATGTAATGACTGTAGTCTTTTCTTTAGATAACTGATTATCATAAATATCATTTGTGGATTTGGCAAATGGAAGAAATAGAATAAAGTCAGGAACTTGAATCAGAATCAAATAAGTTCATCTCCATCAATGGTAGTGACCTCCTTCCAAGTCACTCAGGTTTAAAGCACCAGAATCATCTTTGATTTTTTTCTTCTGCTTTTTCAGTCCTTTTCCAGGCCTCCAAATTATACAATGCCTAATTAGCTACCAAGTCCTATCAATTATTCTTTGATAATACCCTCAATTATCTTTTCATTCTTTTCCAATTGCACCATAGACGAAGACCCAATGATGTCATATCTGACTAATGAAATAGCTTCTTATTCATTCTCTGACTCCTGTGTCTCCCCATCCTGTATATATTAGTAAATTAATCATCTTAAAGTCCTATTTTTATCTTGTAACTCCCTGCTCAAAATTTTTCAGTGACCCACACTCTGTAGATTAAAATTCAAGGACCATCACATGAATAATTAAAAGCAGTGCAACTCACATATATCTGATGTTTAAAGTTTACAAAGTATGTTTCTCACCACAGCCCTGTGAAATTGGGTACTGAGAATATCTCCATTTCATAGATGAAGAAACTTAGGATTCAAGTGGTTAAGTGACTTGAGCAATGTCACATGTAGTCATTTGAACACAAGTTATTTTCCCTATAACACTCTTAATAAATATCTTGAATTGCTTTCAAAAATAAATACTCTGCATTAACTAGTTTGACTTATTTACTGTCTTTCAAACAAAACGCATGCATTTCTGCTTCTATACATTGGCTTTTCCTATTTTACTTTGATGGATTCCCCTCTCTCCTCACTCATGGAATCACAGAATTTGATAATTATGAGGGGGCTCGGGGGTCATCTAATCCAACCTATACACCAATGTATACGACCTATACATAAAAGGAGTCCTTTTATGATCATATACCTGACAAGTGGCTCTTTAGTCTCTGCTTGAGGACTTACAAGGAGGAGGGAAATCCTACCTCTTAGGCAGTCCATTTCTGTTTTGAACTGCTCTAATTGGGAGCAAGTTTTTCAAGACATTTAGCCTCTTAGCAATTTCTACTCATTGTTCCTCATTCTTTGCTGTGGGACTGGGAAGAAAAAAAAATAAAATAAAATCTCTATTCAACATGACAGTCCTTCAAATATTGAAAGCAGCTTCCCCAAGTCTTTCATTTACCAGGGTAAACATGCCTTGTTCCTTCAACTGATTTTCACATAGTGTTATCATTCAATAAACATTTGTTAAGTTCCTACTATGTGCCAGGCACTATGCTAAGGACTGGGGATACAAAATCAAAGACAAAAGACAGTCCCTGACCTCAAGGAGCTTACAATCTAGTGGAGGAGTCAATATTCAAATAAATATATACAGTTAACCTATATAGAGAATGAATTGGAAATAATTAACAAAAGGAAAGCACTAGTATTAAGGAGGATTGGGAGAGGCTATCTGTAAAAGGATTTTAGTTGAGACTTAAAGGAAGCCATATAAGTAAGTAGGTAGAATTGAGGAAGGAGAGCTTTAATAGCTTTAAACTGACCTTAGATGTTTGGGATTGCCTGTATGATATGATATACATACATACATGTGTATATGTTCAGATGCTTATAATATATGTCTACATAATATATGTGTAGTATGTTTATATATGTATGTATATATGAACACATGTATAGAATAAAAGAGAAAGGGAAAAAGAATATATATTACTTTCTTTGTTCCATACCTCTTCATACAATTCTTCCTATTTTTAAAAATCTTCACAATGGACATTTCTTACAATGTAAGAACATTCACATAACATTTCTTTAGGTGTTCTGTTATGGTTAGGTACCCATCTTTTTTACTGTTGTCATTGTTTTCTATTTTAATATTTTATAAATGATCTTTATTTGTATCACTGCTACTTCCTAATTACTCTCTGCATTACCCCTACTAGAGCCCTTTCTTGTCACAAAGTTATCCCAAACAAATAAATATGTAGCCTATGCCTGAGAATATATGCTTTGCTCTACACCTGTAGTCTACCACTCTTCTGCCTATAGGCATGATTCACTTTTAATTCTCCAAAGTCACAGTCACTCAATTGCTCAGTTTTGAAGCCTTCAATGTTGCTGTTTTTTTACATTATTTTATTCATCTTGTAAATTGTTCCCATGGTTCTGTTTACTTCTCTCTGTATCATTTCATATGTCTTCTCAAATTTCTCTGAGTTCCTCATATTTTTATTTCTTCCAATGCAATAATGTTCTAAGTCATGCACATACCACAATTTATTCCCCAATTGAAGGGGGATCCACTTTCAGTCCATAGTCAGACTCAAAGAACTTTCAGTTCTTTGCTATGACAAAAAAAGTACTAATATGAGTGTGTGTGTGTGTGTATTGGATTTGTCTCATGGTCTTTGACCTCCTTGGGCTATATGCCTAACAGTGGCATCACTGGATCACAAAGTAAGCACATTTTAGAGACATTTTTAGTATCATTCATATATGTTTCCCTAAAACGTTAAGCCAATTCACAGTTCCAATAATGGTACATTAGTGTCCTAACTTCCCAGAGCCCTTCTAAAATTTATCACTTTCTACTTTTGTCACCTTTGGCAGTTTTATGTGTATGAAGTAAAACCAGAGTTGCATTAATTTGCACTTATTTTATTATTAGTGATTTGAAGCACTTTTTCATATGGTTATTACTAGCTTTCATTTCTTCTTATGAACACTTGCTGTTCATACCCTTTGTCGACTTATCTACTGGGAAACCATTTATCCACTGTTCTTATATTAATTCCCTAATATATTGAATGTCAGAGTTTTATCAGAGATATTTTCTGTGAATATTTTTCCCCAATTAAGTCCTACTCTTTTTATTCTGGGGGCATTATTTTTTTCATGCAAAGACTTTTTAATTTTATGAATTAAAAATGTCTCTTTTAGTTTGTGTAATCATTTGTATCCTACCTAGTCAAGAATGCTGCCACCACCACCACCCAGTGATTGTTCATTAACTATGAAATACTTTCCCAATCAGTCTTGTCCACCTTTATATTAATTACTCCTGAACACCTACACTATAGCATGGTAGAGGAGTTGTCTATATTTGGCATTTATGCACTAAAGGCAATAGAAAGTGCACTGGACTAGGAACCAGTATACCTGGGTGCTACTTTTAGCTCTACCACTTATATAGCTTTTTAAGATATTATATGTGAGTCATTTTCTTTCTAGGAGGTCGTCCTTTGTCTATAAAATAAGGAGATTAGATTGCCTTTAATATATCTTTTAGAGATATGTGATAGTTAGCTTGATTTTCATATACACTAGTCTTATCTGTCAAAGAAGATTATAAAGTGATTGGGGGAAGGGAAAAAGGAAGAGAGAGAAAAAGCATTTCTATAGAGCTTACTGCTGGATATACAAAGAAATTGGCACAATCTTGTTTTGATCTTGTTTGTCACCAAAGTAAGATTCTATAGTCTGACGGTATTTATACTGTTTTCTCATCTTTCCAGTCAAATACTTGTTTTTCTAACTCTTTATTGAGATAGGACTCTGCTTCCAGTAGGGGTGTTGATGGGGGTAGGTATACCATTTCAGGCTTCAGCCACTCAATCCCCCACCATCTGTGGGCCCAGAGCTTT
This sequence comes from Petaurus breviceps papuanus, assembly GCF_028583685.1. Taxonomy (NCBI): domain Eukaryota; kingdom Metazoa; phylum Chordata; class Mammalia; order Diprotodontia; family Petauridae; genus Petaurus; species Petaurus breviceps. The sequence goes on along the minus strand of NW_027186296.1, from coordinate 70,936,410 downwards.
AGAAGCAGCCATTGCTGCCACCACTACCACTGTTGCTGCTGCTGTTGCTGCCACCACCACCATCACCTCCACTTTCTCAGGGCTGGGGCTGGCCCCAGCCAGACCACACTTCTCTTTAACCCAGGCCACACGGAGTTTTCTCATGAATTTCTATGCTGTCTTTTGTGTTTGGGGGTGGAAAAGTCTGGAAACTGCCACACCTGCCAATGAATCAGTCCCCTGAGGCCTGTTGCAGCCCCATCTATCCTGGTACTTCCTATGGTAGACTGCACTCTGTTCCCAGTTTGGTACAATTTAGCCTTCCTGTCAGCTTTCCAGGCTGTCTTGGGCTGGAAATGTGTTTCACTCTGTCATTTTGTGGGTACTTTAGCTCTAGAATTTGTTTAGAGTAATTTTTACAGGTTTTTGGAGGGGTTTGGGGGAGAGCTCAAGCAAGTCCCTGCTTTTACTCTGTCATCTTGACTCTGCCAGAAATTGACATGATCTTCAACATTTCTTTCTGTCCCAAAGTCAGTCAGCCAGTGAACTAACATTTATTAGGTGCCTAATATATACCAAGGACTGTATTAAGTGCTTGGAAATCAAAAAAGGAAAAAAGATAGTCCCTGATCACTAAAAGCTCTCATAGTGAAAAAGCGTCTTGCACAGTTCTGTTTACATAGTAAGTACTCAGTAGATTGAATGAATATGTAAAACCTCTTTACTTAGTGAACCAAGATCTCTGCATTTTCTTTTTGGTCCTACCCAGTGACTCCATCAGTATAGGGAATGCCTTCAATAGAAATACCTGCTATTAATGCAGAGCAGCAACATTTGTTCAGGTAAGACTAATACAATAAAAATTTTATATAAACAAGATCTACTTTTTTCTGACAATAAAAAGAAAATGCATATATTCACTGATTAGTTTGATAATATCGATATCATTTGTTATATAGTTTTAAATTTCTGCAGTGGAAAAAAATGTTGGGTTTAAAGTCAGAGAGATGTGAGTTTTACTAATGGTTCTGCCACTGACAATTTGGGACCTTGGGCAGGAAAATCCTTTAACTTCTCTGAGTTTCAATTTCCTCATCTGAAAAATGAGATTAAACATCCTTGCACTACCTAGCTCACAAAGTAATTGTACAGTTCAAAGGAGCTAAAATCAATGTGGGGAAAACCCCTTTGAAAACAAAAGTACTGAATAAATTATTATTATTTAATACTCCTTTTTTATAAAAAAAAAAAATGAACCAAAAATTTGAAGAAACTTTCAAGACTGATCTCAGAGATATTTTTGCCCTAAGGATTTGGGTCAGATTCTCCCTTTGACCTTGCAGTATTTAGAAATCCAACCCATTCACTCCCCTAATTAAAAGTTGTATTCTCTGAGATGCTGACTGAAGGATTCATGGCTTTTCTTTTTTATAGTACCCACAGGTCTTGCAAAGTGACCCCAGATCAGTTTATCTTAGAATATTCAATCTCCCCTTAACATTGGTCAGCTTCAAAGTATCCACCTTTAGGGAATTAGTGTCACATAGGGTAATAGAGTAGCCGCAAGGAAACAGACTTCATCTCATTTTTCTGTAGCAGGGGTGAACTGTCTGGACCACTGAGTTTCAAGCCTTCAGGATATTCTGTTTTATTTTATTGGTCTCAGTCATGATCTGGAACATGAAAGGAAATATGAGGAAACTTCAAGCTGAGATCATTCTGCAAGTCAAAAGATTAAGGTGAGGTCAGGTTTGCTTGCAATTACCCCATATCAAGTTACCAGCACAAGTTAAGATGCTAACCAGGGAACCGGAGGTTTGGGAGAGTAGCAGATTTACCCTGGCCTGGATTTCCACTGCTTGAATGTTTGAGTGAGCTAAAAAAAAGCAATGCATCCTTGTAACCAAAGAAAAAGCAAATACAGAGTGTCAGTTGACTTTTCCTATACCTTTCATTCCCCTTTTAAGAAAAGATGTGAGCCATGCAAAACTATTTAATTTTGAGAATTGGATTGACCTTCCCTTCCAAGAATCTTGTGTGATAGTAAAATCAAAGCCAGCCGTGAAGGTCATTTATTTTATCCAACCACATGACTCATGAAATTAAAGAAGGGTCTCTACAGCTTGGTCAAAATGACCAAATTATGGCATGATAATATGACCCTTTCCTTTCTGTTCTTGGAAACTGTTTCTCAGGCATTTATGGTCCAATAAGCCAAAAATAGATGTGTGACCTGAATATGAAATGTCACTCCATGAAAAACTTATGGCTAGGGAGAAAATTCTTAAAGGAAGATTAAAGTAATCCAAAAGGAAAATTAAAAATATATAACTCTGATTATATGAAATTGAAAAATGTTTACACACAAAAATATAATGTAGCTGGTATAAATGAAGAAAATGTTTAATTGGTGAAGAAAAAAAAAACATGACATGAAATGCAGCAATTTTCAAGATATATGAGGAAATCACACTGATATATAAGATTATGCTATTTCCTAATGGATACATGGTCAAAAGATGTGAAGAAACAATTTTCTAAAGAATTGCAAAATGTTAGCAAAGGAATTAATTGTTCATTCAACCCAGTGGGTGTCTGTCTTCCCAGTTATGCACATAAGAGGTGTTGAATACATGGCCCATAGGATGCATTACAGCCCATGACATGCTCCAAAGTAGCTGAACCACAGTGTAATTGAGAATTTCCCACTGTAATTAGGAAATATTTAGCAAAATCAATAAAAATAGAATAAAGCACGGATAATATTAATATGTAATTTTCTACTTCAATATGTGGACAGAAAGTATCTTTGTATATGTTGCCCATTTTTAATTGAATTTGACATCACTTGTATTCATAGTCTGAGAGACAATTGCAGAAATATTCTCAGACTAGAAGATGGAACTGAATAGGAGATGCATCAGGAGACCAAACTTGGAAATTTCAAATAGAGTTATTTGGTTCCAAACACTGGAGAAGGAATTGTGAAAAGAAGAGACTCAGAATGGTACATCCATTTAGAGTAAGAGTTTTTAGCATGGTGTCTATTGGGTCCATAGATAGATTTCAAGGAGTCTCTGAATTTGGATTAAAAAAATATTTTCACAACTTTTTTGTTTCCTCTGTAATATGACATAATTTATTTTATGTGTTTAAAAATTATTCTGAATAGGCTTTGTCTGACTGCCAAAGAGATGCAACACACATACACACACACATGAACACACACATGTGGGTGTGTGTAGGGGTGTTTTAGAGGCATATAGACCAGAACTAGATAAAGCAGAGAAACCATTTAGAATTGAAGATCTCAGTTTCCCCTGAAGATAAGTTAATCTCATTTATGGCTAGAAAATATATGTCTCTGTATACAGAGTGACACTAGAAAATATTGCAAAACCTTAGAAATTTTGGTCTATGTTTTGTATTTACTTCATTTCATATCCCCCCTTTAATTTATTAGTACAACTTTTCAAATGGAACTAATTTAATTAAGATAAGAGATATTTGATGACACCAGACCCAAAAGTCAGGGGAAGCATTAAGATATTCTTAGAAGTCTGGGATAGGTTAATGATAATGGAAGTTAGAAAAATAAGTATCCTTTGAAAAAGAAACTTTATTCAATTGACCTTAATTTTCACTTTCCACATGTTTCCTAAGTCAAATTGAATAAGTTAGTCATGGTTTCTCAAGAGTGTTTCTTAATATATGGTTAATATTTTAAGCTTTTATAAAGATTCTGAGGGTAATAATGAAGATGCTACCTAGTTGGTAAATTAGTCAATTAACAACTCAACAATTGCCAAAAGGCCTATTGATGACATTCTCTTCAATCTCATAGACTTGGATCAAGTTTGGTTCCTGTTCTCCCAAATACTAAAGTCATAGAGATAATGACACTAGTGATCATTGTTGGAAATGGTGATGTGAGACCTAGCCCTTAGGTGTTTTTGATGAAGTTTCTCAAAACCTACTGAGAGAACTGAGATCTGTGGTGTAGTTGTGCGTGGAGAAGGTCAACAACAGTGTGAGTCTGTGGTAAGAAAGAAAAGTTTGAGAATATGTTTAGACATGAATCCCTGGTAATTTTTACTTGGTATCTCACAAAGCCCCTTCTCTAGAGATATAGAAGGCAGCATAGAGCCTATTTATTTTTTAAAATAATGTATTTAAAGATAAAACTTACAGTTTCCCAGGTGATACAAGGTGAGAATCTGAGGATAGCTGAGTCTTCCTCTAAGATAAACTTTGACTTAGAAAACACATAAAGAGTGAAAATTAAGGTCATTTTTTTTTCTTTTTAGAGGGAGGAAGGCAGGGAAGTTGGGATTAAGTGACTTGCCCAAGGTTACACAGATGGTTTTGTGTTAAGTGTCTGAGGCCAGATTTGAACTCAGGTCCTCCCTATTCCAGAGCCAGTGTTCTACTCACTGCACCACCTATCCACCCCCAGATCAATTATTTAAGGCAGTATGATTGTCTATTTTTATTAAATTATAAGACTATGTTAAGTCCTGGGTCCAGTACCCTCTAATACAGTAATATAGGCAACTTTCTAATACTTGATTTGATTTATGGGGAGACACTAGAAACCAACGAACCCAAAATTTGATGTCTACCTTAATGCACTGAGGGTGCCTGCTATAATTCTCCTCATTTGACTCTTGGCTCTGCTATTTAGCAAGCTGGATGACTTAAGGATAGTCACTTTACTTCTCAGGGGTACTGCTCCCTCATTTGCAAAATGAGGTTGAACTTTATGGTCTCAAAAGTTGTTCCTGGTTCTAAATTATGACCCTGACTTAAAGAACTAGGCACAGTTTAATGTGCACTCAAGATATAGGAAAAGTAGATTTCAAAAGATTTAGAGAAAGGAGAGATAGAATTGAGCAATCAATGAGCATTTACCATGTATAGACTCTGGATTCCATGTGGGATACAAATACAAAATTGAAACTATGACTATTCCCAAGGAAATTCATTAAGATATATATATATACATACATACACATATACATATATGTGTGTATATATGAATAGAAATATAAGATAATTCAATGCAAGGTAGTTAAGGAAGAAGGACTCTTGTATTAGAGGGTGTGGAGGAGAGAATCAGGGAAGGATTCATGTAAAAAATGGTCTTTGAACAGGGTCTTCAAGGAAGCTTGTGTTTCTGTGAAGCAAAGATGAGAAGGAACTAAATTCCAAGCACAAGGAATAACAGTGTACTGGCAAGGAGGTGGAGGATGGAGACTCATATGTAAAAGTATATAAATAAGCTCATTTGGTATACATTGTAGATTATAGGAAGTAAGGGAGACATATAATAAGGCTTGAAAAACAAGTGGACAAAGGTTATGAATGGCTTGAAAACTAAAAAAGGATTTTATATTTTATCGTAGAAGCAATAGTATTCCATGGGCTAAAATTCTTTCTCAGGAAATGGTTCAAGATAGACAAAAATGTCTCAGAAATGAAGTTTTAAAGACACAAGCAAAAAATATTCCAATTTAGGACAAGGAGGGGAGGGGGCATTTCCTAAAGAAACAGATGTGGTAGCCAAGGAAACTCATTGACAAACTCAGATTTAACAGAATCTGTATAGAAGACTGAAGTAAAGATAAATCTCAGCAAGTAACCAAGGATGAATACTAAAAACAAAAAAGAAACCTAGGCCTGGATGTCAGGAGTTACTAAAGCTTAAAATAAGCTTGGTAATAAATGCTAAAGATAATAATAACAACAGAAACAAAGTTTGCTTTTGTTTTGTTGTATTGGTTTCTTCTGTGTTGACTTTGGATCTGCTGGGGACAAGAGGAAGATAGGGCCTCTATCAGAGAAAGGATATGACTGCTATTTGGGGTCAATAGGATTATGATCACATGTGACAGTGAGAAGGCTTAAATAATCAACACTTCTCATTTTGTTTTCTCTTCCAAGGAGAATGATCTTTGAACTGGGAAACAAGCTGAACTGAACAAAATTTAAATGGCTATCAGGGAAGTGAAACCAATAAGAAGCAAGAGACAATTAGGAAACTTTTAACTGCACTCTCACTTAATTCAGGTTTCTGGCCCCATATGAACATTCCAAAATACTGGAAGAACTGGAAAATATGACTAAAATATTATTGATGATCTTTTAAAGATCTTGGAGAATAAGAGAAATTCAACAGGACTGAGAAGGAGAAATGTCCCAATTTTCACAAAAGAGTGTTGCATATGCAATCAGTAGGCCAATGAGCTTGGCATTGATCCAGAAAAAAAATCTAGATCATATTATATAAGGGATAGTCTGTTAGAATTTAGAAGAGCAAGCAGTGAACAAAGATCATCATGATAGTAAAGTCAAGAGCAGGTCATGAGAGATAATCTCTTTCTTTTTTTCCCTTTAAATAAGATATCTAGAACATTAAATCAAGAGTGTTGTAGTCACAGAATACTTAGATTTAAAAAAAGAGACGTTTAACAACATTATTATGTCAGTGTCACATTGGAAGGTGTCCTTTAATAATATGCCCCAACGAACTATCTTTGGCCCTTTGTTATTTTTATTTGTAATATTTATTTTGTTTATGATATTTATTTTTATCAGTTATTGGGATGAAGTCATAGGAAGCACACTTGCCATATCTACAAATGGTCCAAAGCCAAGAGAGAAAACTAAGATATTGGATGATAAATTTAGGAATGTTTTTATTATATTTGTTTCTTGTGCTCGGGATTTGACTTACTCTAGGTCTCTAAACATTCCAGGACTACCTGGAATAGAAGACATGGACTGGATATGGGTTATCCTTCTCTCTTAACTTATTACCAGTCATCCTGGTTTTCCTGTCAGTCATCCCTACAATATTTTTACTCTGTCTCTAGTGTGCAATTGTCCATTGGCAATATGTTATAACCTAATTACACCCACCATCCATCTCTCCAGTACCCTTTGGCCAACCCACAATTTCTATTCTTCAGAGATTATGGCATTCCATGATTCTGGGCATGTAGGTCATTTTAAAAATGTTGTTAAAAGATGGATTTTTGTTTCAGAGAGAAAATATTATTTAATATCATTTTAAACTTACAAAACCCCATTTTTTTCTTCTTTTTTCCTTCCAGGAACATAATGACTTCCCTCAAAACACACCTAGAAACTATAAAACATACTTAACTACTGTTTCTCTTATTTTAGCATTCTCTAACATAAAGAATCTTTAAATGAGTAGGCTGTGCCACTTAGCAGGGCACTCAGTTTCCTTTTCCTATAAAATGCAGAGAATAATGCCTTTGCTACCTAACTCACAGTGTTATCATAAGACTCATATGGGATAACATATGTGGCAGTTATTTAAAAACTCTGCAGCACCAGATAAATCTAAGGTGTTTGTTTTTTGGCAGTATTACTAATTGGCTGTTTGGCAGTATTCAACTCATTTTTAAAAATAACTTGGTTTAAACTAAATTAAAGCCAATAAGAATTAAGTGCCTATTATCTACCAGGCACCGTGCTAAGAGCTGGTGATACAAAAAAAGGCAAAAGACAGTCCCTGCCCTCAACGAACTCCCAATCTACTGGAGGAGACAACCTTCAAATGACTAGGTACAAACAAGATAGATACAGATTAAATTTCAGCAGGTTTTCTCATTTAGAAATGGGCCCTTATGGGTAGTTATAAATGTGAATATGTGAATAAACTTTACAAAATCTAGAATTGGTGATTTAAAAAATAGCTAGCATTTTATTCACTGCAATTCAATAAAGATTTATGCAGTGCTTTTGCCTCCTGTTTTCCAGGCAGTGGAGAATATAGAAAGTTTAGCTAAAATATAAAGAAGTCACATAGCATGATGAAATGAACAACGGCTCTGGAGTCAGGGGATTCAGTCTCAAATGATGACTTTGATGCTTATTACCTGTTTGACTTTGGGAGGGTTAACTTCTCTGGTCATAAATTTCTTCATCTGTAAAGTTAAAGGATTAGACTGGATTGCAGCTATGGCCCCACCTGTCCTTCTCCTAGAGTTATGATTCCAAAAGCCATGATATTGGTCTCTGACATCATGGAACTTGTGGTTTCTGGGAGGGGATTGTGACACATACACAGTTGAGTATAATTCAAGAGAATATATGATATGTGTAAAGCCATGAGACTCTGGTTACCATGAAAGTTGGCAATTTTGCTTTAATTCCAAGGCCCAGGCCTCTACCTGGGAAGTCAGTCTCTACCCAGAATACACCAAGTCACAAGAACCATTCACTGAGATTGTCTGCAAGAAGATTATTTCCCCAAAAAATATGGAAAAGGATAGTAACAATATAGGATGTTCACCAAATACAGAGATCAGGGATTCAAGATAGAATAAGATGGATTTGGTTTTAAGAGCAGCATATGCTTTCGATCATGATCATAAAGCCTGTCAATATGTGGAAAATTAATCTATTGTAATTACCACAGTGAATGCTTTGAGTCATTTTGACAGTAGTAATGATAAGTTTGCACTGATTTCTCCTCAGATAAAACACAGGCCAAATTCTTGTGGTACAGTGGAAAAGATGTCAGTTCCATGGTGATCTTCTGATCTTCCAATTACTACTTATGTAACCTTGGGAGCACTATGGAAGTATTCAGGTCATATCTCTAGGATCATGTCCTTATCATTAATCAATGTGGCTTCATCAGTGTAATGGACACCCGAGATATAACAGGACAGCTAGGCCAATTATGATTTGATAGGAGTGTTTATTAACCAGCCAGGACTGCTTCTCAGACCAAAAGACAGCCCTGAGCTTTCTGTTAGACATAATTTTATAGACAATGTGATAGCTAGCAACAGAATATGTTTCTAAGGGGTTAGCATTGTTTCTATTGAGGCAAAGCTTTTTCAGTATTATTCTTATTGAAGCAAAACATTCTCAGTATTATTCCTATTGAAACAAAGCCTTAGTATTATTTCTACTAAGCAAAACAGACCTGAATCCATGGGAATCTGTGGCATGTTTCTGGCAACACAGGTGAAACATTTCTTTACTATTGGAGCCTATTAGGTGTTTTCCAAGGAACCTAGTAGGGGTTACCTCTATCAGGTTTAAGGGGGCTCTAGTGTATAATTTCTGGTGGGCACTTCATCAGCACCCAGTAGAGATGCACCATAGATCTTTAGCCCATAAATAGCCTTCAGAGAATCATAAAAGTGGATTGTTACTATAAGCATAAAACTGAATTTTATCTGCCTTCTTTCTGAGCCAAGAATCACTCATCTGTGTAAGTTTTATTTGTACTTTACTTTTGATGGAATTAAATACCTCCTTCTTAGAGATGGATGAACTATCCTGATAGTAAACTGTGTGGAGTTCTCATTTTTCATTGATCAGCTTCTGAATTTCCCCATCATTTTTGTCAAACCAGTCTTGATGTTTGTGAGTGTTCTGGCCCAGATGAGTAAATGCAGTCCTGTACACCAAATCTTTGAAAGCTTCCCATTCCTCTTCTGCTCCACTGTTGGCTTAACAATTAAGACCAAGAAAACACAGGTGCTCCATCAGCCAACATCACAGCACCCATATAAGGGACCATCCGTTACAGTAAAGGGAGAAGTTTTTCAATACTGTGGATAAGTTCACTTACCTTGGCAGCATGCTTTCCAGGAATATACACATTGATAATGAGGTTGACACAAGCATTGCCAGAGCTAACTCTGTTCTGAAAGAAAGTACAGGAGAGAAGAGGTATTAGAATGACTACCAAACTGAAGCTCCAGAGAGTTGTTGTGCTGACCTAGTTGTATGCCTGTGAAACCTGGATAGTATACCAGTGCCATGCCAGGAAACTGAATCACTTCCATTAGAAATATCTTAGGAAGATGCTGAAGATCACCTGGCAGGATAAGATATAAGACATTGAGGTCCTTTCTTGATCCAAACTGCCAATCATTAAAACTCTACTGCAGAGAGTGAAACTCTGATGAGCCAATCACATTGTTCAAATGGCAAACATGGGCTTGCCAAAAAGACTTTAACAGAGAACTCACACAGGACAAGTACTCACATGGGTTGATATAATGGTATGTGGAATTTGAAGATCTTCCCTTCCTCTTAATAAACCTAAGTGAATTTGAAGATCTTCCTTGATTAGGCCAAATGTAATCAAATGGCGCCTGTAGTGGGAGGAGTTTGCTAAAGGGTAGAGCAAAGCCCACAGAAAACTGGGAGTCAGAACAGTTAGAGCTTGAGGGAGGACACACCCAAGGAGACAGCTAGGCTTGTTGTGAGTGTTTGTTTGCCTCCTCCTGTGTCAGCTAGACTTGTGACTGTTTGTGGGAAGGCTAAAGGTTAGTGTGGCTCTTTGTGCTGTTATGGTGTATGGCTATGATGGATTCAGTTTCCTGGTGTTGGAATTTGACTCTTTGGTGTCAGAACAAATGTTTTGTTTCTGTCTTATATATGGAGAGTCTGTTACATTTTGTGATTGAGAACTATTCACAGTCACCATTGGCACTGTGAATATTGCATTGGTGCTACAGTGGACAGGAAATAAAAGCAATACAAGGACACTCTCAAGACTTCTGTTAAGAACTTTGGAATTGATTGTGTGACTTGGGAGACACTGGCACAGGACCACCTAGCATGGAATATTGTAATGGCAAGCAAAGGAGAACTTAGCACCTTATTTCACTCATTTTTTTTATTTAGCACCTTAAAATTTATTATTTTATTCACTCATTTAATTATTTAGCACCTTATTTCAGTTCAAGTGTCTTTGAGGCTTGCCTGTGATTATATCATTTTTTTGTTAAGAAACAGAACCTGTGTGTGAAGCCCACAGTGGTAGGAACTTGCCAAAGACTGAAACAGGAAGGACTAAGATGTGAGTGGAATAAGGAGGAGCTAATGACAGATAAAAAGCTCAAGCACAACTGGGACTGAGCAGAACTGAGAAGAAGAACACTTGTGGTGGCCAGCACGTTGTTTGTCTGTTCTGTCTGTGTTGATTTGTATTTGTATACTTCATCAGACAGAAGCCTTCTGTTTGTTGTTTATATTACTTTGTCAGACAAGAGGAATCTATCTGTTGATTTGTGTTACTTTTTCAGACAGATGCACCCTTTCTGTTGACTTGTGTTGTTTCCACAGGAAGAAAGGGAATTGAGATGATAGTGCCAACAATGTGTGTAAATGTTGCTGTAATTCTGCTAAGCTTGATGTATGTAGATATTATTGTGGCTCAGTTAAGTTTCCTCTTCCTAGGAACAGAGATTTTGAAGGGCTTGAGGTGAACTGGTCACCATGAGCTTCGAACTGAAACAGGAGTTGGAACAGGAGCTGGGAGCAGCCTACCTGTGAGTCCAGGTGATGGTTGGGTAAATTTGGACAAGAGCTGGGAGCATGGAAGAGGAACCATGGTATTTGGGAGCCAGTTCTGAGTCAAGATGAAAGGACCTTTCCTTGGGTAGTTAGTGCTAACTGACATGATCATGATTTACTGTGACCTAGGGGTGGGAGAACTTTGTACTTTGTACCTTGTACCCCTTAAGGATGATTGAGTGAACGATTATTGGAAGCTAGTCTCCAATCAAGAAGAAAGAAGACTTTCTGACTGAGAGATTAAGACAATGTGACCTAGGGGTGGGAGACCTTTGTACTCTGTATCTTAAATGATATCTTTTGTTTAAAGCCACTTTAATGATAAATTGTTATGTCATATCATTGTGAATGCTGTACATTTTTTTCTGTGAATGTTTTGTTTTAGTTTACTGATGAATAAATAGAGAGTTCACTATACTATGTGATCAGAACCTTAAAGCCGTTCACAGGAGCAGTCCTCTGGAGAGTTGCTTGTGCTTGGCTTTATAAATACCTGCATCAAAGAAGGTGCTGTACTCTATGAACAAAGCACAATTGAAGTAGCTTGAAAGAAATGTGAGATGTGCAGATTTAGAGAATTCAGCCCAAATGTTCATGTGGACTATTTGTGCCCGACCTGTGTTGTGCGACTCATTACTTTATAAAGTAGCACATTTTATTGTCTCCTGAGTTAGAATCATGCTTCCATCATTTACTAACTCTGTGAGAAAATCTGAGTACCTTAACCTTTCTTGCTCTCATTTTCCTCACCTAAAAAACAGGGATGAAAATGGTATCTAAATCACAGGGTTGTTGTGAGGATTAAATGAAATGGTATATGTAAAGCACTTTGGAAATGTTAACGTGCTACATAAATTTTAGCTATTAATGCAAAATGCCAGACTGTCTGAGTCCTAGATAAGTTTTAGAGAGCAGCCTAAGGCAAGTATTGGTTATGTGAGTTATCCCGGGTCACACAGCTAATAACTTTCAGAGTCAGATTTTGAACTTAGATCTTCCTGTCTATAAACTCAACACCACATTTTCTAGAGCATGTTGCCAAACCAATAACCCCCAAATGCTTTTCCCTTCATTTGTGTTTTGCCCAATAATCATAGAAATTTTACAATCATCTGGTTCAGCCTCCTATTTTATAGGAGAGAAAACTGAGGCCCAGAGAGACAAAAGATTTGCTCCAGGTCATAAGAGGAAGACACAGGCTATCTCACTGGGGTGCTCCAGTGAGGTCAGGAGAAAGTATTGTTTAAAGGTGGGCAAGCAACAGGCATTTATTAAGGGTTTAATCTATGCCATGCACAGTGCTAAGCACTAGGGATACAAATACAAGGAAAAAGAAATCATATGGCAGGAATTATCATCTCTGACAGCTAATCTAACATCCTTCCAAATAACAAATTGGGGGGGGACCCCTTCTCTACCTACCCTCTTATATGATTGAGACATTGATTAGAGCTAAAGTAAAAAGGTTAATACAGGAGTAACCCAGACAATGGGCATCTAGGTGGTACAGTGGATAGAGTGCCAGGCCTGATGTAGGGAAGACCTGAATTCAAATCTGACCTCAGACATTTACTAGCTGTGTGACTCTGGGCAAGTCACTTAACCCTGTTTGCCCCAGTCCCCTCATCTGTAAAATGAGCTGGAGAAGAAAACAGAAAACCACTCCAGCATCTTTGCCAAATAAAAACTCCAACTGGGTCATGAAGAGTTCAGATATAACTGAAACAACTCACCAACAGCAAACCCAGACAACAAAAAGACCTTTCTATGAAATAGCACAAAAGCTATAAGTTAGAGGACCTAATACTATTAATTTAAAAATTCTCACTTATAGCCAAAGTAAGGAGAGTGATAGAGCAGTTCTTTGTTGGTTTAAACAAAGTCTTATGCTTCATATATAACTCACCCTACTTCTATATAGGTTCATGTACTCTGAACTCTGACCAGTCAATAAATGACTTCACTCAATGAAAAATTCAACCAGGAAGCTCTTGAGACATGTAACAGAGGCATGCTGGTAAATATTTAACAACTGGCTTTCGGGGGGGTGGGGGAGGGCAGGAATGAAGGTAACACATATTTCAAGTTTAATCTGCAGCATTAAATTTTTTCCATCACTTTCTGAAGTCTAGCAGGGGAGGAGAAACTAAGGCCTTGAGGTCGCATGTGGCCCTCTAGGTCCTCAAGTGCAGTCTTTTGACCGAATCTAAACTTCACAGAACAAATCCCCTTATTAAAAGGATTTGTTCTGTAAAACTTGGACTCAGTCAAAAGATCACACCCAAGAACCTAGAAGGCCACATGGGGCCTCAAGGCCCCAGGTTCCCCATACCTGGTAGACAATCAACAAAATAATAAAACAAGCTTATACCATTTGCTGATTCCTGAGGTGTAAATGCTCACGCTGAAATTTCAACAATCAGTTTTGGCAAGCCATTTGGAGCTGGCTCCATCATACCCTGGATAAATATATTCAAGTTCTCTAGCAGTGGCTGAAACTTTTTTTTTTTATTTAAGTCACTAAATTGTATTTGTTGGATTTTCTTCAGAGTAAGGGCCAGAGTAAGATTCAAACTTTAATAGCACAAGGGTGTATTTTTTTCCTTGTCAAACCATGCAAACTGTATTGGCCGTGACTTGAGGCAGTGTTGAGACAAGCTAGGTTAAGTGGGGATATACCAGGTCTTTAAGAAGCCACAGGCTTCCTGGATGACAAACCCACACCTCCCAGCATGCCCTAAGGGATGTTGGAAAGAGTAGGAGACTCCGAATCCACCGTTCACAAGCCCAGATGACGGTGATACACCCGTGGGGTCAGCTGGAGCAAAGAACGCGGGAATGGTACTAGTAACAACAAAAATAATAACAATAGCCGAGAGCACTTTACTGTTTGCAAAATGCTTTACAAATGTTATCTCATTCGATCCTCATAACAACCCTGGAAAATAGATTGTATTATTATCCCCACTTTATAGATGAGGAAATTGAGAGTGGGGAAAGTGGCTTGCCCAGTGTCACATAGCTCTTAGGTGTCTGAGGCTGGATTCTAACTCAGGTCTTCCTGACTCTACCTATCCAGTTCTCTATGCACTGTTCTGCCTAGTAGCATTGACTGGTGGAGAAAGAATGCTGGATTTGCCATCAGTGATGGTGGGTGTGAAGCATCGTGAGGGTTCTTACTACCTCTGAGAGCCTGGGCAAGTCACGTAACCTCCCTTGGGCTCAGTTTCTTTATCTGGAAATGAGACAGTCCCTTCTTGCTCTAAGTCTATGACCCTATGATTGAAAGACCAACCTAGAACTGTAAAAGAGAAGGCATATTTGAAACATTAGACAAAAAAATCACAAAGAATCACAGGACTTCTGTATTAGCAGAGACCTGAGAGCTCCTCTTGTCCACCTTGTACCAGCAATGACATCCTCTCGACAACAGCACCCCCAAGTGGTCACTTAGCTCCCATCTTCTGATGCAGTCCTTTCTACTTTGTTGCAACTCTTAACTTGTTAGGGAATTCTTCCTTTTATGAGAATATGCTCCTCTGAAACCGCCACCTATGGTTCCTTGTTCTGTCGTCTTATGTCAAATAGTAAAAATATGTCTGATCCATCTTCCACATGAGAATCTTTCATACCTGAATATAGCTACCATACCCTCCCTCTATCCCTACCCTACCCCAGCCTCCTCCTCTTTCTTCTTCTTCTTCTTCTTCTTCTTCTTCTTCTTCTTCTTCTTCTT
>NW_027186296.1:70916466-70921327 GCF_028583685.1 Petaurus breviceps papuanus | reverse complement strand
CTTCTTCTTCTTCTTCTTCTTCTTCTTCTTCTTCTTCTTCTTCTTCTCCTTCTTCTTCTTCTCCTTCTTCTTCTTCTCCTCCTCCTCTTCCTCCTCCTTCTTCTTCCCTGTCTGTCTCTGTCTCTATTTCTTTCCCTTATCTCTCTCCCACATTCTTAGACAATTCAAATTATCCTCTTTAATTCTCAAAAAATACTTAAACTTGTTAATATCCTTCCTAAAATATGACGTTCAAAACTTAATACAATACTGTGGGTACACAACCCAAGAAAAAGTACAGCAGAATTGTCACTTTCCTCATTTTTAATAACTGAGATCTAGGCAAGTGAAATACTAAGCAAGGAAATAGAGGATAGGGGAATAAGGGAAACACTGATTTTCAAAGACAGTATAGAACCTCTAAAGGAAAATGAAAGATAAGACAATGAGATTGAACCATCAAGGATTCTTGATCTTTTGCCGCTGACATTCTTGGGCAAGAGAGAATAGCTCAGAAGGTGAGTTAAGGCCACAGGTATCACCTCAAAGTATCTATGACTCCCATAACCAAGCACCTCTGCTTCATGGAGGTTCTATGTCCTCCGCTCTTTTAGCACAGTACTATAAGGTTCTAAGTAGCCAAGATGATGGAGTCACATTCAAAACATGAGCAGAGAAAACCTTGCTCCTCCTTGCCTCCACATGCAGGCTGTGATTAAAAGGAGCTATGATGTTCCTCGGTTTCTAACTGAAGCAGCTGTCTTCCTATGCCACAGAACTCAGAAACACTTCCTACCTTACCTGCACCAATCCAGAAGCAAATAATGATAGAGCAAGGAATGACAAGGAAAAGAGAAGCACCTTTTGGCAGGCCATTGTGGCCTAGTCAAGCCTCTTTGGTTCTTAAGTGACTAGTGCAACTGAAGACTTGACACAAGCATTTGTAGATGGTAGAAAAGAGCTGTGGATTAAATTCAATGTTCAAATGAAAAGAAAGAATTGAAATAAGTCAGTGAAATATTGCATTAAAGTAAAGGAAATCTCAAAATAATCAGAATGCACCTTCCTTTTCCATAAATATATTTATGTTGTGGTCAAGATTAACTGTGTGATTAATGCAGTCAGCTGAGATGATAAAATAAATAGCTTCATATAAGTGTGTATATGTATATGTGTGCTACATAGATTTTTATATAATATGTGTAGTATTACATATTATATTCACATATTATAAATATATCATAGTCATATTTTATATTAGCTCATAAATATAGTATATGTTATACATGTAATATGTTATTGTGAATTATATTGTTACTATTCTACATAATTATATATATGATATATACATGTATATGTATGTGTATTTGCATGTAATTTTCCCCCTATGAACCATAAATAAATGGTCCACGTGCCATGTTGAATTTTTAAAATTCATGCACACTTTCTCTCTGATTCTATAGCTGAGAACTTGGAGTGCCAAAATGAATCACTATTTTCTCTCCTATAATATTTTCCAGGGTTTAACACACTCTTTTAAGGCCATGAAACAATTTATCCCTATCTCCCATTCACAACCACAGTTCTCTGGAAAATGCCCCAAAGAAGTCAGCTGTGGCTGAGTCAGAAAGCATGAGTTCAAATCTTGGCACTACCACTGGCTACTTGTGTGGTTCGCATAGACCAGTGGCCTCAGACTCCACTAAACCACACATTAGGATCCTTACAGAAGCCTATTGACTTGAAAAAACACATATTAGCTTTATCAATGTTCCATTTTATTTTCATTTGCTTTGTCAACTATTTCCCAATTACATTTTAATCTGGTTTGGCCCCAACTTAGGAGTGTTGTAGAATTTTCTCTTCCACAAGATGGGAAAAATAAAATATTTTATCTATCTTTCATGGTTCTTCTGAGAATCATAGGTTCATAAATTTGGAGCTATATCTAATCCACTCCCCTAATTTTATATTTAGGGGAACTGAGACCTAAAGAATTAAGTAACTTATTCAAAGTTACACAAGTAATAAAAGTCAAAATTTGAACACAAATCCTTTGATTCAGCTTGGAATTCATAATAAACAACACCAAGTCCAGCTCATTGCTGCCAAAATACCAGAAAATACATTTTTAAGGACCCTGGGCTTATTGATCAATGTATATTTTAGAAAGAAATGATAGAAACTAGAAGGAAAATGGTAGTAACATACCACTACAGGTTGCATAAACTTAACCCCTTGAAAGAAATGATTAAATGGTCAGAATTATAAACTAGAAGCACTGGCTTGCAAAAATCTACAAACAACAAATATTTGTACTTCCAATAAAACCCTCGGATATATTTGATCATTTGAAAGACAAAATGCACAGAAAGGGAGCATTATCAAAGTTCTCGCCATTGCTCTCAATGCATTAGACATAGCACTGATATCATCAAATTCTAAGCATGATGTTTATAATTGCTATCACCATACTGAATTCTTATAACCTCCAATCTATAAGACATAAAAAGTTCTCAAAATATAAAGCCCAAGAACCACTTGGGAAGAGGATAACATAACATCCCCTTTTTCCTCTCTGCTACTGGAGTTGACCTAAATCTCATAGAATCATAAATTTAAATCTGGAAGGGACTTTAGAATCCATTGAATCTGATCCATTCATTTTGCAGATGAGAAAAGTAAGACACAGAAAGGGTAAATGATTGCTCTGGGTCACACAGTTAGCAAGTGCTTTTGCTCCTCTTGAAAATGAACTTAAATCCCAATACATTTGTTTGGTTACAAAAAGCAATCATCTGACCTACCTATGCTGTAATCCACTGAACATTGAGCATAAAAAACCCCCACAATAGTAAGGTAGCAACCTGTCCCAGAACAATTTCTAGCTGAACTCCACAAAATACTAGATGAGAACAACACCATCATCATTATCATCATCAAGAATAATGACAAGAGCTGTCACACATATTGCATTTCAGAGTTTGAGAAATGCTTTCTATGTCATTTCATCTAAGTGAAGAAGAGACCTCTTCAAAGTTTAAGAGACCATGAAACAAGCTACTGCTCATTGATGAAAATGAAATAATTACGAGTAATTTCAGTTTAACTACCATTTAAAAATAAGACAGTTACTAGATGTTAATAGAGAAAGGCAATGGGATTCCTGATAGTTTCATGCATATCTAGTTAATATTACCAGGTAATTTGGACCATTTCCCAACACAATGAAGTATAAATGATATTGAATTAGATCAATGCCTTTTAGTTTTTGAAACCTGAAAATATAATTACTTTTACAATTGGAACCTGTCTCTGGAATTTCACATTTGCAATCTACTCTGAAATTAAAAGCTGCAGAGTAATCGTCAGCTGCTCTTGACTAAGACAATAATTAAAGAAATAATTTCTTTGGGCAAGTTTTGGCACAATATCTTACAAAAAAAGAAATAACTTCGGTTCCCTATGTATCTGTCAAGTGCCTGCTATTTCCTCTGTGCTATAGTAGATGTGATCATGTAAGAAGTGATCTCTTCCCTGTAGACTATTAGATTATAAAATTTTTGAGGTGATGCCGTGCTGGTAAATGTTTAACAACCAGTTGTCCCTGAAAATGTATGCAAGACTCACTTTTAAGTTTCATCTCTATTGCCATTTTCTCCAGTACTTTCTTAAGTCTAGAGATGATCGACAAAACAACAAAATAAATCTTGATTTGTAATATTTTCCCATTTCTGAAGTAAAAATGTTCACACTGAAAATATATTGCAATAGGAGCTGGCTCTGGCATAACCTTGCCTTGAAGTCAAAGATGAGGTTGGTCTTTTTAACATTTAGCCCAGTGACCTGAACATTGTAGGACCTTAAGAAATGTCTTTTGAGGGGCAGCTAGGTGGCACGGTGAATAGAGCACCGGCTCTGGAGTCAGGAGGACTTGAGTTCAAATTGGGCCTTACACACTTGACACACTTACTATTTGTGTGACCTTGGGCAAGTCACTTAACCCCAATTGCCTTGCCAAAATTAAAAAAAAAAAAAAAAGAAATATCATTGGAATTTGAGAAAGAGGGGCACAGATAAAGATACTATTAAGTAGAGCATGGAGGTGCATGTGAGCTTTATAGCATCAGGAGAGTTCATAGACAGGTCAAGTTAAACCTATCATTTTAAAATGCTAATCAACTAATGGCCTCTTTCCATATTAGGTAAGTGACCAAGAAAAACAAGACTTCTAAACTTTGACTTAATGTGGATAAACAGCATTAAATCAGGGTAATCTAAAATTCAAAACCAAGCGCACGTGTGGTCTGCTGAAATATAATGTTTTTGAAACTGAAAAGGACATTCCTGATAAGCATGTGCTTGCCTACTTTAAGATGAGGTGATTAATGTCTTTGTGACCAAAATATGGGGGGCAGAGCGGAGAGAACGGAACGTGCACATGGAGAGAACGACGTAAAGGTAAGTCTTGATTAACCGGGACTAGACTGGTTAGTATGCCAATTCACTGGAATCTGTATGTGAGCTTTTGTGTTTTCTCTGCAAATGATTTTTGAGGGAGCCATGAAATCCTAGTGATGAGGTACTTCCATGAAATGAGAAAGTTACTGCAGTATTTTCTCTCTGTAAATGGCAGTTCAGACAACATCTTTTTTGTACTTGTATAGGGTGGGGGAGAGGAGAAGGAAGGAGAGGGGAGATGAGCAGAGGAGAGGAGATGATGAAAGGAGTATGAGGTAGAGGAAGAAGAGGAGGAGGGCAGAAGAAGAGGGGAGAGAGACAGAAAGAGACAGTGAGAGAGAGAGAGAGACAGACAGACAGACAGACAGAGAAATGAGACAGAGAGAGAGAGAGACAGAGAGAGAGAGAGAGAGAGAGAGAG
>NW_027186296.1:70897786-70915812 GCF_028583685.1 Petaurus breviceps papuanus | reverse complement strand
TCACTTTCCTGGTCACTATTGCTTAATAGGGAAGGAAAGCCCCAAACTATATTTAAAAAGGTTTGATACCCTACCACATGATAATTGCACAGACCACCACAAATATTTAATAAAAAGTAAACTCATTTATCCAGGCTGATAACAGATATCAGAGAAGTTATACAGAATTAAAATATACCAGACAATATACAGAGAGAATGAACTCTACTGATGGATGATTTTATTTTAACTGAGCTCCCAATCTCAGCCAAGGGAAAATTCCCTGAAATCTCTGGAGAAGCAAGTTGGAAATATGGTCATACTTGAGGTGCTGGCACCTCGACACACTGGCTTTTTCCAATATCTCTCATTCCCTGAAGAGAGCCTGGAACTGCATGTGTCCTCTCTTGAAGGCAGCAACCAGAAGAAGAACCTCTTTTCATCCCAAACTCTTGCAAACTTTACCCCTCAGGCAGGCAATAATTGTCAAGTAATATTTCTACCAAATGAGGCGTTATAACACAAATTCCTAGGCTTGAATCCTGAGTTACACTTGTTTTAGTTATAACTCCTTCCTTCAAAAGGTGGAGAAACAAAAAGAAGAGAAAAGTTTATTCCAGTTTTGATTTTACCCAACAATGTATACAGCGTGTTATAGTGGAAAGAACATTTGATTTGTAGTCAGTGGTCCTCAGTTAAAATCTGAGTTCTAACAATCACTATCTAGGTAATCTTCAACAAATTATTTCCCCTCTCTGGGTTTTGATTTCCTTATATGAGGGGTGTGGGCTATATGAGTTTGAAGGTCCCTCATAATAATAATAATAATAATAATAATAATAACAACAACAACTAACATTTATATTGTGTCTACTATGTGTTAGGCACTGTGCTAAGCACTTTACTGCTAAACTTATGAAGTGATTGCTAGGGTGGAAATAACGAACACTTTGAAAGTGATCTTTCTTAGAAATAATAATAAATAATAATATTTATATATCATTTACTGTGTGCTAGATACTGTGCTAAATGTTTATAAATATTTCCTTTGATCCTCACCCGGGATATATGTACCATTATTATCCCTGTTTTTCAGATGAGGAAATTGAGGTTAAGTGAATATCTCATAGCCACACAATTAATAACTATCTGAGATCAAATTTGAACTCAGGTCTTCCTGACTCACAGTCAAGTGCCACCTAGAGGCGTGAGTGTGTGAAAGAGGAGAAGAAATTTAGGAAGAACCTTTAATGTGCCCTTTTGGGGCACATTTATTGGGAAAGCAGACTTCAAAAGATTCAGAGGAAAGAAAGGTAGGATGCTGTGGAGTAAAATATCACCAGAGAAGTCTGCTCAGAAATATCAGAGATACTCAAAGAATAAAATTCCAATTAGAGCATTTTTCATACGACTATAAATTGTTTTGATTTGTTCATTAGGAAACTGCCTGCTTATATCCTTTAACCATCTATCGATTGGTGAATGATTCATTTTCTTCTTGATTTGACACAATTCTTTATAAATTTTAGATATGAGACCTTTATCTGTTAAACTATCCATAAAATATTTCCCCAATTTTCTTCTTTCCTTCTGATCTTGTCTATGTTTGTTTTATTTGTACAAAATCTTTTTAGTTTAATGTTATCAAAATATCAATTTTACACCTAAATTTGCTCTCTACCTCTTGTTTATTCATAAATTGTTTGCCTATCCATAAGTCTGATAAAGTAATATGTTCCATGTTCTTTTAATTTTCTTGTAATATATCTCTTTATATCTAGGTCATGTATTCATTTATCTTGGTAAATGGTGTAAGATATTAATCTAACCCCAGTTTCTGCCATACTGCTTTTCAGTTTTCCCAACAGAAATGCTTGTTTTAGTCTATTAATTAAAAAATACATTTTCAAAAAGTGGGGAGAATGAAATTTAAATGAGAAGGAAATGTGGGATTTGTCTGAGGAAATCTGCACAAATTCACAAAGAACTTATCAACCACCTCAGATTTGAAAGAATTGTACCAAGATGGAAACAAAGCCAAATAATGGAAGGTTAAAATAAAAACAAGGCATCTGCTTGGAAAAATAATATGAAGAAGACTGAAGGTCAGAATAAGCTGAAGTTTACAGCAAAGGACAATGAAAAGCTTTTCTTGTTGTCATTATTACTTTGTTTTGTTTTGTTTCACTGTTTTAGGAGAAAAGGGAGTAACAAGAAGTCGAGGACCATTGCTTGTTGGGGATGAAATGATGATGACTGACAACAGAGAGAATGGGGAGCTGTTCAAAATCTGATGCTGCCTCTTTTCTTGGTTAAGGAAAATGCCCTTTGAATCAAACAAGATAGAACAAAAATAACTAATAGGCAGTTGATACCCAACATAAATAAGATGATATAATGAGAGGGCATTTGACTTCCCTTAAGAAATTCAAGTCACCTGGCCCAGATAAACTCCTCGGTGAAATGATGATGGCAATTGCTAAGACTGTCAATGATAAGTGAAAGATCATGGAAAATGAGAGAGGTAAAACAAGATTGGAGAAGGACAAAAATTTACTTCCCAATTTTCAAAAAATGGAAGGGATCCAAGTCTTCAAGTGAACTTTGCTTTGGTTCCTGGGAAAATTCTTAAATGAGTCATTAAAGAAATAGTTGGTAGACATCTAGAAAGAGAATTTATTGTTACACAGCATTGCTTCATCAAGACCAAATCATGCCAAAGCTAGACTAACCTCATTTCATTCTTAACAGGATTAATAAATGAGTAGATGTGGAAAATACTGTGGATACAATTTCCATAGATGTTAATATTTGTCATAAATATCTGATATAGAATATTAATGCACTGTTGGTGAGACTATGAACAGGTCTAGCCATTCTGGCAAAAGATACTACACAGGAAATATCTTGTAAGTGGCTGAGCAAATCAGGCATGTCTCTTGAGCCAAAAAGTAAAAATAGCTACCCAATCAGCTGTTAAGGATTCCAGGCTCAAGATCCTAGAGGTAGAATTCTTTGCCTGTACTAGAAGGTTATAAGGAAGTTGGGGGGAAGTGTTCTCTCTCTTCCCCCTCACTCCATCAACTACACAATAGGAGTGCTAGATTAGTAGGAGGCAATTGATCCAACCAGGAGGAAAGAGACACTAAGGACACACAGTTGTGGAAAGGCAGTCTCCTGATGGAGGAGGCAGTTTCAGAGAGTGGGACCCTTTGTGATGGAGAAAAGTACCAGTTATGGACTCAAAAAAGAAGACATTTGGAACCCAGTGGAGAATTTCACCCAGTAGAGAAGTGTATGCAAGAACTAGGTGAGGAAGAATCTACAAAGACAGAAAAGAACTTTCAGTACCAGGAGATATGCTACCTTTGCTGCAAGTTTATCTTACAAAAGTGCTTCATCAACATTGTACTCCAAGTTTGAGCTCACTCTTCCCATGGATGCTGTGTATGTATATATGTAAGAAAGTATCCTGAGGTGGCTAGGTGGCACAGTGAATAGAGCATTGGCCCTGGAGTCAGGAGGACTTGAGTTCAAATCCGACCTCAGACACCTAACACAAAACTAGCCATTGACCTTGGGCAAGTCACTTGACCCCAATTGCCCTACCTTCCCCCCCCCCTCCAAAAAAGCAAAAGAAAAAAAAAGAAAGTATCCTAAGTTTAGCAATCCTTTTTTTCCCTTGTTTTGCTTTGGGGTTGGAGGATGTTATATCAATTGTTCTTACTGTACTACCTTAGTAAGTGAACTTGCAAAAATCTAATTAAGAGGGGGAAGCAGGTACTTCTTGAGCTATTGGTAGCAGCCACCAGAGAATTACTCTTAGAATTAGAAGTTTCAGTGACCCCTTTAGGGAAACAAGCCCGGAATATGAGTGAAAATTGGAGAGAGAATTCCAAAGGGGTCCTTAAACATATATTCCTAAACACAGATCATGCCATACCACTCACTCATTCAACAAACATTTATGGTTCCTTATTGAGTCAGATAAAATATAAAATCTTCAGCCTGGAATTTAAATTCCTGCAAAATCTGGCTCATTGTATGAAATAATCTTTCCAATGATATGTCATATTACTATTTTTCATATACTTCTTATCCCACTCAAGTTCATCATTTAGCTATTTCTTATATATAATATTCCATCTTCTTCCTCCATGCTATTGAACAAGGATTTCATTTTGTCTACAACAGACTTGGTGTTAAAAAACCTGGATTCTACTCACTACCTTGTGACTTTGGGCAATGTTATTCAACCTCTGAGACCTAGTTTCTTCATCAGTAAAATAATGGAATTGGACTGTATGACCTCTACTATCCGTTTTAACTCTGTGATACCTTCCTCGCCTATACCCCATCAAATGAATTTCTTTTAAAGTGTAACTCAAGTATTATCTTCTACATGAGCCTCACCTGCCTCCTCCAGTTATTAATCTCTTTTTATTGAAATTACTGTTTTATCTTATCTGTGGATGTGTTATATCCAGCCTTATCCTATCCAACCTTTTGCACTAACACATAAAGTCCTGAAGGGTAGGGATTATTTTGTTTTATTCTGTTTTGTCTTCATATCTCTAATATCTAATGCAGTGTCTTACACTTAGATATGTGTTTACTGAGTGTAGTCTAATCTTTACTTTCTGGTTTAAAAAACATAATTTTAGCTTGATATTATAGAATGGAGCTCTAAAAGCCAGGTGGACTGGGTTCCAGCTGGAAGTCAGGCTCCCTGGGTTGCAGCCTGGCTCAGTCACTAACTAGCTGTCTGACCTTGGACTAATCATTTCCCCTCTTGACCTCAGTTTCCTCACCTGTAAAAGGAAGAAGTTTCACAAGCACATCCCTAAGGTGCTAAGCAGTTCTAACATTATACTTTTTAAAGCTGTTCTATATCTTGAATCAAAATCCCAGCATGAAAGGACAACTCTTATGTAATTTCACACAGTATCATCACTTGTAATGTTCTTCTCCACAGGTGAGTTATTCCATCTCTTTAGTTCCTCCACTCTCTCTCTGTGTGATAATCTATTGAGACACCTCTTCCATGTACAGATTCAGTGTACCTTTCTACATGTCATTTCTGGCAACACAAATGTGTGAAGTTTTTCCTTCCTCTCTGGGTGGTCACCCTTCTATCCACAGCAACAGCAGCAGATCATGTTCAATCTTAAATGCTCCCTATCCAAGCTTTCCTCTTATCTTCACTTTGTCCTAGCATTTGGAAATGACAGCTCTCAGCAAGACCTTTGCTACCTGGATTCTTGATTTTCTTTCTACTTTAAGTGTTCTCTCTCTTTGGAAAATGTTTAAAAGGGGGATAGGAAAACTGGACAACATAGTTTAATGCAAACAACACTGGAGAGAAAGAATAACAATTTTAAATTGGATTCTAGTCCTGACCCTCCCATTTCAAAATTCTGTGACTCTAATCAAATACTTAACTTCCATTGGTCTCAGTTTCCCCATCTATAAAATGAATGATTTTGGACTATTTGCTTTCTAAATCGCTGTCACATTTAAAATGCTATGAGATGGATTGGATTTTGCTTGTCATATTCACTTCATTCCTCTTTATATTCAATCTTTCCTATTGCATTATATTAAGTCATTCTATTTGGATAACTTATCACTTTCTAGTCACCTAGTACTAAGTTGTATTTTTTCTCTACACATAAAGTAAAATCAATAAATGGGCATTAGAAAAAAAGAGAAAAGAACATATCAGCCTTGGAATGAGATTGAGTTTCAAGTCCTCATTCTAATACTTCCTTCCCATCCAGCTATGCACAAGTAATTTCTCATTTCTGAGCCTCAGTTTCCTGAAAATGATATTGTAAAACAAAAATGGTGCCTAATCCAGAAGGTTACTGTAAAAAAAACATTTTGTAAACCCTACAGTCCTCCACAGAAGTGAGTTATTATTATTATCATCTTCTTTTTTCCACAACCTCCAAGCAGGCCTATAATTAAACTATTTTTAAGGCAGCTCATTATTTATCTCGTTCAAAAAGGCAATTTCCTAGCAGCCATTGGTCCACCATTAATGAACACTGCTATTAGTATGTTCTGCTCAGGCCCTAGCCTAAATCTCTTTCACAGTAATTTAACTTCATTTGCTCCATGGAGATGGAGAACAGTGGGCACCTTCCTCATATAATGGTCCATCATTCTCTTTGAAGACAGCCATCTCTTAATTTCAACTAAAATAATCTAATTTATTTTCTCTTGGACTTCTACATTTTAATGTCTCACTTCTTTCTTTTTAATTTTTTTCATAAACCCTCTTAAGTTTTGGGTTCCAAAACCAGAACAAAAATTCTCATAAGGGTTTGAATAGTGAATAACAGTTCGACTATCTGACCTCTAAGATCCCTTATTATATGACTATGAATATAATAAAAGGGATACTGTCTATTATACTGAAGTACAATAGATTTCAGCTTGTTCTTGATAAGTAAGGACAGGGGAAGTATGGGTAACTGAATCCCACAATGAATCCCATAGTCTCTTTTCATCCAATGAACAAAACCTATTGGCAGAGCTACTAACAAATGATACCTCACATAATAACAATCTCCAGCATTCATACAGTGATTTAAAGTTTCAAAGGACTTTCACTCACTTTCTCTTGTTTGATCCTGACAAAAACTCAGAGGTGAGCAGGTCAGGTATCATTTTGCCTTTTTTATAGATTAGTGAATGGAGGCACTCAGAAATTAAGCAACTTGTTCAAGGTCAGAGACAATGTATGACTAGGAGCAACATTTCCTGACACTGTTGGTCCCATTCTCTTTTCACCATATCATGCTATTCCTCTATAGTATGGGGTCTGGTATGAGTTTCATCTCTTTGCCTTTCCACCTTTCTTTTACTTTCCTCTTATTAACAAGAAACAGTCAAAGAACAAACATGATAGACAGAGGCAGGGCAAGGGAAAGACCAGAGTATATATACAATATGACCTGCTTTAGAATGATCAATTTTCTATTGTTTTCCAAAAAAAAAGTAATAGATCATATTTACATTATATTTTATGGATTCAAAGAGCTTTCCATAAAATTTCTAACCACCAATTTGATTCAGAATTGCTTCTCTTTTGCCTTTCTATCCCAAGTGCCTAGCATCATGCCTGAACATAGAGTAGATGTTTGGAATGGTTTCTTGAATGTTTATCTTGTGAATGTTTATTCAGTTGAATCCCCACAACAACTCTTTGGGATAAGGAGTGAAGGTGCCATTATCCCCATCTTGTGGATGGAGAAAATGAAGCTTGCCAGCCTGGGATAAAACAGCAAGCAAGTGATAGAGATCAAAATCAAAGCTGATTCTACTACTTTGAAGCCCAGTGTTCTTTCCACTCCCCTACTCCGGTGCTGAGAAATAGAGAGTATACATTGTTGGGTTCATTCTTTGCTCCTTATTCTGTGACACCCTTATCTGATTGTCTGGTGCTTCCTCAAACATATTTCAATTTTGTTTTTTCACTGTTGGGAAGGCAGGTAACACACTGGCATCTGTATCAGTGGCTAAGAGTTATTTTTGTATAACTTGCTCCCAGTTTGTCATCCTTTGCCAAAGGTTGCATTGCCCTAACACATGTTCAGTGCAGATGGCACAAGGCAGATTGTGTTACCCTTATTAGTGTGTAGTCTTATGGTTTGTATAACTATATCCCTCTGTCACAAGGTTGCTGTGTAGCCTAAATGAGAAGCTGTAGAGCAAAGAAGAAAGGCATATGGATTTCCATTGAGAGGACTTGGCTTCAAATCCTGCCTCTACAACCTCATACTTGATAGACAATTTACTCAAACCTGGTTCTCTGGGACTCAGCTAGAATGTGAGTGTGTATTGTATACACACACACACACACATACACACATACTCATACATGCACACATGCATACATACATACATATATACATCCATATTCTTTAAGAAAATCAACCAAGCAAGAGTGGCGGAGGAAGAGATTGAATATAAGAAGACCAGTGAGGAGAGAATTGTCATAGTAGATGGAAGAAACAATGAATTAACCTAAAGAGGTGGCAGTGAGAATTTAAAGGAAAAAAAAAGGAAAGAATACAAGAGAGTTTTTAAGCTATAAAATAAACAAAAGCAGAAGTCAAAGATTGAAATTTAAAGTCTAAGTGACTAGAATGATGATAGCACCATTAACATAAGTAAGGTCAGAAAATCATGTCCCTGGGCCTCAGTTTCCTTAATCAATGAAATGAAGAGGTTTGACTAGAAAGCTCTAAGATACATTAACTTTGTTCTTTGCTCTTTTGATAGAACAGTAGGATATAGTGGGTTTGATTTTAAATATGAAGATAGGACTTTAGTTAGATTGAGCTTTCGCTTCACAAATTATAACCACAATCACATTTTTTACAAGTTTATTGACCATGTTTTTTTACCAGTTTATTTACATTTCATTGGTGTTTTAGTCTCTAGAAAGTTCAATATTATAGAAAAGAAAAGCATTTTTCCTGTGCACACATTAAAAAAAACTCTGTCATCTCCCACCTTAATTTTCTTTCCTAATATTGAAATTTTAAAATTGCACAGCTCCAACATGCTTAGGAACAAAATGAGCATTACTAAACTGACAAAGTCAAACACAGAGGACAGAAAATGTAAATTGCTACAGGTGTCACAATCGGGAGCCACTGGAGATGCAAATCTGAAAAGGGGAATGATGAAATGAGTGTTCTGCAGAATAGATTAGAGGAGAGGGAAGATGGAGATTGGGAAATAAGCAATTACAGTAATAATATAATAGTTCAAATTCGTTTCAGTGAATGTGTGGTCTTTGAAAATCCAGGACCTAATTACAGAAAAGGGACAACAATGAATTGTTAAACTAACCATAAGTGATGCAGCCCAATGGTAATCTATTTATGAGGGGCAGATTAGTCCCTGGAATGAATCAGAAAAAAAACTGAGTTAGATGTAGATTGACAGAATTCAGGATGACCATTAAAGGTCTGTTATTGATGGGAGCAGCAGAAGCAATATGGAGCTGGAGACAAGGGTGTTCCAATTAGTCATGTGGAGCTGAGAGAGCAGAAGTGTATGCAGGCAGAAGAAATAACCTCAAGGAAAGATGAAATGACTGCGAACAAGCCTGCTTGGGTTGATTGGGCCATAGGTGTGTCAGGAGAGATCCTGGATTAAATTTGACCCCTGCACTACAGACCAACAGCCCCCTCCTTTCCCTCCATCTTTATCTTCCTAATGAGAGCCTGAACCTTTTTCTGTTTATTTGTTTTTGGTTTTTTTGTTTGTTTGTTTGTTTTGCTTTTTGGAGGGCAATTGGTGTAAAGTGATTTGCCCAAGATCACACAGCTACTTTTTGTGTTAATTGTCTGAGGCCGAATCTGAACCCAGGTCCTCCTGACTCCAGGGTCAGTGCTCTATGCACTGCACCACTTAGTTCTCCCCCCAAAAGAGCCAGAAACTTAAATTGAGGGGGAGGATAGTGGTAAAGGGAAGACAGAGGGAACTTGTTTATCTTTCTTGGTTTTATTTTTTCCTATTTCAATGCTTTATTTATTTTTTTTTATTTTCCTCCCAATATGTTTTCATTTATTTCCTTAGATAATTCTCAATTATATGAAAATTTGGGGAACATTTTTTTTAATTTTGAGTTCCAAATTCTCTGTCACCTGCCCCACACCCCTCCTTGAAAAGAAAAAAAAAACAAGCAATTTGATATAGATTATATATGTGGTCAAGCAAAATATATTTCCATGTTAATAATGTTGCAAAAAAAAAACCCCAGACCAAACAAATAAACAAGAAAAAAAAACCTAAAAACTTAAAAAGTATAATTTGATCTGCATTCAGACTTCATCAGTTCTTTCTTTGGAGTCAGATTTTATTTTCTACCTGAGTCCTTTGGAATTGCCTTGGATCATTATATACTTCATCATAGCTAAGTTACTGTGTACAATGTTCTCCTAGTTCTGCCCATTTTACTTTGCATCAGTTCCATTATTTGCCAGTTATTCTTTAACCATCCTGCTCATCATTTCTTATATTACAATAGTATTCCATTACATTCATATACCACAACTTGCTCAGCCATTGCCCAATTAATGGACATTCCCTCAATATTCAATTCTTTTCTACCACAAAGAAAGATGCTATAAACACTTTTGTACATATAGGTTCTTTTCCTTTTTCTCTGTCCTCTTTCAGATACTTACCTAGTGATGATATTTTGGGGTAAAAAGGTACAAATGGTTTGATACTACTTTGAACATAATTCCAAATTGTTCTCCAGAATGGTTAGATAAGTTTACCACTCCACCAACAGTACACTAGTATCCCAATTTTCCCACATCCCCTCCAACATTTGTCATTTTCCTTTTCTGTCATATTAGCCAATCTGATAGTTGCAAGGTGGTAATTCAGAGTTAATTTACATTAATCCAATCAATAGCGGTTTGGAGCATTTCTGTATGATTACAGATAGCTTTGATTTCTACTTCAGAAAATTGCCAATTCATATCCTTTGACCATTTATCAGTTGAAGAATGTCTCCTATTCTCATAAATTTGACTCTGTTCTCTATATATTTGAGAAATCAGGCTTATATCAGAGAAACTTGCTATAAATCCCTCCCCCCAATTCTTTCTGCTTTCCTTCTAATTCTGTTTGTGTTGGTTTTGTTTATACAAAACCTTTTTAATTTAATGTAATCAAAATTATTTTTACATCTCATAATGCTCCCTATTTCTTGGTTGGTCATAAATTCTTCCCTTATCCATAAATGTGACAAGCTAATTATTTCATGCTATCCTAATTTGCAAATGATGTCACAGTTTATTTATGAATCAAAGCCCCATTTTGACCATATCTCTATATACACTGTAAGATATTAGTTGATACATAGTTTCTGTCAAGCTGCTTTCCAGTTTTCCCAGCAATTTTTGTTATATAGTGAATTCTTGTTCCAAAAGCTTGAATATTTGGTTTTGGAAAACACTAGATTACTATGGTCATTGACACTTTGTATTGTGGATTTTATATTAAGCATTTAGTTGGCACAGGAGATAGAGGGCAGGGCTGGAGTCATGAATACCTGAGTTCAAATCTGGGCTCAGACACTTGCTAGTTATATGACCCTGGGCAAATCATTTAGCCTTATTTACCTTAGTTTTCTCATCTAAAAAATGAGCTGAAGAAAGAAATGCCAAATCATTCAAGTATCTTTGCCAAGAAAATGTCAAATGGGGTCACAGAGTTGGACCCAATTTAAATGACTGAAACACAACAAATATTTTCTACTTTATCTATTCTGCTGATCCACCACTCTATTTCTTAGCCAGTAGCAGATTATTTTGATGATTACCACTTTGTAATACAGTTTGATACCTGGTACCACTAGGCCGCCTTCCTTCAATTCTTTTTTCATTGACTCACTTGATATTCTTCACCTTTTGTTCTTCCAGATGAATATTGTTATTATTTTTAGCATTTAAAATAAATTTTTGGTAGCTGTAAAGGGGATAAGCTGGAAGCCATCTCAATAAGATTGGGGAGGGGTGGTGGAAATAAGAGTGTTCATTAGCACCACTGTTATTCAATATCATAATAAAAATGCTAGCTATTGCAATAAGAGAAGAAAAAGAAATTCAAGGAATTAGAATAGTCAATGAGGAAACAAAATTATCACTTGTTGCAGATGATATGATATTATACTTTCATTTCTATTATAAATCCTACCTAGTCATAGTATATTATCCTTGAAATGTACTGCTATAATATTCTTGCTAATATTTTAAGTTCTTTGTGTAAGTATTCATTAGAGAAATTGGTCTATAGTTTCTCTGTTTTTTTTTCTCTCTTCTAGTTTAGGTATCTTGTGACACAAAAGGAATTTGGCAGGACTACTTCTTTGCCTATTTTTCAAAATTGGA
This sequence comes from Petaurus breviceps papuanus, assembly GCF_028583685.1. Lineage (NCBI taxonomy): Eukaryota > Metazoa > Chordata > Mammalia > Diprotodontia > Petauridae > Petaurus > Petaurus breviceps. The sequence goes on along the minus strand of NW_027186296.1, from coordinate 70,903,906 downwards.
ATTAATTGTTCTTTAAATATTTGGTAGAATTCACTTGTAAATCCATCTGGTCCTCAGAATTTTTTCTTAGGGAGTTCATTGATGGCTTATTCAATTTCTTTTTCTATGATAAAGTAATTTAAATATTCTATTTCCATTTCAGTTAATCTGGTCAATTTATATTTTTTTGTTAATCTTCATTTTAGATTATTAGATTTATTGGCATATAATAGGGCAAAATAGTTTCTAATAATTGCTTTAATTTCCTCTTCATTGGTGGTGAAATCAGTCTTTTTATTTTTCTTATGGTTAATTTGGTATTTTCCTTTTTTCAAATAAAATTAATCAATGATTTATCCATTTTTTTATGAACCAGCTCCTGGTTTTATTTATTAGCTCAATGATTTATTACTTTCAATTGTATTAATTTCTCTTTTGATTTTCAGGATTTCCAATTTGGTGTTTAATTTGAGGTTTTTATTTGTTCTTTATCTAGGTTCTTTATTTTGGTTGTATGCCCAATTCATTGATCTGCTGTATTTTTACTTTCTTGATATAAGCATTTAAAGATATACATTTTCTTCCAAGTCTTGCTTTGACTGCATTCTACAAATTTTGGTATATTGTCTCATTGTTTTCATTCTATTTAATGAAATTATTAACTGTTACCATGATTTGTTCTTTGAACTACTCCTTCTTTAGAATTAGATTATTTCATTTCCAATTAATTTTTAATCTATCACTCCATTGCCCTTTGTCAAATGTAATTTTATTGTATTATTATCTGGAAAGGGTGCATTTGACATTTCTGCTTTTCTGAATTTGGTTTTAAGGTTTTTATGTCCTAATACATGTTTAATTTTTGTGTAGGTACCATGTGCCACTAAGAAAAAGGTATATTCATTTCTATTCCCATTCAGTTTTTTCCAGTGGTCTATCATATCTAACTTTTCTAAAATTCTATTCATCTCCTTAATTTCTTACATATTTTATTTTGTTAGATTTATCTAGTTCTGAGAGGGGAAAGTTGAGATCCACCACTAGTACAGTTTTGCTGTTTCTTCCTGTAAATCATTTAAATTTTTCTTTAAGAATTTGGATGTTAAACCCTGGGTTTTTTTTTTTTTTTGAACAATTGGGGTTAAGTAACTTGCTCAAGGTTACACGGCCAGTTATTTCTGGGTGTGGTGCTAAGTATTGGAGCCCAGATTCGATCCCAGGTCATCCCAACACTGGGGCCAGTGCTCTTACCTGCTGAGCCACCTGGCTGTCCCTAAACAATTGGGGTTAACTCGCTCAAGGTTACACGGCCAGGTGTTTCTGGGTGGGTGCTAAGTGTCTGAGCCCGGATTCAATCCCCAGGTTATCCCAACACTGGGGCCAGTGCTCTTATTCGCTGTGCTACCTGACCCCCCCAAACCATTTGTTTTTTTATGTGTTTCGTATTGATATTGTTTCATTGTCTATTACTCTTTTTAGCAAGATGTAGTATCCTTACTTCTCTCTTTTAATTAGATCAATTTTTACTTTTATTTTGTCTGCAATCATGATTTTTACCTTTCCTTTTTTTTTCACTTCAGCTGAAGCATAATAGATTCTGCTCTAGCCCTTTACCTTTACTTTGTAAATAAAAGTAATGATTACTATGCATTTCCTCCACCCTATCCCTGCCCCCATGTATCCTACTCTCTATCTCCTTTCACCCTGTCCATTCTCAAAGGTGTTTTGCTCCTGACTTCTACCTCGCCCAATCTGCCCTTTTTTCTATCAGTGCTTCCTCATCCCTTTCCAATCCTACTTTGCTGTATGGTAAGATAGATTTCTAAACCCAACTGAGTATGTTATTCCCTCTTTGAGCCAATTTTGATGACAGTAAGGTTCATGTACCCACCACCATTTCCCCTACCTTCCCCTACAACTTAAAAATTCTTCCTTTCATACCTTTTCTATGTGAGAGTTTCCCTTACCCTACCTCTCCCTTCCCCATCCTCCCAGTACATCCTTCTTTCTGACCCCTAAATCTTAATTTTTTTAAATCATCTTGTCATCATCCACTCATGCCCATGCCTTCTGTCTATGTATATTCCTTCTAACTTCCCAAGTAATGAGAAAGTTCTTAGGAGTTACAAATACTCTCTTTCCATGTAGAAAAGTAAACAGTTTAACCCTATTGAAACCCTTATGATTTTGCTTTCATTTTTATCTTTTTATGCTTCTCTTAAGCATTGTATTTGAAAGTCAAATTTTCTGGAGCTCCACCACCTGAATCTTGTTCCGGCCGTGGGACCCTTCCTGGGCCCCAGCCCTCGTTTGGAGAGGGAGCTCATCCTTCATCCCCCTGCCTGATTCTGTCACGGTTCAGCTGAGGAAGATGAAACTGAACACGGTGTAACGACAGCTGAAGCCACATCCTGAGGAATATCTTCCCTCACCTGCTGTATCCTGGAAACCAGGAGACAAAAAAGTCTGATGGGTCCTGCTAATCATGACACTGACCATGATGGGCCTGGGTGCCCTGCTCACCCAGCTACTGCTGTGGCCCAGGCTCAGGACGCCCCAGGAGAGGACCCAGCTACTCCCCAACTCCATCTGTGAGGATCCCTGCCAGATTGTCCTGGTACAGAGCATCCCTGAGGGCTTTACCTTCCCCAAGGGCCCCGTCCACCCTTCCATCAGTCAGGCCTGGCTAGACCTGATGGCTGGTGCCCAGCCCAGCCTTGACATTGCCTCCTTCTATTGGACTCTGACCAACAATGACACCGAGACCCAGGAGCCTTCTGCCCAACAGGATGAGGAGATTCTCAGGCAGCTGCAGAATCTGGCCTTAAGGGGTGTGTCTGTATGCATGGCTATCAGTAAGCACAGGGGTCCCCAAACCCAGGCCAACCTGCAGAGACTTCTAAAGAGTGGGATCCAAGTATGGATGGTGGACATGCAGAAACTGACCTATGGTGTCCTACATACCAAGTTCTGGGTGGTGGATCAAACCCATATCTACATTGGCAGTGCTAACATGGACTGGCACTCACTGATCCAGGTGAAGGAGCTGGGGGTGGTTGTCTACAAGTGCAGCTGCCTGGCCCAGGACCTGGGCAAAGTGTTTGAAGCCTACTGGTACCTGGGCTGGCCAGACAGCAGCATCCCCTCCCCCTGGCCAGACAATTACAATCCACTACAACCTGGAGACCCCCATGGAGCTGTGCCTGAATAGGACCCCTTCCCAGGCCTTCCACTCAAGTGCTCTTCCATCACTGTGCCCCGGGAGTCGCATCCTGGACCTGAATGCCCTGCTCAGCCTGGTGAATGATGCCCTAGACTTTGTCTATGTTTCTGTGAACTATGAACTACCTACCCATCATGGAGTACTCCCACCCTCAAAGGTTCTGGCCAGCCATTGATGATGCCCTTCGGCCAGCCGACTTTGAGCTGGAGATTCAGGTGAGACTTCTGGTCAGCTGCTGGGGCCACTCAGAGCCTGCCTTGTATCCCTTCCTGATGTCCCTGCTGCCTTCCAGGACAACCACACCCACTACAATGTGCAGGTGAAGCTCTTTGTGGTCCCCTCCAATGAGGCCCCAGGCCCACATCCCTTATGCTTGCATCAACCACAGCAAGTACATGGTGACAGACTGAGAGGCCTATGTGGGCACATCCAACAGGTCTGGCAATGATTTCACACAGATTGCAGGCTCAGCCCTGGTGGTGAATCAGAGCCAGCCTCTGCACACAGCTTGAAGCCACCTTCCTTTGGGACTGGGACTCCCCATACAGGCATGAGCTGGACAGTCCAGGCTGGACCGAGGGGCACTCCTGCCACGTGCTGTGAGTGCCCTGTGCCTGGGCACACATCGTCTGGGCCCAGCTCCCTCATGCTGGCCGGGAGCCCCACCTGGGGGTGTTGCTTCTGACCTCCTGCACTACTCTCTCACCTTGATCTCTGCCCATCTCTGAGAGTCTCTGTCACTATCTCTGTCGGTTGGTCTTTGTGGCTTCCTGTCTCTTGAGGCTTTTGTCCAGCTTTGTTTGGATTTCTATGATTTCCATCTTTTCCCCTGTGTCTCTCTCCTGTGTCTCCCTCCTATCTCAGTCTCTGCCTCTGAAACCTAGGCAGGCTGTTTGACCAGGTGTTCCCACCAGCATAGGGCATAAGCCTAGCCAGAGCTGGACTGACAGAACCCGGCCAGGTTCAGCCAGAGGCTCCCCTCCTCTTCCCAGATTTCCTTAAGGCTGTGGAATAAAGGGGCCAATGGGTTGGAGTCCTCATCTCATGATGAAAGGAAGTAATAGAGACTTGGACAGGGGCCTCTTGGGGGCTGCCCCTTCACTGCCCCACAACAAGCCCTGGAGATGCATCTGCAGTCAGGGATTCCAACAAGAATATAGTGTGGATAAGGCACAAAACAAGTCTAATTTTCTATTCAGAGCTAGACTTTTCATCAGGAATGCTTAAGAGTTCTCTATTTCATTAAATAGAGAAGAAAGTTTATCCATTCCCCCCCCCAAATGATTATATTCAGGGTTTTTTTTTCTGGACAGGTGATTTTGGTTATAATTTTACTTTCTTTACCATGAAGACTATCACATTCCAGGCCCACCAATCCTTTAATGTAGAAGTTGCTAAATCTTGTGTTATCCTAACTGTGGCTACACGATATTTGAACTGTTTCTTTTTGGCTACATATATTTCTTCCTTGCCCTAGAAGCTATAAAATTTAACTGTTTATATTCCTATTAGGTTTCATTTTGAGATCTCTTTCAGGAGGTGATCACTGGATTCTTTTAATTTCTATTTCACCCTTTGCATCTGTAAAGTCAAGCATGAAAAGCTTTCCAGAGGACTGCTGCTATGAATAGCTTTCAAGGTTCTGATTACACAGTATAGTAAACCCTCTATTTATTCAGTAACAGACTAAGACAAAACATTCAAAGAAAGTCAAGGTACAGCATTCACAATGTTATAACTTATTACTAAAATAGCCACATAGTGTTCACCAAAGTGGTCACATATTTCTGAAAAAATACATTCATTCTGTAACTCAATCATTTAGTAAGTCCTCAATTCAATCACAAAGTATAAAAGCTCAAAGTCCTCCACCCATGGGGCACAAGTAAGTTATAATTCATCAGTCACTTACTCAGTATCCTCCTAATGGGTAGTAGAAAGTACAAGGGCCATCTACCCCTAGGTCACAAGTAAGTTATAATTTCATCAGTCACTACTCAGTACCCACTGAGAGTGGGTACTTTTTATCTTGACTTGAGGCAGGATTTCAGCTTCCATGGTTCCTTTTACATTGTCCCAGCTCCTGCCCAAATCTAACCAACTGCCACCTGAGTACAAAGGTAGACAGCTCCCAGTTCCTTATCCAGCTCTCCATGCCATTCCTGCTCCATATTGAAGCTCACAGAGTCCAGTCCACTTCAAGTCTTTCACAGTCTCTGTTCCTGGGAAGACAAGGCTTAACAAAGCCAAAATAATGTTCATACACATTAACAAAGCCACAACAACATTTGTACAAAATTCCAGCACCACAGTCATGCTTTCCCAGTCTTTGGAAGCTCCAGCTGGCCCTTTGAAGTCTTCAGCAGCTCCCAGAAGTTGGTAGCCCCTCAGTTACATCTTCTTGAAAGCTTTCATCAGAAGTTCCCAGAAGAAAAGTCTCAGCAGAAGCTCCATCCTCAAAATCAGAATCACTTTCTCTAGCCTTCATGTGACTCACTCCAAGAAATTCTGTCTCAGTTCTCAATTCTCATTTCTCTTCTCAGTTCTTCTCAATTCTCAGTTCAGTCTTCAGTCCAGCAGTAGCAGCCCAGCCTCTAGATGCTTGTAGCAGCCCAGCCTCTAGATGCTTTCTGAGAGAAATTCTGTTTCTCTCTCTCTCTCTGTCTCTCTCTGTCTCTCTGTCTCTCTGTCTCTCTCTCTCTCTGTCTCTCTGTCTCTCTCTCTCTGTCTCTCTGTCTCTGTCTCTGTCTCTCTCTCTCTGTGTCTCTCTGTGTCTCTCTGTGTCTCTCTCTCTCTGTCTCTCTGTGTCTCTCTCTCTGTCTCTCTGTCTCTCTCTCTGTCTCTCTCTCTCTCTCTGTCTCTCTCTCTGTCTCTCTCTCTGTCTCTGTCTCTCTGTCTCTGTCTCTCTGTCTCTCTCT
>NW_027186296.1:70867517-70897386 GCF_028583685.1 Petaurus breviceps papuanus | reverse complement strand
TGCCTCCACAATGCTTACCCCAAGAAATTCTGACCCTCCCAGCTGGGGTCTTTCCTTATATACAATATTAGCTCCTCCATGTTCAGCCCCTTCCTGTTACATCAGCAACAGGGGTTCATACCTTCTGTTTCTTTTACAGAGGCTTGATATAATTAACTTGACACTAAGTGCTAAGTAGCTGTTAGCTTGGCAATACAAAGGGATCTTCAAATTTCATTATTATTATAGGTTCTAAGATACCAGAGCCATTTTCTTTGATGTTTTCTTGAAATATCATGTCTGGCTCTTTTTAATTTTTTCAATCATGGCTTTCAGGTAGTAAAAGACTTCTTAAATTATCTCTCCTAGATCTATTTTCCAAGTCAGTCAGTTTTTTTCCCCAATGAGATATTTCATATTTTCTCCTATTTAAAAAAAAATTTCTTATTTTGTTTTGTTGCCTCTTAATGTCTCATGGGGTCATTAGTTTCTCCTTGCCTAATTCTAATTTTTGAGAAATTACTTTCTTCAATGAGCTTTTTTGTACGTTTTATTTCTATTTGATTAAAGAATTTTTGTGCCTCTTTTTTCCATTTGAAAATTTTCCATTTTTCATTTTAATGCTGCATTTTAAGGAGTTCTCTTTAGAGGATTTTCGTACCTTTTTACCATTATGCCAATTCTATTTTTAAGGTATTATTTTCTTCAGTATTTTTTGTGCTTCTTTTACCCAGCTGTTAACTCTCTTTGCATAATTTTCTCATAGCTCATTTCTTTTCCCAATTTTTCACCCACATCTTTTTTTTAAATGTTTTTTGAGTTCTTCTAGGAATTATTTTTCAACTTGCTACCAATTCTCTTTTTTCCCCCTTTGAGACACTGTATATTTCAATTTCATATTTTCATTTCTTTGTCTTTTTCTGAGTTTGTGTTTTGATCTTCACTGTCACCATAGTACCTTTCTATGGTTACATTCTTTTTGTTTTGTTCTGTTTTTTTTTCTTTTGCTCCCTATTTTCTGCCCTTTTTCTTAACTTTTAACTTTATGTTACAATTGGACTCTGCTCCTGTGGTAGAGAGAGCATTGTCTCAAATTTCAAGTTTTTCACGCTATGTTTTCAAAGCTAGACCTGAAGGGTCTGCAAGTTTTCAGTTCTTCCAAGGTGACATGATCATAGGACACTGCTCTCTTCCTTAGGACGCTGTGCTCTGAGCTGTAAGTAACCACAAGCATGCTTCTCTATCCTGGAACTATGACCAGAGCTGTGTAGTCAGTCCATACTAAGGAGAGTGAAACAGAGTAGAAGAACCACCTCGGTAATCAAACCATCCCTCCAACACTGCAATCAGTGAGGGCTCTTCTCAGAGTCAGTTTTCTTTAGAATGTAATACAAAAAAGGGGATAAGTTTTATCCAAGGCTAAATACTGTTACAAGACCTATAGATTCAATAAGGGGGAGATGCAAAGAATTTTGAAAAAAGAGAGGTCAAGATAACATGAAAGCGTTGAAAAGTTCCTCAGAGTGATGGGATATAGTTGACAGATTTCTCAAGAACTATTTTTTAAAGTCTGTCTCTTCATTTGACAGAATCTATTTTGAAAGGTTCACCTAAGGTGTACCCTATCCTTCCATATGCTGTCTAGATTTTCCTTTCTGATTCATTCTAAGAACAAATTTGCATCTCAAAAAATATTGCCTGATGTGTCCACTCTTTTTAGTTTTGACATCTCACTGCTGTCCCTTTTCTGTTATTTAAGTTCAGAGCTTTCAAGAACCACTCCCTTATATATAAAATTAAAGGGTAGGACTAGAAGATTCCCAAAATTAATTCAAGTTCTAACTCTATAATGGTGATGATCCAGTGCTTTGAGATTTACAAATTGATTTATTTATGTATACACATATCATGATATACATGAGCATCATTCTGTTGGGTTTTAGAATCTGGAAAACCCTAGGATATGGCAGAAAAAAATTTCTGTGCATATATATTGAAAAACTCTGTCATCTCCTAACAATTTTATTTTCTAATATAGAAATTTTCAAACCACACAGCCCCAACATCCTTATGAATAGAACAAATACAACTACAATGATAAAGTCAACCACAGAGGACAGTAAATGGGGGGAAATGCACATTTTAACAAATAATAATTTTAATGAGTTTTTTTAATGTTATAGCACCCCCCTCAATAAGGAAAAAGAATGCAAACCATTTTGTAGCCTAAGGAAAAAAAAGACTCATGTAAGAGAAGTCTTGCAATTTACCAATTTATTTAACAGTGTCCAAAAAAGCTGCATGCTTCTCAAGACTGGGTTAAGCTGAAGAACTTCAAACAGCTATTTCATTATTAATAATAACATAGCTGGAATCTCTCACTCTTCCCTTTGATTTCCTATGCTACCTATGCTCAGGTTCAATGAGGGAAGTGAAATATATTCTCAGCTCAAGCCTCTATCCATGGCAGATTCTGTCTACACAATAGTCACATAACTAGAAATCAAACAATGAAGCACTTAATCGAAGCATATGAACAAAGCATAAATAAAAAGAAATTTCACTCAACAGATTCATTCTTTTTGTTGTTGCTCAAACCTTGGATTCATTGGCAAAAGGAACTCCCACTGAAGAAACTCCCTCCATCAATGCAGATCTACAAATGTGTGCAATTTGTGGTCTTAAAACATTGCCTGGGACACTGGGAAGCTAAATAACTGGCCTTGGTTCAGTAATTTATTGTTCTAATAAAGCAATAGAAAATAGTTTTCCAATCAAACAGAGACTCTCATGCTACCTGGGGGAAGGTTAGGAACTTATGTTGCAAAGACACTGGAAGGAGGGATGCTTTGAGTTGCTGTTAGCACAACTCTTGAGGTAACTCTTCTAACCCATTTCTCTAGGGAAAAGAGAGAAAGAGAGATGCCTTAAATGGGAACTTCCTTTTATCCTCAGTTTTCACTTAGGGAAACTCTACCTTTCAATCACAGTGGTCTACACTGTCACACCTGTCATCAACTTCTTTGCTCAACTATCTACATAGGGGTATTCATTATATACATATAGTTTTCCTATGTCTTAGTTCCATGAAAAGGTACTCCAAAGTATATACAAATATATAAGGTATATATTAGGTAGTCATTCTTCTCCAGAGAGAAGTTCTCCATCTCCCACACTAGCTCCTATCTATGTTAAGGTGAGTGGTTTTCTTGTACCTTTTCCCTACCTCAAGACGTAAGCAGGATATTTTCCCTTCCCCATCTCCCCCAGCACCACACAGCTGAGTTTCTGAGCCTGAAGACAAACAACATTTTTTCAATGCTTTCATCTACTTGAAATGTGTAAATATTCTTAAAGATTTTAAAAGTCTTAGAAAGGCACCAAAATACTTGGAAAGGCATAAATAGTGAGTTCTCTATTATCAAAGCAAAATATTTGCTTCCCTTACAATAATAACCATAGTAATGATGATATATTTATATTGTGCTATAATTCGCATAAAGCAGTTTTGTCACAAAAATCCTATAGGGCAGGTAATATGTGTGATCCTTTTCTAGGTGCAGAAACTGAGGATCAGAAAAATTAAATGCCTTGACTAAGATCACATAATTATATATTTAAATCATCTTAGGTTCATTCAAGAATGCTTTCATTATATGTTTTTTTGAGAAGGGGTCCTAAGTCTTATGTTTTTTTCATTCATCTTTGTATATATTTAGAGTCGTAGATTTATGGCTAGGGATGTCAATTTATATCCTCGTTGGAAATGCTTAAGCTCAGGGACCTCTGACCTTGTCTTATTATCTATTTTGTGCCTCAGTGATTAGCTGTTCTGGTTACAGTGTAAAACTAGTAGAAACAGTATCTATACTGTCTCTGTCGCCACCTGTCTCATTTACAAATGTACTGATCAGGCTAAAAGATATCATGATATGGATTCTGGGAATTTCAATGTGAAGCTGCTGCACTACACATTCTGTAACTCCAGTTGGGCACCTCCCCCAGACAACATTATTATTATTTGTAGTTAATTTTAGCTAGAAATTGCTGAACAATTTATAGACAGAGAAACAGCGGGGTTCCTTTTGTAGCAGCTTATCTACACAGGGAAGGAGCACAAAGGCTCTTTGTCAGCCAGGGAGAGCAGATTCCTTTCCTTAGCTCACTAGTGCCATCTTGAGGCATGTACAAAACGACACCAAACAGAAAGATCATCTCCAAAGAGGTATCCATCATGCCAGCCATGGTTTATGCGATGATGTTCACAATAAAATATTTTGTCTATAAAGAGGAAATAAATCACTAACACAAGCACATTATTCCGATACTAAAAGTCAAAATAAACCTCCTCACTAATTTGTTTTGTTTTAAAAGAAGATCTGGAGTCATACAGATTAGATGTGTATGTGGATGGATTTTACTAGATAATTGCTCAATAACCCACTTGACATTGGCCTGAAGAGGATTATAATTATATCAGAGATTAGGATGTGGAAGTGATGGCAGAAATCATCTGAGCCAACTCATTCATTTCACAGAGAAGGAAATGGTGGCTATGTTGGGGGAAGGGGGAGGGGAGAGGGAAAGTGACTTGCTCGAGGTCACATAGCTAGTAAGTAGCAAATTGAGATTTGAAACAGATACTTTGATTCCACACGACATTCTCCTCCTACCACCTTATAAGTATTCTGATGGAAAAGAGTATATGTGATTTATTGTTATTGAAAGAAAAATAAAATGAAACAGGAGTGAACACAAAGATTTCTTTCTTTCCTGGACCACTAGACTATTGAAAATAAGTGATATGAATTCTGAATCCTGGTTTGATTTCTAAGAGACTTTGTGACCTTGGACTAGTCAACCTGTCTGAACTCCAGTTTCCTCATCTGTAAAGTAGGTATAATAATGCTTGGTCTATATTAAGATAGCAAAGATCTCATTGGAAAATGCTTTTCAAATTATATAAGGCTACAAAAATATAAGATTTTTGTTTCTTTGAGTTGACATTAACTATTATTAAAACAGGAGATTTTACCAAGGGATGTAGAGATTTGGGTCCTTGGATAGATTCCAAGGACTCTGTGAAACGGTGTGTGTGTGTGGGGGGGGAATGTATCCTTGGTTTCCTTTGTAATCCAATGTAATTTACTTTAGATATTTGTAAGCATTATTCTGAGAAGGGATATATAGATTTCACCAAACTACCAAAAGTGTCCATAACACAAAAAAAAGATAAGAACTCCTTTGTTAAAGCAATGAGCAAAATCAATTTGCTATGAGTTAAGCATAGGATCATGGACTGGCAAAGCTATAAAGGATTTTAAACTAATCATTTGCTCCAAACTTGTCATATTGCACATCAGAAACCTGAGTCCCCAAAATGAAATAAATTGCCACAAAGTATTAGAGCAATTGAAAACAAAATGCAGGCTTTCTATGTCCTGCTTTTCCATCTGTCTTTTTTTTTAAAGTTTTATTGAAATATTTTGTTTTAACATTACAAGCTGTCTTCTCCTAACACAGTAATATGGTTAAGGAAAATCCGTGACATCTGAAAGTGCCTACAACATTCTACATCTGTAGTACCCACCACTACATCTACCCCCCCCACCCCGGAAAAAAACAACCAAACTAATATAACAGAAATCACTTTTCTTTCCCTCCCACTTCAACCCTATTTTAAAAAGAAAAGAAAAACAGATTTCCTAAGATAAACATGCCTAGTCAAGCAAAACCAATTCCTTCAGTAGCTATATACAAAGATATATGTGTCTCATTCTGTACCCTAAACCCATCGCCTCTCTCTAACCAACGGTATATTTCATCATCATTCCTCCAGAATTACAAATGGTCATTGTATTGATCATAGATTTTGCAGCTTTCAAAAGCCTTTTTTTGAGGAGGAGGATCCAAGATGGCAGAGTAAAAGCAGGAACTTACTTGAGCTCCCACTCCAACTACCTCCTATACCTGTAAAATATGACTCTAAACAAATTTTAGAGCTACAGAACCCACAAAGTGATAGAGAGAACCAAATCTCCCGCTGTATGCAGCCTGGCAGGCCAAAAGGAAGTGTCTATAGCACCAGGCTGGGAGCAGAGCATAGTCTCGTGTGAGCTCTGCTGGCCCAGACCCATGGCAGAATCCAGCCAGAGTGGACTCCAGGAGAGTGAATCACTGGCAGCTGTGGTGGTTTCCAGAATTCTCAACCCCTAAATGCTAAAGAGAAACCTAAAAGGTCAATCGGGCACTCTGTTGGAACTAGGCGAGAGAAGAGTACAGTTCAGCCCCTGCCCCCAGGGTGGCAGAGGTGGCAGGGTTACAACTGGTGCCAATGCTGCTGTTTCCAGATCCAGGCCTACATATTATAGGGAGACCAAGTGGCCTGAGTTTGCAGGAATCTCTTTGTTGTTGCTGAGGCAAGATTCTCTTGCTTTGCCCTGCTTGGATCTGGGTCACAGTCTTGTGTGGCAGATCTGGGGTGAGGAGCACTAGAGTTGCAGAGCTTGTTGAGACTGTGGATAAGCAGTCATCCTCACAGTTCTGAGACAGGTCCCTGGAAAAAGCTCTGACAATAGATGCACAAAATGCTAGCAATTTGGGACACAGCACTGTCCACTCTGGAAGCAGAGTTCTACTGTGGCAAAGAGCTCAAAAGTCAAATAATTGATTGGCAAAATGAGCAAACAGAAGAAGTGCATTCAGACTATAGAAACTTTTTGGGGGGACAAAGAGGATCAAAGCACTGAACCAAAAGAAGACAACAAAGTCAAAAGTCCTGCATCAAAAGCCTCCAAGAAAAATATGAAATGGTTGCAGACTTTGGAGGAGCTTAAGAAAAATTCTGAAAATCAAGTAAGAGAAATAGAGGAAAAATTGGGAAGAGAAATGAGAATAATGCAAGAAAATCATGAAAAATGAGTCAACAGCCTGACTGAAGAAAATAACACCTTAAAAAATAAACTAACAGAAATGGCAAAAGAGGTTCAAAAAGCCAATGAGGAGAATGCCTTAAAAAACAGAATTAGTCAGATGAAAAGTGAATTTCAAAAGCTCACTGGGGAAAGCAGTTCCTTTAAAATTAGATTGGAGCAAATGGAAGCTGACTTTATGAGAAATCAAGATACTATAAAACAGATCCAAACAAATGAAAAAATAGAAGGCAATGTAAAATCTCATTGGAAAAACCACTGACCTGGAAAATAGATCCAGGAAAAATAATTTTAAAATCATTGCACTACCTGAAAGCTATGATAAAAAAAGGTCCTAGACATCATCTTTCAAGAAATTATCAAGGAAAATTGCCCTGATATATTAGAATCAGAGGGAAAAATAGAAATTGAAAGAATTATTGAAATCACTTCTTGAAAAAGATCCCAAAAAGAAAACTCCTAGGAGTATTCTAACCAAATTCTAGAGTTCCCAGGTCAAGGAGAAAATATTACAAGCAGCCAAGAAGAAACAATTTGAGTATTGTGGAAATCCAATCAGGATAACACAAGATCTAGCAGTTTCAACATTAAGGTATTGAAGGGCTTGGAATATGATATTCCAGAGGGCAAAGGAGCCAGGATTAAAGCCAAGAATCGCCTACCCGGAAAAACTGAGTAGAATACTTCAGGGGAAAATATGGTCATTCAATGAAATAGAGGACTTTCAACCATTCTTTTTTTTTTTTTGGAGGGCAATTGGGGTTAACTTGCCCAAGGTCACACAGCTAGTTTGTGTGTGTGTGTGTGTGTGTGTGTGTGTGTGTGTGTGTGTGTGTGTGTTTAAGTGTCTGAGGCTGGATCTGAACTCAGGTCCTCCTGACTCCAGGGCTGGCTCTCTACTCACTGTGCCACCTAGCCGCCCCACTTTCAACCATTCTTGATGAAAAAAGCAGGGCTGAACAGAAAATTTGACTTTCAAAAGTTTATTTTTTGTTTGTTTTTGGCAATATTTTTCTTACTGTGTAAATTGTTGTCCTGGTTCTACCCATTTCATTCTTCTTCAGTTCATAGAAGTCCTCAAAATTGTTCTACTTTTCTCACTATACCAAAGCTGACTAATTCAGCAGAATTAAACAAGAACCTTAGTTGTGGATATTTGTGTATCAATGTGACTTCTGAGTCTGGTTGGTTTGTTTGTTTTTGCCAGATTATTACCCATACTTTCTTTGGTAACACGGGGTTCTAACATTAGTATGTATTTGGTGAGATCAAGACCCTCATTCCAATTTCATTTTTTGAGTGCCATATCTTCTTCCTTACATAGCTCATCAAGACCAAGAGGTTAGATTCCAAATGCCGTAGTTTCACTGTCACTGTCACTGAAGATAACCAAAATTATAGAGATGGTGGAAACTCTCTCCCATATTTTTTTTCTATTTGTTTTCCTCTTTGCATTTTCAGGAGGCTCTGGATTTTTTAAGTCTAACACCACGGTTTCTTCAGGTTTCTTCTGTCCCCTGCTTCCTTTTTTATAAGGATGTACTACTCATAATGTTTAGCTATCTTCCTCCAGAGTGTTTACAAATGAGTTTATACTCTTGTGTGTAAGTCATTGTTGCCCTCAGTTGCCATGTCTTTCCACTTCGTAAGATAGAGTATTTGCCAGTTGAATTTGTTTGAACTATATCAAACTTGTTTTGATATGTATGTGTGTGTATGTATGTAAATTTCCATATAAAATGGTGACAATTTGCCAATCAAAGTCAACAACACAAACAATTGGACATATTTCCCATTTTTAACATACATTTTATTGAAATAAGTGAAGTTGAAGTTATTGCCACTGGATACAATCTCTTTTTTTCATGTTTTCTACCTTCTATTATGATATGGATTTTGATCTTTGTTCTAACCAGCTGTTGATCTGCTTGATCACAGACTGATTGTGAAAAAATTTCCATGTCAGTAATTTGTTTTTCACTAAGATAAAATCAATTTCATTTGTTGTGATTGGGGTAGGGGAGGTATGCAGAACAGTGCTTGACATGTTCATTGCCTTATACTCTTGAAAAAAAATATTTATGACATGTTGGTATAAAGCTTATAGGTAATCAATTTCTTTCACCTTTTTTTCATTCCTTAGTCCCAAAACATATTTCCCAGCATATTTTTTTTCCATCTACCTCTGTGTCTTTCTTCAAATTGAAGTCACTTAGTATCATACTATGTGATTTTACTGGTTTGCAGAATGTAGTCAAATTATTCATATAATTTGTTTACTTCTTCATGCCCTATAAAGGCAGGATGGTGTGATGGTGTGATAGGAAGTGTTCTGAGGGGCATGTGAATAGAGCACCAGCCCTAGAGTCAGGAAGACCTGAGTTCAAATCTGGTCTCAGACACTTAGCACTTACTACCTGTGTGGCCTTGGGCAAGTCACTTAATGAAAAATGCCTTGCCTTCCCCCGCTCCAAAAAAAAACAAACCAGTGCTGATTTGGAGTCAGACGACCTGGGTTCAACCTATCTTTGACACTTAGTAGCTATGTGATCTTGAATAATTCAATTAATTTCTCTTGTTCTCAGTTTACTCAATTGTACAACGAGGGAGTTGACAAAGGTTCCATCCATTTGGAAATCTATCACCCATAAGAGCTTATGTCAATGCATAACCTGCAATACTCCAGGTTGATCATGTTCAAGTGAGTCATGCAAGGCAAAGTAACTGAGTCTAAAAAATAATGGCTCCTTGTTGTCTCTGATTGGCTAACAAAAGCAACTCTACCAGCTGGGTTATTCATCTCTCCAGAAAACATCCACAGCCAGTTTTCCATTTAATATCAACTACTTGGAGTTTTGATTTTTTATTTGATTTCTTATATAGATGAAATGTGCAATTGATATTTGCATTCTTGCAGATGCATCAATCTTTTGATTGTTGAACCAACATTTTGTATTTATGGCACCAATAGTTATATTAATATTTGTGAATATTCTAAACACTGGAATTTTATCATCCCATTTCCCTCCATTTTTACCACTGACACTTTTGAAGGGGATTGTGACTACAAAAGATGGAAGTATTTTTGTATTTTTATCTATTTCTCAGTCATTAAGGTCAAAGAATTTATAACATTTTAGCCAATCTGCTTCTATGTGATAGCCCTTCTCTATATGACAGCTAGCATAGACCCCCAAAACCTCACTTTCTGTAGGATAAACATCCCCACTTCTGCTCACTAATCTTAATGGGACATGGTTTCAGGTTGCCTCATCTTTAGTACATTCAAGCCCCCTCTCTACTCAATGGGATCCAGTTTAGAGTCTCCAGTTGTTACAAGCTCAGGCCACTCTTACTCTGAACATTGTATCTATTAATCTACTCTAGGTTACACAAGTAGTGTACATTAGCTTTTTTAGCTGTCACATCAAACTGTTGACTCACATCGAATTTGCAGTCCAATAATACCCCTAGGTGTATTCACATGAACTGCTGTCTAGTTATATCTCCATAGAATCAATTGTATCAAATGATGAATGCCTACAGGCATCTTCTAATCCATTTAGCCATATTAATCCATTAGCTACAAGTCATTTTGTCATCTCTATTCTTTGTTCTTCATTGATATTTGAAAAGGCAATCGTTTTGCACATCTTCTTCAAAATATTCTGCCACTTTCTGAATTGTCCTGTTATCTGTTATCCCACGGACACTTTATTTTGTTGTTTTTCTTTTCATCACCCAGGAGCAATTCACAGAAACGTGAACTGCTTTATATCAAGCATGTGCAGACAAGTCTCTGGGCGTTTAATGATTGCCCTCCATTCTAGTTCAAGAAATAGGAGAAATTATAGCTAGCTGACGTTTATACAGCATTCTTGGGTTTACAAAGGGCTTCATGTACATTATCTCTTTTGATCCATGAAACAACACTAGGAGGTAGGTACTACACGTATAATTAACTCCATTTTACAAAAGAGGAAAATGAGGTTTGGCCAGGTTAAGTGACTTGACCATAGTTTAATATGCAATAGAGTGAGAATTTCAGTCTAGGTCTGACCTGACTCTATCTAACAGTCTAGTTTCTTTATTGTGCTACTTCTTAGCAATGGGAATACTTTACTAGCTGAGAGAACCCATTCCTCTTGTTCCCAAGGGTTTACATCTGGAAAACATTATTCAAACAATGGTACATGGGCCACTCTTTGTGTAAGGCACCATCTTGCTGAACAATCCAACACTGGTAAATGTGATGATTTGCTAAGATGAAAGTGGGATATATGGACTGTTATCTGTACCTTAAATATAGAATTAACACCAAGATATCTATAAAACATGATGTTAAAAACAATTTATGTTAAGTACACCAAAGAGGTACCTTTTCTTCTGGTATAAAACTAATCAATCAATTAACAAACATTACAAATATTTATTATGGGTCTGCTATATAGCAGGCATTGTGATAGGTAATAGAGATTTTTTTAAAAGACTCCATCCTTCAAGGAACTTACACACAGAGGGAGGGGTGATGTGTGTGTGTGTATACATATATATGTAAGATATAGACATATCTATATATACATAATATAATGTGTATATCTATAGATAGCCATAGATGTTATAGACATGATATAGTTATACACACAAAACATATTCAAAACAGATACAGGTAACTTTAAGTTGCATTACCTAAGGAAAACATATAAGGTCTCGTACAGAAGGCAGGAGTTTTGGAGAAAATCAGGGATTCCAAAAAGCAGGGATGAAGAATTAAAGCATTCATTATATGAGGGATAGCCAATGCAAAATACAGAGATGGGAAATGGAAAAACAGCAAGAAGGCATTAGAATATAAAGTATATGAAAGAGTACAAATAACAGCAAGGTCAGAAAAGTAGGATGAGGTCAGGTTATGAAGACTTTACAATGACAAAAGACTTTTATATTTAATCTCAAAGGTAAATAGAAAGACACTGGAATTTATTGAGTAGGGTGGTGAAATGATCAGACTTGTGTCTACCATAAGCTACATTTCCACAAATAAAGCAGAGGAGAATTGGGGGACCATATGACTCAAGGACATTTTCACCCAATTTCTGATCTTTTTCACTTGGGAATTTAAGAGGGATTCATAGGCTCTAATATTTCCTTCCCTAGGGGCTGAATTGGTTCAAGATTCTAGGGTAGAATGAAGCCTATAAATAGGGCATTAAATGACCTCAATTGCAGGGCTATACAAAAGGAGCCACACTGATATATTACACACTCATTACATACTCATTGTCCCCTAAACAGTGGCATCATCCTTTTGGTTTTCCATTTTTACTCTAGTCAAAGTGATTTTGGGGTCTGAATTATCTAAGTAACTGCCGCATGTACCCTTTTTACTTTGACTAAGAACTTCCTCCCTCCTGTATAACCCCTTTTTTGCTGCCTATATATTTGTACCTGTTGCTAGGAAGGCTTAATTTTAAATAACCATTAAATATGCTTCTCAGATGCTTAAGAGTACCTTTATGGCAACTGATGTCAGGGGAAAGAATTAGACCCATCCATCCTGATTCCCCAACATTAAGGGATCATTATGTATAGCTGTACCAAGTAATGGGAATCATTCTCCTCCCCCAGATCCACTGTTTGAATCTGCCATGTCCATATGGCTTCCAGATGAAGGCAACCAGACTTTCCAACCTGGGTCACGGTTTCCTCTTCTTTCTGCTCCTAATATCTTTCTTTCAGAACTCTTTAAGAACCTTGAATCTTGAGCCAAGAACCCAGCCTTCCCAGAGTCTCTATTCCAAAACATTCCTAGCTAAGAATTCTGGTATTGGTATGCCCCCAAAGACAGGACTACATTTATAAACATCATTGATGATGTGCTGAGTGCTCAGGTTACAACATGTCCTTTGGAGTTATGTTTCTGTCACTGGTATTTGGCTTCTATCCAATAGACTACAAGAGTTTATTATTTGGTCTTCTACAAATATATTTGAAAAATCAACAAAGATTTGCCAATTTTTGCTAAAAGATTAAAAAGTCAGATTTGAAATGTCTTTACATACATTATTGCATTTGCTCCGTATAACAACCTTCATGGATGGTGGTGGTGGTGGTGGTAATTATTGCTATTGTTCCCATTTTATAAATGAAGAAACTAAGGCTTAGATAAATCAAGTCAACAAGACTTTACTAAGTGTTTGTGTTGTTGTTTGTTGTTCAGTGGATTAAGTACTTACTATTGCCCAACAAGGTGCTAAATGCTAGGCATACTAATATATGCAAAGAGAAAGACATTCTTTGCCTTCAGTAAGCATGCATTTTATTTTTTTCATATTTTTAAAAAGTTTTTAATTTAACATTTAATTTTCCCAATTACATATAAAATATTTTAACTTGTGTTTTTCTTTAATTTTGAGTTGCGTATTCTCTTTCCCCATTCTCCCTCTTCTCCACCCCCACTCCCACTGAGAAGGCAACCAAGTTGCTATATAATATACATGTACAGTTAGAGGCTGCATCTTAATGGGGGAAGGCCACAGATTAAAAAGAACTAATGAAAAGATGAGGGAAGATTACCTTCTGGGAGTATGGTGGCAAAGCCTGGAAAATAAAAGATGAAGGACATCTGGTCTGAATTCTTCCTCAAAATGAAGCAATTCACCCAGAGAAGAATGGTGCAAGACTAAAGAGAAAAGGCATCTGAAGTATGGTGGGGAAGTTCAGAGAGTGAGGAATTGCTGGTCTGAAACCTCCTTCAAAATAGAGGTTCCAGGTCTCATGGATAGAAAGAGAGATTCAAACCTAGCTCTATCCTGACTTGAAGTCAACACTCTATCCATTAATTCCCCTTCATTAAGGTACTTATAGCTGTCCAGACAAATTCTCCTTAGTGTATGGTTGCTAAACTGGAATGTTAAGGAAGATGTCAGTATAGCCCATGTTCGTGCAGCTTACTGATTCCCACCTATAACCAGAATGGATCTCTTGCTTTTCTAAAGTCTTTGGGCACATGATTTATGTCTTTCATGTGGCTCTTACCACTGTCTTGTCATATATACATATACATACACACATATAAAATACACACACACACATATAAAATCACGGCTTTTAGTATGGAAGAAGCCTTAGTTCTTTCTAGCAAACCTCCTTTCTGAAGCCCAGGGATGGTAATGACCTGACTAAAGTCACAAGAGTAGTGAGTAGAAGAGCCAACATGTGAGCCCAAATTTCTTCTCACCCCCCCTCCCAATCAGTGCACTTTCCATTCTACTTTATTTGTATTCTTATATTATTTCATTCACTACCTTGTCAGTTGCTTGAAGGTAGCCCTCATTCAATATGTCTTTGTATTCAACATAGCATAGTACCTCCAACATAATAAGCACACAATGTATAACTGTAAAATAGATCCAGGAATCTGGAGTTTGTAATTTTTATCACTGTATTTCTCCAGTCTTCTGGGAAGAAGAAAACCAATTATATTGCCAAGAAAATCAGTTATATTAAAATATAATTATCAAAAAACAAATCAAAGACCAGATTAAGAAACTTTTACCAATCTCCTCATTTTACACATAGGGAAACAGAGGGCAAGAGGAATTAAGTAAAGGAATGTTTACATTCACGGGGGATGTCTATAAAAAATAAGCCAGTGGGGGCGGCCAGGTGACACAGTGAGTAAGAGTGCCCGCCCCAGTGTCGGGAGACCTGAGATCTGTTCTGGCCTCAGATACTCAGCACCCACACAAAAATAACTGGCCGTGAACCTTGAGCAAGTTACTTAACCCCAATTGCTTAAAAAAAAAAAAGTAAGCAACTGAATAGAATATCAAAAAGCCCAAGAGAAACAACAATGAAAAGAGACAAGTGATTAAATGAAAGAAAAAGAAATGAAAACAGCAAGAAACACTGGAGGCTGAGACTGACTGACTAGGTCAATGTCCTCGTAGTTTTTGTAGAATATGCAAATGAAATGAGACATTGGTAGGTCACTTGACAGTTAACAAGAAGAAATTTACTTAGCCATACCAGGAGAATAAGAAGCAAGAATAGTTAGTGAGGGAGGCAGGAAAGTGTAGATGTAGATAGAGCATTGGACCTGAGTTCAAATCTTGATTCAAATGCTTATTAGCTGAATGACCTTGGATGAGTCACTTAACTTCTGCCTGCCTCACTTATATTCCAAGATTGTGAGGATCAAATGAAATAATATTTGTAAAGCTGTTTTGCAAACCTTAAAGGACTATATATGAATGCTAGTTATTATTATTTTTATATACTCAGTTGGTGCAGCTAAGTAAGGCTCTCCTACCTGAATTGTCCATCATAGTCTGACATCTAAGTACCAGTAAATTCCTGGGACTCCTTCATGACTGCTTTGTATCAGGTAACCAGGAAGTGATGACTTTTTTGCTCCTTTGCCTAAGCTTTTGTCTCTTGAGACAATCAAATCTTAAGGAGGGCTTCAATACCTGTATGGGAAAAACTAGTTTAACTTACATAGGGGTAGATGAATTAAAATATTGTTCTTATATTCTTTTCTGTTTTTCCCTGGAGTAATGATTCATTTTTTCCCAAATCTTTTGAAATGTTCAACAGTGAAATTAAATAAATCCTAAAGTGGGTACTGAATTGAACCAAATGAAATTTTATGTATTATTAAAAATGTGTTGCTCCAAACTTAGCAAAGCCCACTTTTCTCAAAACCTAAATCCTTGCTGGGATTTTCTTTCTTCAATAGTATTTATTTTTAAAAGTCTCCAAACAGTTATGATATAATATAGAGACAATTGGTTTGGTTGGTTGCTTGGTCGTTGTCCTTCATTCTTGAAGAGGACCAACATGACATCACTATGCTAAAGTCAAGTTCAATGTGCCCACCTGTGGCTGATCAGAGCAATAAGAACTTGGAATGCTTTATCCCAGGTCGGTGACAAATAGTCTGTGCGAGCATCTGGAATGGGTACTCTAAGTTTGCACATCCTGCAGTTCCTTTGAGATGTTTCAATTCTGCTTTGCTCATAGAGAACAGAACCTTCTCTGATGTGGGCATACCATGCTGAGCAGTCCTGTGCCAGGGTCTCCCATGTCACACAATAAATTCCAAAGTTCTTGACAGAGACCTTGAGAGTGTCTTTGTATTGCTTCTTCTGACCACCACATGAACCTTTGTCCTGTGTGAGTTCTCCATAAAATAGTCTCTTTGGCAAGCATACATTTTGAATTCAAACAATGCGACCAGCCCATCAGAGTTGTGCTCTCTGAAGCAGAGTTTGAATGCTTGGAAGTTTAGTTCAAGTAAGGACCTCAGTGTCTGGTACCTTATCCTGCCATGTGATCTTCAGAATCTTTGGTAAGAGGGAGTTATCCCCCAGGAGTTTAAGGTTGCCTCCATTGTCCATCTCTATGACAGTAAAGGAAATAGGTTGTCCTGTGACAACCATGGTGGGGGGGGGGGAGGTCTCTCTCTTAGTTTTCCTCTTACAGAGACAGCACCTTATAGTGAAAATAATATTGACTTGGAGTCTGAGATCCTGCATTCAAATTCTACCTTTTCTACTTACTACTGGTGACCCTGTGCAAGTCACTTTGTTTCTATGGGGTTTTGATTATACCAGGTCTCTTTCAGCTCTAAATTCTACCCTGTAGACATTTCCCTGACAGTAGAAATTTAAAAGCAAAATTTGACAGACTCTTAACTGCTACTGTATAATGGTGCTAAATACACCACTATAATTTAATTACCCTCCTCCTTTCTGCTGCAGTGAGATGGTAGAGATATGCTTTATGAGAACATGAGCTATTATGCCACTTTACTGTTTCAATCAGTGTTTAACAAATGCATTCATTCACTCTTCAATTACATTCTGAGAGTGTTCACTTTAATAGGCTGACTACTTTGCTAATTTGTCTCCTAATCACCACAAACATGTTTGGCCTCAGTTCAGAGATGGTAGATTCCTATGTATCATGCTGCAATAATAATGCCTCAGCTATCCAGAAATACATATTCCTGCAGTTTCAAGCATCTGTTATGGTGCCAAGCTGAGGAAAGTTTTGTTTTAAGTGTACCTACCAGTGAAGAAGCAGCTCTTGAAAAGAAAGAGTGGGCTTCTCCTCACTGGCAGAAAGTTTCAGGAAAAGCTGGGTTCAATGGCCACGTGTTGATTTTGTTGGAGCAGATTATTTTCCAAGAGGAGTTTGGACTACGTGGTATCTAAGGCTACTATCATTTCTGAGATTCTATTATTATAATGAATGATAATGGTAGTGTGTATCTAGTCATTTGAAAATTAAACTCAGTGTCTGGATTTGTCAGTTTTCTAACAAGAAGATTGGGGTAAGAAACTTTATAGACCCTCTAGACCAGTAGTTCTTAACCTTTTTGATGTCATGGACCTCTTCAGCAGACTGGTAACACTTTTGAACCCCTTCTCATAATAAATAGAAATGTGGAAAATAAAGTATGTGGGATTACAAAGGAAGCCACTTACATTAAAATACAATTATAAAAAATTAAAGTTCATAGACGATGTTAAGAACTCTTAACCAACCTCTTCATTTTATACATGGGGAAACAGAGGGCCAGAGGAGATAAGTGAAAGAATGTTTACATTCACTGGTGATGTCTACAAAAAATAGGCCCCTGCACAGAATATCAAAAAAAAAAAAAAAAACCAAGAGAAACAACAAAGAGAAGAGACAAGTGAGAAAAGGAAAGACAAAGACAACAGCAAACACCAGGGGCAGCAAGCAGATGTTAAAAGTGCCAGGGAGGAACAAGTGAAGGACTAATAATGTTTCGAAGCAGTGACCGATGCAAGAAGGAGGTGACACTGAGAAAGAAGAGAAAGAGAACCAGGAAACCAAAGACAATGACTTAGAGACAGTCAGGGAAAACCTCATTAGATCAGAAGAAAGATAGTAAACTCTGTTTCCAGCCAAATACAAAATCCCAACCAGCTGGAGAAGATTATATAGCAAAGACCCATCACAGATGAGTGCATTGGCTGTTGATACTGTGGGTAGGCCCTGTGAGGGCAATCTTTCCCATACAGATAAAATGGCGCCATCATAACTGTTAAAACCAAGTCTGGGCATGATGTAGCCCCAGAGCAGATTTACACTATTCACGAAACATATCTCCTTTTGTGATGTTCATCAATCAGAGGCCTTGGGGTTAAAGATTAAAAGGACATGTTGATTTTTCTTACATGTGCAAAAACTATGAGCTACCAAGAAAGAAACACTTTAGAGACTGAAAAAACTTAATTGTTTTAGACTTTGTTTTTTAAAATATGGGTAGGTAGAACAAGAAGTTGAAAGTTGTAACTGATTTCATTTTTTTTATCTGAATTTTTGAAAAGAAGAAAGGAAAAAATAGATCTGCCCAAGGAAAATGAAGTTATGGGGCAGCTAGGTGGCCCTGGAGTCAGGAGGATCTGAGTTCAAATATGACCTCAGGCACTTAACACTTACTAGCTCTGTGACTTTGGGCAAGTCACATAACTTCAATTGCCCTGCCTTTCCCCCTCAAAAAAAACAAACAGAAAATGAAGTTATTCTATTGGTAAACAACTACAGTATTCATCTTGACAAAGTAGGATCAGTCATGATTTCTTGGGATAGTTTTGTCATTTATTCTATTTTGAAAATATATTTATTTTGTATTTATTTCTCCCTGCCTCTACATTTCCCCCCAGTGAAATATTAAAATAAAAATTAAAAATGAATATTGATATCATTTTTTAAGGTTTGCAGAGCACTTTATATATGCTATCTCATTTAACTGTTAGAGAACAAACTCCAAAACCTGAAGTGGTTTTAGGGGAAAAAAATTGGTCATTTTGCAAAGGAGAGATCTGGGGAGTCTTTGTGAAGTTACAGACAAAGGTGCAAGAGCAGTTTGCCTGATTGGCCCCAGGTAGGCAGTAAGGCAGGCAGTTTGAGGTGTTTATTAGCAGATAAGTATAAGCATTCAAATCCAGGGAACCCAAAACACAAGTTTTATGTTAATACAAAACAAGACCTGGGTGAGATCTAATCATTCCCTATAGCCATCTAACCTCCCCTGAATATCTTTAAGGTTAGCCTCATCTCTACCATAAGCTTTGAGTTAGGCAATTTTTGAGACACATCAAGCTAGGTTCAAGCAATATTAATAAAATAATAATAAACACATTCCCATGACTCATAAAAATCCTATAAGGGAGGTGCTATTATCATCCCCATTTTACTTTACTTATTAGAAAATTTAAATTGAGAGATGTTGAATGCTTTGCCTAGGTTCACACAAATATTAAGCATCAGAGAGACAAGATTCAAATTGAGACCTTCCTTACTCCAAGTCCAAGGCTCTATGCCAACTATCCACCTTAGGCTAAATGCAACCATCATAAGAAATGTACTTTTTCAGTCATTTCAATAGTGTCCAACTTTTCATGATCTCATTTGGGGTTTTCTTGGCAAAAATACTGGAATGACTTGCCATTTCCTTCTCCAGCTCATTTTCCAGATGAGGAAACTAGTGCTTAGTTAAGTGACTTGCCCAACAACAAACACCAAATAAAAATGAGTCTTTCTGACTCCAGGCCTGGTGATCTATCTACTGCACCACCTAGGTGCTCAATGTATTTACACAGTCCAGTAAAATAAATTCCAATTTGGACACTGGTCATGTCCAAAATTGTATGTTTCATTTTTCATTTGAAATACATCACCTCTCTTGTCATTTTACTGCCTTCCACTGTCACCTTGCTTATTCAACAGAGATCAAGGTATTATTCAGAATATGAAACAACTCTGAAGGGATTACATGAGAGAGTTCATCTGCCAGTCATAATACAGGTCATTCAATCTCATTATAATATCAAAGGTACAGGCCTCAGCCTGGACTTCTGTTCAGAGCGAAAAGAGAAAATCAGGATACTTGGAGAAAAAAAGTGTTTCCTAGTTTGACTGATATTGGCAGAAGTTTCATTTTGTCCCACTGAATAACGGGCAGCTAGCCAGGTGGCCTACCATCAGGAAGACCTAAGTTCAAATTCAGCCTCAAATATTTACTAACTGTTACCCTTGGCAAGTCACTTATCCTCTATTTGTCTCAGTTTCCTCAGTTGTAAAATGGGGATAATAATTGCACCTACTCCCAGGGTTCTTGTTAGGATTAAATGAGGTAAGAATTATAAAGTGCTCAGTCCACTCCCTGGCATACTGTAAGTACAGTACAAACATCAGCTATTAGCTGTTCTGATAAAGAATTAGGAGGTTGTGGAAGAAGCCCTCCCTAAGTACCCTAAAAGTCTTGAAATAATGAGAATCACCCCCCATTCTCTATGTTCCCGTCAAGGAGGGATTGACACTGACTGGAAAGTATTAGTGCACTTAATACCAAAATAATCAATAATGCTTTAAATGCTACTGATGATTCCAAGGACCTTGGCAGCAAAGATGAAAAATATTGCTACAGAGAATGAAAAATCCCTAGGAAGAAAGCTGCTTTGACCTTTGAGGCAATCATAATTTAATGTCACAGTATTTGCTAAGTATGTTGATTAAATTGAATGGACATTTACTAACATTACATACTTACTACTGTAATGTAATACCAAGCAAAGGCAACTTCCCAGGTTCAAAATACCAGCATAGGTGCTCTCTATTTTATTCAGTAACAAACCCAGAACAGAGAAGATCAAAACATGACATCATTCAAAATACAGTATTTACTAAGTATGATTAAATAATCTCCAAGTACTACCCCACCCCAGGACTTTCCAATCATTCAATCAATTACAAAGTCCCTGTTCTAAATACTACTCCACCCCTTAATTAAGTCCACCACAAAGCCCCTCTTCTCAAATGGAGATTAGTTTCCAAACATAAGTAAAATACATTCATTTGCTCAACCATAGAACACAAAAAGGTCAAAAGTTCCCCACCCCTGGATCACAATTGAATCTACCCCAGAGTTACATCAAGTTTAAACACAGCACTTAATACCCAAATGGAGGTCTTTTCTTCATCTTGACACGAGGCAAGTTCTCAGCAATCTTAGTTCCTGGGGAGACAAGGCTTAGCAAGGCCATAAGATACATTGCCAGTCCCTTCATGAATTTATCCTCTGTCTGTAGAACAGTCCTAGAACCCCTGAACACATTAGCAAAGCCCTCTCCCAGGATTTCTGTAAACATACAACAAGAAAATCCTTCTTCAGGGCTTCTGAACCAACAGAAAGGCTCCCAGACCCCTGCAACAACAGCACTGTCCTTCACCAGTGGACAGTATTCATTCTGTCTGCCGGACAGTCTCCAGACCCCTGCAACAACAGTACTGTCCCTCACCAGTGGACAGTATTCACTCTCAGTACTGTCCCTCACCAGTGGACAGTATTCACTCTCTGTCTGCAGGACAGTCTCAGGCCTTCTTAACCAAATGCCAGGTTCCAGGACTTCTTCAACAGGACAGTCTTTCACCAGTGGACAAATCTGGCAAAATAACATCAAAACAGACAGACAAAGTACCAGCAAAACAGCCATGTCTCCTCAGTCCTTGGCAGCTCAGGGGGCAGGTCTCAAAAGTCCAGGGCAATTCAAAGCGGCCACCAGCAATCTCTTAGTCTCTCCCTCTCCACGAGGTGCTGCTTCCAAAAAGAACTTCCGCCTCTCTCTTGTCTCTCCAAATCTACATCACCAGCTCCTCCCACTTCAGGACTTTCTTTTCACATCAACAAGCCCATCCCACAGGTGGGATTAACAAACTCTGGGTTTTAATACAATCAATTTGAAAACCAAGCCAATACAGGGGAATCTTTAATTGCCATTACTATCACAACTACATACAGAATTGCAAGCGTCTACATGGCTCAAGTGGTAGGATGCAGCACTTGCAGTCAGGAAGATCTGGTTAGGAGACAGAAGGGTGAACGCAGGGAAAGGGGTAAGGAGTTATCTAGCACCAACTATGTTCTAGGCACTGTGCTAAGTACTTTACAACTATTATCTCATTTGATCCTTGCAACAGTCTGACTCTTTATGATCCCATTTGGGATTTTCTTGGCAAAGATACTGGAGTGATTTGCCATTTCCTTCTCCAGTTCACTTTACAGATGAGGAAACTGAGGCAAAGAGGGTTAAATGATTTGCCCAGGGTTGCACAAGCTAGCAAGTGTCTGAGGCTGGACTTGAACTCAGGAAAATGAGTCTTCCTGAGTCCAGGTCCAGTACACTATCCACTGTGACACCTAGCTGCCCTCATTACCTCCATAAGAAAATGCAAATGACCCTCCAAACCAGATGCCATCAGGCATTTTTGAAGACACTTCTGGGATATAGCTTGGTATTAGTGCGCATTCAGCTGCATATCCCATAATATTTCCATTTTCAGATGCAACGACATGCCACCTGAGGAAGACAGCTCTCTGTTCTAGATCATAAAATCAATGATCTTTAGCAGGAAGGGACCTTAGGATCTATCTAATCCAATCCCTTCCTTTTACAATTGAGGAAAATGAGACTCAGAGAAATGAAGGTATCTACATCCTTCCTCCCACTGATACCTTCATCCCAACTCCCATTCATAAGTCTTCACTCTTTTCTTTTTTTTCCTTAGGCTTGACAATAATTTCTCCTCATCATTCTCCACATAATGTTGTTTACTGATCCCTTGCTATCTGAAATGGAGGGCTAAATTCAGAATATTGACTTTAAACAGAGAGTAAACAGAATGTATCCAAAGACACATGACTGGAATGGACTGGCAACATGGGAGCAACTCTCACTCAGCCACAAAAGAAAACTCATAGTAGAGAAAAGCAGATTTCAGCTCAGTTGTCTATGAGGAAGCACAGCAGAGCAAGTAGAGCCTTAACCTTTGATTGACGAAGACATGGGATCAAGTTGCACCTTTGATACATAATGTTGGGAGACACTGAGTGAGTAACTTAACCTCTCTGCGCTCTTCAGCTCGCTGAGTGTTAATTGCATAAGAAAAGAAAAAGAAATGTAAGGAATAAACATCAGGTTGTTGTCTTTCGTTCTTAAAGAGGACTAAAATGACATCAATATGCGGAAGTCAAGGTATAATATGTCCAACTGTGACTGATCAGACCAATATGAATTCAGAATGTTCCACCACTGGTCGGGCACAAAAGCTCCATGTGAACACCTGGAGTGGAGTTGTCTCTAAATTTGTACATCTCATGTTTGTTTTGAGCTACTGCCATTCTGTTTTATTCATGGAGCACAGCACCTCCTTTGATGTGCCCACACTAAACTGCGTGGTCCTGTGCCGGTGTCTCCCATGTCTCACAATTGATTCCAAAGTTCTTCAGAGAAACCTTGAGAGTGTTCTTATATCACTTCTTCTGACCACCATGTGAGATCCTGCCTTGCATAAGCTCTCCATAAAATAGTCTTTTGGGCAAGCGTACATTTGACATTCGAACAATGTGGCTATCCCATCGGAGTTGTGCTCTTTGCAAGAGTTTGAATGTTTGGCAGTTTAGTTTGGGAAGGACCTCAGCGGCCAGTTCCTTATCTTGCCAGGTGATCTTCACAATCTTCCTAAGAAAATTCAAATGAGAGTGATTCAGTTTTATGTCCTGGTGCTGGTAAACTATCCAGGTTTCGCAGGCTTACAACAATGAGCTCAACACAATAGCTCTGTAGACCTTCAGTTTAGTAGGCAGCCTAATACCTTTTCTCTCCTATACTTTCCTTCAGAGCCTCCCAAACACTGAGCTAGCTCTGGCAATGAGTGGGTCAACCTCATTATCTATGTGTAGATTCCTGAAAATTATGTTGCCAAAGTAAGTTAACTTATTCACAGAATTCAAAATTTCAATTAAAAGTTTCTCCATTTGCTGTAACCAATAGTTCCACGTAAGGATGATATGGTGCTGGCTGGTGGAAAATCTCTGTTTCTTGGTGTTAATTGTTAGATCAAACCCAGCACAAGCAAAAGAAAATTGGTCCATACTTTCTTGCATCTCAACTTCAGAGGCTGAATTGAGTGTAGTGAAGCAAGGCTGTATGCTCACTCCCATACTTTTTTCATGATGTTTTCAGTAATGTTGTCAGAAGCCTTCAAAGAGGATAAAAATGACATCAAGGTCAGCTATCTCACTGAGGGTAAACTAGTTAACTTGAAAAGACTACAAGCCAAGACTAAAGTAGAGGGGAGTTGGTATAAGATTTTTTGTTTGCAGATAATTGTACACTCAGTGTAGCCTCTCAAGTTGAAAATGCAAGGCAATAAACATAGGTGGAGAAAATGAAGCCATCACCCCCACCCCAAAGATATGTCTATTATCAATTATGATAGATTTCATTTATTTTCATTTTATTTATGCCTAATTAAAATTATTAACAAATTCAACAAAGGTCTAGGATAAAATCCACATTAATCAATGAATTTTTATTACCAACAAAACCTAGCAGAAAGAGATAGAAAATTCCATTAAAAATAACCATAGAATGTATACTAAAACATACATGGAAACTATATGAATATAACTATAGAAAACTTATAGAACTAAAGATAGACCTAAATCATTGGAGAAATATGTACTTATTATATGTATATATTATATTACATATATTTCTATATATAATTTAACCCAACATGCAGGTATGTGTGCATGTACATGTGTGAACACGTGTACACATATATGTATATTCACACATGGGTGCACATATACATACATATAAATGTTCCAAGTTCCTTAAAAAGTAAAATGGAAACCCTTTAACACACTTTACCCACACCCTCAAATTTACCAGGCTAGGATATTCTAGAATATTCTCCATCAGAAGAACAGAAGTCTTAGGGTTTTTTTTACAATGTTAATCGCATGTCTCAGAAAAATATGAACATATATCAATCTTGTTCAGACCTTTATTCTTCTCTGAGCTTTCCTCCTAACTCATCAGATTTCTTCTCTGCTATGTTTTGTTCCTGCAACCTCCCCACCCTAGAAGATCACTCTGCCTCTGTGACTCTTTCCTAAGATTGATCAGTTCCTCCAAGATACTTCAATTTAAAGAAAATATCCAGGCCAGTCAGTCAAACAGGCATTTATTAGATGTTTACTGTGTTCCAGGGGCTATGCCAAATTTTGAGGATAATCAATGCAAAAATAAAGACAGACTCTGCTCTCATGAAGCTTAGGTTCTAATTGGGGAAGAAAATATTTGAAAGGAACTGAAAAGCAGGGGAGTAAAACACAGGTTGTTCTCAAATGGTGGTATAATAGCTGAGTCAAGAAAATGAGGGATGGCTTGTCTGAGACTCTTTCCCAAAATGGAGATTACAGGAAGAAGTCATCAGTGGGAGAAGGACGTGTAAGAGCAGAATTAGGAAGCAGCTACAGTACAGAATCATTTCCTGGAGAATCAGGAATAGCCAATATAGAGTCCTCTCACAAAAATGGAGATTCTGGGGGAAATTTCCATTTTGGGGAAGAACAAGTCATGTTCATTTCCGTATTTTGTCCTGGACTCTTTACCCGACTCTAGACTTCCTTCTCCATCATGACCCAACTTGGAAGAATCTTCTCTCTCCCATGCCCTTTTTTCAGCTTGCTTTTGTGTGTTGTCTTCCCCCATTAGCATGTAAGCAGGGACTATTTCTTTCTGCATTTCTAGAACAATATCTGGCACATAGTAAGTCCTTAATTAATGCTTGTTGACTTCATTCTGTCTAAGTCTTTAATACAATCACATAGGCAATGGTGATTTAGTACAATACAGTCATTTCATATACCTCTTAAAAGCTTTTTTTCCCCTCTCCCAAACATCTTTGTGGCTCTAAGATCCCACAAACAGGCCATGTTGTCATCCTCATCCCAACAGAACAGACAACCTATTTTAGTTATTCAGAGTTGTAAACTACTTCATTACTCTTTACTGCATCCCTCAAGCTTAAAGGTCAAGTGATGGATGCAATGGGGAATGAAATCATTTTCCCCTATCACCCTATAAAGAAAGTTGCTCACTATTAACTACTTTGCTAAAACTTTTCTTGGTATCTTGAAATAACAGATTGCTGTGGAAGAAAACACAGTCACATTACATAAGCTTCCTTCAGTTTCTGTTTGATTCAACAAAAAATAAACATTAAGTGCTACCAATTACAAGACATTTTGTTAAGTTCTAGGTATACAATGATGTTTATGTACAGATTCTGCTTTCAAGGAGCTTACGATTTAATAGGAGAGGGGGGAAGATATATACACAAATAAAGGACATATGGAAAGGGACACTTCAAAGGAGACATCCTTCCAAAATGCTAGCAGGTCAATTTTTTTTTTTGAGGGAGAGTATGGTAAGAGAATTCAGGGAAGGTGTTGGGAAAATATGTCAGCTGAGTTGGCCTCTGAAGGATTGCCATGAAGGAAATAGGCAATAGTATATGCAAAAACTAAAACATTAGAGAGGGTAAGTTGAGAAGTGAGATAGCAGTCCATTTTTTGCTGGCATGTAAAATACACGAAGGGGAATAATGTCTAGAAAGATCCACTAGACATAGGCCGTTTGAAGGCCCAGAAGGAGAGGGCACATGAAAGATTTTCCTACATTGACAGCCCAGCTGTTGCCAAGGAAGCTACATGTAATTACAAATTCAAGTCAAGTCAGCAAATATTTTCTCTGTGCCTCTCATGTACTAGGAACTCAAAAATGGAAAGTGGTGGAATTTCATAGAGCTTACTTAAAGTCTACTGTGGAGATATGTAAAGAGATATGGATAATACAGGGTGTGATAGGAATAAAGGAAAGATGCAAAGTAGATCAAGTAAATTTGATCTTGAAATAACACTTTGCATGAGGTGAGGAGAGCAGATCAAGGGGTACTTCAAGGATACTGTGGTATCTAGGCTGAGCCTCAAAGAAAGAGAAAGATGTTAACCCATAGAGACAAAGAGGTCTGTGTCCCAGGAATGGAGGTCACCTTGTGGGAGTACAGAGGTGGGAGATGGAAACCAAAAAGGAAAACAAAGCATGGGAGGTGGGGAGGTGTGTGTTGGGGGAGGACGAGGGGGGGGCGGGCGGAGGCAAACACGCCTGCTCCTTACTGACCAGGCCTCTAAAGTAACAAGAAGTAACCTCAGGGTTAGTGTTATTATTCATCTTATATCTGGGAAAAATCTAGCATGTGTTAATTGCTTGGGAGTTTCTGAGTTAGTTACAGAGAGAGAGTAATTCAATTCAATTTGATAAACATTTATTAAATGCCTACTATGTGCCAGGAATAAGTTGGTATGGAGCTTGGAAAGAATTTGAAAAATGAGTCAGTAAAGGAGAAGATTCAGTGAATGAAACAGGAAAGAGAGGGAATAGGTTGAAAAGGTTAGTGCTAGAGCAAGGGAATTGACTCCTATTCCCAGAGGGATCTTGTGCCAGAGTCTGGGTCCTCCTACCTGTCTGTGAATATAGAGGTGTTTTGAGACTGTAGCAGCAAGCACCCCAGCATTCCCAGGATGCCTGCCAACACAGGTTCCTTGATTTGCTTTTCTAAAGGAAAGCAACTCAAAATGGGTTAACAATCTTGCTTTAATCAATCAGACATATCATTTACCTAGTTCAAGGGAAAAAGTCAGCACCCTGAACTTCAGAGTATACAGAGTTTACAAAAAGACAGAGAAATAGATCAAGCAGATAGGCTTCCAACTGTCCAACCATTACATCTTACATCCATACTTAGTTACCAGAGAGGGAAGCTCGACAGCTACTCAGAGTCTCATCTGGTCAAATCACACAACACTTCTCAAAGTGAGCCCCAAAACAAAGCCTCACATCAGGGTTTATATAGCCTTCTCCTGGCTCAGGGAATGTAACCCTCTTGACCCACTGCCCAATCAAAAAGCATCCCCGAAAACCAAGCCTCCCTGCACAGGCTCCAGGTGCACTTAAGCCTATCAAAGGGTCCAGGGGCAGGGAAAATCTTAAATTTCCATTCCCATAACAGAGGCTCAAATGAGAACAGATATAAAGTACTTTGCAAACCTTAAAATGGCACAGAAATGCTGGTTATTATTAGCCTCCAATCACCAGGCCTCCAGTCTGCTGGAGACTTCATTTAAGGAGCCTTTGACATACTCCTGTGTAGGATTAATGGAATATAATATCTTCCCTGTCCATTAACAGGCCTATGTGACCACATATGTTCCTTTTTTCTTTGCAACATGGGCCGTATTCCCAGGTCTAAAGGTACATAGGTATTTTAATCACTGACATCTTACTGCTTTGAGCTCCAGACTAGTTCATAGCTGTGACACATCCTGAGTCACAAAGAGCCCATCAGGTGATTCAGGGAGATTTACATTGCCTTAGAGAAGGAACTTGCCTAAGAAGAACCTTGTTTAGGGGGAAGCTTGCTTACAGGAGACTTGCTTGCAGGAAGGTTTTCATACCTTTTGGTTCTGAACCAATTAGACACTGAGTCATGTGGATTGTGATGCCTTCTGGCTCTCATCCCGTTAGTTGAAAATTATATATACTGGGAGGTTGGTATTTTACTTTGGGGCTCACTCATGGGAAGAATGTTTCTTTGTGACTTGGTCAGAGGAGACTTTAGGTCGCCATTGTTAAGGAGTCCCCTGGCTATGCCTGAACCCACATATTGATGCTTCTGGTGATTAGGTATCTATTACTCTGTTTAGACATTTGGAGTCCTATCTATTGGATTCTTTCTTGTACTACTTATCTATGCTTATCTGCCTGTTAATTAAAGTAAGATCACTGACCCCTTTAAAGCTGCCTTTCCTTTAGAAAAGCAGATCAAAGAACCTGTGCTAGCAGCCCACCCTGTGTGCTAGTGTGGTTGCTAATACATCCTGCTAAGCTCAACCTCAATGTTTATAGACAGTACAGAGGTGTGAAGAAAAACCTTTAACAACTTGGGGTGAGGGGCAGGGAATAGGGGGATATATGCACTCACTTTTAAGTTTAGTCTGTATTTTCCCACTCTCTTAAGTATAGACAATCAACAAAATAATAAAGCCCTGATTTGTGGTTTGCTGATATCTAAGTTGTATATGCTCACAACTGAAAATCTGACAATGGCCTCTCACAGGTTAAAGCTGGCTCCAGCACACCGCTGTAAGTCTGTGTGTGTGAGTGTGTTTGTGTGTAGACATATTACCTAAAAAGGAAGAAGATATGGGGAATGAGAATGTCAATAGAAATTATTAGAGGAAAAAAGTAAGAAATCAAGAAGCTAGGCCCACCATGGATGAAACCAATGTGGGAGACTTGAGAAGAAAATAAAAGGTTTAGAATAGTTAATGTGTGTCAAATAGTGAATAAATTAGGGAAGAGTAAAAGGATTAGCATGCTATATCTAGCAAGTCACACTAACAGGTATTTCTTTGAAAAAGGAGTGTAAATTTATTAAGCAAAGAGAATTAAAATGTACATTATCATATTTAGAAAATTTTTGCTCAAAGACAAATATTTTGTTCATCAAAATTAGAATTGTCTCAATCAGATAACTGTTTTGCCTTAGGAACCTAGTTTTAACCTACAATAGTAAATTGCATCATAAATACCAAAGCCAGGCAGAAGAAACAACATGAGGGGCAAATAAGAAATGCTATGATTCATGAGAAAAAGAAGCCATACACGCAGTTAAAATATTGGAAAGAGAATTGTAGGTTTCCATCTATAGTAAAAGTACCTCTAGGAAGATAAGACAAAGGAAGATAGACACTTTCCCCGAGGACTTGTTAAACCATTATTAATGAGGTGGGTTGGATCTTCTAGTTAGGTAGAAAAAACAAAAGGGTCTTTGATCCCCTCAGACTTCAGAAAGAGAGGAGTGGCAAACAGATGGGAACACTGATAGAAACAGAGAAGGAGAGAGGGAAAGAGAGAGGGAGAGGGAGAAGGAGAGAGAAAGGGAGGGAGGAAGGGAGAAGGGGAGAGAGAGAGAGAGAGAGAGAGAGAGAGAGAGAGAGAGAG
>NW_027186296.1:70796387-70867507 GCF_028583685.1 Petaurus breviceps papuanus | reverse complement strand
GAGAGAGAGAGAGAGAGAGAGAGAGAGAGAGAGCAATTGTCATCTGAGCTCCTGAGCCAGTTGGAGGAAAGAAAGGGAAGGAAAAAAGAAGCATAAAATTACCCTTTCCAAAATAAAAAATGCAGTGTGAGAGTATAAAAATGAAAAGCCCACCTTACAAACAACCTGCTTCTTATTCTTGTGTGTATATACATACATATATTTTTTAAACTGCTTATGGATACATGAATACCATTGTCATATCTTTAGATTTTCTTGCTTTCCTGGTAGCAATATTTTATAAGCATTCTTTGTCCTATCACATTACTTTTTAAATTTTAGTCTGGCCTTGCAAAACCTTTGTCTGCTTTACAGACACAAATCGGGTGCCCAAAAGAAATTACGGGACATTTAGCTTCTTCCAGATTAGCCTAGTTTACTGTCTGACTACTCCTCATTCTCCTTTGTTGGTTCATCATCCATCATGCCCACTAATCATGGGTGTCCACCAAGGCTTTGCCCTGAGTCTTCTTTTCTTCTGTCTCTACATTCCTTTCCCTTGGTGATCCCCCTAGCTTCCATGAGTACAATTATCTTTATGTATCTAATCCCTAAATCTTCATATGCATCCTTTTCTTGAATTCAAGTTCCATATCAACAATTATCTGCTGGGTATCTGCTAGATGTACTGTCAGCACCTCAAACTCAACATATGCAAAAGAGAATCATTATCTTCCTCCTCTATGCCTCCCGTCCTAATGGCTCAGTTTCTGAGTCTCTGTTGCTTAATATTGCCACAGTGATATTCTCAGTGACTATAGAAATAAATTTGTACAAATAATGGGAAGGGTGTGGTCATTGATTATCTTCTGCTGGGATAGAGACAAATAAAATAAAATAAAAAACCAATTTGTCTGAGAAAAAAGCAAAATAAGGAGGTAACACAGAAGCATTCCATCTCCCACCACACTAGAATTTGGGGACCAGTTAGCCAAGTACATCTGATTAAAGGAACTTAATCTTATTTTTCTTTTAAATAATATATACTGGAACCTCTAAGAAATATAAGAAGTAGTGGGGAAAAGACCCTAAAGGAAAGCAGGAACTCTGAAATACATAATACTTGTAAGTCTACATGTGACTTAGTCAAAAGGATAAAGTAATACCTGATTTTAAAATAAGACAGAATTAGAAAATATGTAACTTTTTCCCAAAGATTTCAACTGATAGGATGTTCACAAAACAGACATCAGAGCAGATTGAAGTTTGGGAACAAAATCAACACTAGGATGTGAAAATTAAATGTATAATTATGGCAAATACTGTGAAACCATGATTAAATTGTGAATCCTTTTTGTAATTTTCTTTTTCAAATCGTGTCTTTCTTTGGAGATCTTTCAGACAATGTGGGTTTTCTTCTGTCAGGGATGATTTTAGTGGAGTCTTGCCTGAGGCAGGACTCAGAGTGATGCCTTGTACACAGAAGCAAAGTGACCCATCAATATTTATTGATTAATTGAATTTTAAAAATCAAATTTATTGACTGACTTAATTAAAAATCTTATTGAGGTCCTGTTAGTTCAAAAAGTCTAGTTCTGGAATGCTTTTGTCTACTCATCTTAGCCCTACAAAGAAATGGAGTCATTCCAAATATAAACAGGGGTGGGGAACCTGGGACCTCAAGGCCACTTGTGGTCTTCTAGGTCCTTGGGTGTGGCCTTATGATTGAAAAACAAGTTTTACAAAACAAATCCTTTTATTAAGGGTATTTGTCCTTTGAAGTTTGAATTCAGTCAAAGGGCCACACTTGAAGACCTGGAGGGTCACACATAGCCTCAAGGCCACAGGTTGCCCACCCCTACTTAGAGCTGACAGCTACCTGATAGACTATGTAGCATAGAGGTATCCAACAAGCCACTGGCTTCATGCAGTCTATGACACTCCTGAGAGCAGCTCAGTCAAATTAAAATGTAATCAGAAAATAATGAAAAAAAATCAATAAAAATACAATAAAACACAGATAATATTACATTTTAAAACTAAGCCAATGTGTCCTTCAAGATCCTTAAATATAAATTAGTGGTTCCAATTTCTACCTGAGTTTGACATCACTAAATTCTAACTCGACCTTTTTTTTTAATTGATGAAGAAATTGAAAGAGAAAGAACTATGACTTGCCCAAGATCACTCTGTTATTTAGAAATAGAACTGGGACTGGAAGTCAAGTTTTTTTTTTTATTTTTAGGCCAGAATCCTTTCCCTGAGACTGTAGCCCATCTCTCATGATAGTTAAAAGCTACCTTATACTATATCCCAAACATGATCTACCAAGGCTAGCAAATCCCTGATGCCAACATAAAATTTCCCAAGTGGGGCTTCCTCCCAAAAACTTCTGACATCTTTCATAACAGCCCACAACAGAGTTGGGAATGAAATAATGAGGGCAGCCATGTGGCACAGTGGCACAGATAGAGTGCCAACCCTAGAAGACTCATCTTTATGAGTTCAAATCTGACCTCAGACACTTAGCTGTGTGTCTCTGGGCAAGTCACTTAACCCTATTTGCCTCAGTTCCCTCCTCTGTAAAATGAGCTGGAGAAGGAAATGGCAGACTACTCCAATGTCTTTGTCCCCAAACGAGGTCAAGGAGAGTCAAAAGTGGCTGGATGACAACAGCAGCAAGTCTTGGCAACCAATTATCATTGCTTTACTCTCTCAATTAATAAGGGTAAACTTCAAACAATGACGATTTTTCTGTAGTGCCAATGCTCATGCTTTTGTTTCTGAAACATTTGGAGCCATTGCAGGGTGTCGCCATCAATGTACTTTAGAGTGTTGTTTTCTAAGAGGCTGGAAGCACTCCCTCAAACACAAATCTGTTTGTCTCAGAAATCTATTTGAAAATTCCCTGGCCTTTTTCAGTAGGAAAAGAGAATTTGCCAATTGCCTCTCTCTCTCCCCATTGTTTTCTCAACAGAGATGTTTGCACATTGATACTCTTCCTTACTGAAGCTTTGTTCCCATATTTCTGGTAGATTTCACCAATCCAGCCCACAGACAGATTCTCCTGCATTTTGGTCCACTCACAAGACTCTGTGTATGCTCACATACCCTTTATTCTTTCACTGTGGCATGCTTGGCTCACTTGATAAAGTTGCTTCAAAAGGGTGACTATATCCTCAGCTATTACTGACTCGCAATCATTCATGCGAACAAAACTCCTTCCACCCCTGCCACCCTATATAGCTCTCATTGTCTGGACTATCATGTGATGCGTCATTCTACACTGCCTGGCTCCTCTCTTGTTGCTCTTACTGACAGCTTTTCCATTGTTTCCTTTTTTACTCTTACTAAATTACTCATGAGTCTCTTTTTTAGCTCTCTAGCTATCCTTAGTAAGCTTCTCAGAGGCAGAGAATGTGTGATCTCTGTAAGCCCTGTGCAAGGTTTTCCTTGGGAGAGTAATGAGGGAGTATAGCAAGTCCTCTGCCATCATAAAAGAATGTTGCCTCAGGCAAGCAAGCTAGGCTGACAAACCAGCATTTTCCTGAAGACATCTGCTCCCTTGGAGTGTGTTCTTCCTGACTCAGGGCTTGCTACTACAATTTTTGACCATGACTTTATACTCCCATTTTAGACCTCCTGCCTCATCCAACAGTTTTAACATTCCCAGCGAAATGTTTGACCAGAGACCATCTC
Source organism: Petaurus breviceps papuanus (assembly GCF_028583685.1). Taxonomy (NCBI): domain Eukaryota; kingdom Metazoa; phylum Chordata; class Mammalia; order Diprotodontia; family Petauridae; genus Petaurus; species Petaurus breviceps. The sequence continues at coordinate 70,863,829 of NW_027186296.1, read as the reverse complement.
TGGTTTATTTTCTCTCTGATCACTATTTGAACCTTAACTATTTTTTCTGGGGAAGAATTTACAATGCAATAGAAATAGTTGTTGAGTACCTATCATGTGTAAAGCATTAGGTTATACAAAGACTGAAATAAAACTGTTCATACTATTAAGAAATATACATTTTACAAGGTGGGGAGACAAATTCAATTCAGGTAAACACATTTTTATTTTATCTGTGATGTGTCAGATAAAACACCATGCTAGGCACTGAAGGGACAGAGCTCTTGCCTTTAAGGTGCTTATGTTTTACTGGAGGGATATAACATGTACACAGAAAAGGAAATATAAAGCATTTTTTTTTAATTTTCAAGAGGGAACTAGCACCAAATCTAGGGGTGCCAAGAAAGGCTTCCAATAGAAAATTGCAAATGAGCTTGAAGGAAGTAATAGATTTTAAGAGAAAGAGAGGAAGAGAGAATATAGTCCCAGGAATGGTTCATGGAGGTGGTCAATGGAATGCCATACACAGTTGAACAGTTTGATTGGAGCAGAGAGTACAAGCTGGGGAGTAATCAAACTTTATAAAGGTAGGTGAGAGTTAGATTGAACAAGGTTTTAAATTCCAGGCTGGCGATTTTGTATTTTGTTCCAGAGCAATAAGGAAACAGTGAAGTTTTTGAGTGGAAAAATAACAAAGATCAATGTCTTCAGACAAGCAGTTTGGCAGCTATGTGGAAGATAGAGACAAGAAGAGCCAGATTTGAGGCAGGAAAAACAATTAGGAGACTATTGCAAAAGTTCATGTATAAAGAGGATGAGAGCCAAAACTAAGATGGTGGTTTCATGCATGGAAAGAAAGGAAGAAATCTGAGAGCTTTTGTATAAGCCATTGGACTCAGACTCTGATTAGCTAATAGGTGGGGAGACAGTTGGAAGTGAAGAAGAACAAAGATAACTCAGAAGATGTAAGCCTAAGGATGGCCTCAGCAAAAACCAGGAAGTTCAGAGGAAGGATGTTGTTTGGGAGTTGTGGGGAAGGGGCAAGGGAGTGATGGATATAATGGGTTCTGTTGGAGATCTTTTTATGTTTAGGTAACTCTAAGACATCTATGTAGGTAGTAGAACAGTTAATTGGTAATGAGGATTTAGAATTCAGAGAGGTATTGACGGTGATTGAGATGATCTAAAGAAAGGAGAAAAAAATAAAAAGATAAAGAGAGGTGAGGACAAAGAATCAGGTTATGTTGAAACTTAGTGTATAATGATTCAGCAGAAGGGGAGGATCAGAGAAAAAGCTGAGTCATAAAAACTGATAGAGGAGTACCAAGCATCCAGAAGAAAGGAGTGATCTGCATGTCAAAAGCTTCATAGAGACAGAGTAAAAGGAGGACAAAGAAAAGACTTAGATTTAGCAGTCATTAGCCTATGGGTCACCTTGGACAGAGAAGATGAAGTTGAGTCATCTGGAAGTCAGATTGCAAGGGACTGAGAAGTCAATGAGAGGCTTTCTAGCTTGGCATACTAGAAGCCTGTGCACTGCTAGCAACTTAAGGTTACCATCTTGCTAGAATGAAGCACCCCCAGGAGGATTTTGGTGAAGAGAATTCAGAGTTGATTTACTTATTCCTTCCCTAAGTGTGGGTAAAGTCTCTAGTGTTCATCTGTAATGCCATGCACCAGCAGTTTTTCAGAAGAATGCTACCGTAAACAGCTTTTAAGGTTCTGATTACACAGTATAGTGAACACTGTATTTATTCCATAACAAATCAAAGCAAAACATTCATAGTAAATCAAAATACAGCATTCACAATGTTACAATTTATCGTAGAAAATCAAAATACAGCATTCACAATGACTTATAACTAAAATGGCCATATAGTGTTTCACCAAAGTGGTCACAATATTTGGAACAAAGAACAATCATCTCAAAGTACAATAGTGAAAGTCTTCCACTCATGGGGCACACTAAATTAAATCATTCAGTCACTTATTCAGCACTAAATTACTAAGTATCAATAATCACTAAGTACAATCATTAGAAAATATACAAACCCTCCACCCCTAGGTCACTAGTAAACTACAATTTTATCATTACTCAGTACCCACAGAGAGGTCTTTTCATCCTGACTCGAAGCAGGCAACTCCTACCTGAATCCACCAATCACCTGGATTCAAAGGCAGACAGCACCAAGTTCCTTGTCCAGCTCTCTGTGTAAGTCCTGCTCCACACTGAAGTTCACAGAGTCCAGTCCATCTCAAATCCTTCACAATTTCTGTTCCCAGGAATTCAAGGCTCAACCAAGCCACAAACAGACAAAGTTTTAGTATCCCAGTCATGCTTCCTCAGTCTTCTGTAGCAACTTCAAAAAATCAAAATCACCTTATCCAACCTGGGGTGGAGGAGGGGGCCCTCCTGGGCTCCTCTCCAGAAGAAGCTCCACCACCACAAGTTCTCAAGAAATTCTAACTCAGTTCTTGATTCTCATTTCTCTTCTGTAGCTGCTCTGCCTCCAGATGATGGTCCCAAGAAATTCTGACCCTTCCTCTCTGGGGCTTTTCCTTATATACACACAGCATTAGCTACTTCCTGTTTCAGCCAACCCCTTCCTGTTACATCAGGAACAGGGATTCATACCTTCTGTTTCTTTCACAAGTGTTTGATTAATTACTAAGTGCTAAGTACCTGCTTACTTACCAATACAAAATGGGGTCTTCAAATTCAAATTCCATTACCATTACATCGTCTCCTTTATGTAGCTTTACTGAGCCACATAAAAGATTATTTATGTGTATACATGTATGTACTTAAATATAAATATATATTCATGTGTATATCACTTTAGATTTCTCAAAATATCTTTACATTTATTATATCTGTTCTTCCAACAAAAACACTATGAAGTAGGCACTATTCCTATCCCTACTTTACAGATGGGGAAACTGAGGTAGACTGAGGGTAAGTGGCCTTTCCAGGATCATGCAGTTATTAAGTGTCTGAAACACTGACTCCAAGTCCAATGTTCTGTATCTATCCAGTGCACTACCTAGTTTCCCTTGTAGATAATACTGTGACAGCACAGTTTGTGATATATCTACCATTGTTCCCCTCACTTATCTTCATGCTCTTACCAAGCTGGGCTGGTCAGTATTTCTTCTGATATTCACTTTTCTGTCTCTATGTCTTTGCTCAATCTCTCTTCCCCAACCTTCCAGCTCTAGGATATTATTCAAAGACCAATTTCAATCTCATGTTTTCTATGAAGGTTTCATTGAGTGTCTTAGGTCATGTTGATGCTTAGTAGACAATAGGACAATGATTCATCAAAGAGAATCCAAAAAAGAGTTCTGTCATAGAAACTGGGAGAGCAGCACTAAGTATCAAGGAGAAGGGAGTGGTCTACAGTGTCAAAACTGTAAACTAATATCCTGTTGCATTTTTTTTTGGTACTTTTTTTCTCTAACACTTAGATTCTGCCTTGAATTATATCCTTACTAGATTAAAAATCCTTCAGAATAGGAACTGTGTCTTATTTATCTTTGTATTCCTTTCCCCATAGTGCTTAGCATAGTTCTCATCCACAATAAATGTTTATTAAGTTGTAGAAAAGATGGGGAAATGCAGTCTGGCTTTTAGATTCCCAATAGTTACCGTAAAGGTCCTCAAGCCATACCTGGAATTATTCAGACATGTGGTAGCTGACCACAGCACTAACCACAGAGCAGCCTGGAATCCATAATTTCCAAATTCCCTAATTCAGATTGCTCAGGAATATCCACATGTCTTCATGGTGAAAGAAGGCCATTGAGACATAACAATAAATGTATATGAATTGTAAGTCAGTACTATTATGCAATAATAAGTGATGAAGAGGATGGTTTTAGAATACTTATGAATTAAGGGAAAACTTGTAAGTTGAGGCAGAAGTAAATAAGCAGGACCAGGAAAACAATTTATTCTATAACAATATTGTAAAACTAACCAACTTCCATAGACTTTAAGAATCCTCATCAATTCAGTGACTAACCCTGATTCCAGAGGACTGATGATGAAATATTCTACCCAGTGTCTGACAGAGAGGTAAGTATGACATGTCCAATTCCAGTGCTGGACATTTTGGGCATGTCCACTTCCAGTGTAGGACTCTTTTCCCCTTGGCTATGAATATTTGTTGGGGGCAGCTAGGTGGCACAGTAGAGAGGCCACGAAAACTAGAATCATCTTGAAGAGTTAAAATTTGGCTTCAGACACTTACTAGCTATGTGATAATGGGCAAGTCACTTTACCCTGTTTGTCTCAGTTTCCTCATCTGTAAAATGAGCTAGAGAAGGAAGTGACAAATCATTCTAGTATCTTTGCCAAGAAAACCCTATGTGGTGTCATAAATAGACAGGGACATCTGGAAAAATGACTAAATAATTAAAGCAACAACTATTTGTAACAAATTGTTTTCTTTTCCTTTTTTTCTATTCTTTCTGAGGAAAGCTAAAAGAGAAGGGAGGTAGAAAAAGCAATGTTTATTGACCAAAAAAATATACTTTAATTTCTTTTTAGAGACCTATTCTAAATATCCCATAGAATATGTGGTAGCCACACCCAAACTCATAATATTTATCCCAGTAGAAGTGAACACAATTCCTGAGCCATCAGTAAGAAGTCCCAAGGATGACTCCATCTCTAAAATCTATTGCAAGAGCTTCATGATTTATAATTTGGACCAATTTGTAAAGTTTTGCTCTGGAGTACTGGCATTTAAATTCATACCATTAGTTGTACACATATTCAAGGATAGTGATTTGCTGTTGATTTTCTCCTTTGGCCCTGTTGCAAGTTAAAACCTAAATCAGTTTCTTAAAAGGAACCAGCTTGAAAAAATGACTACATGGTAAACCAGAGATCCTTTCTTGGTAAACAATTATAATCCAACCTTATAGGTCATTTACACAGAGAGCTATTTACATAAGCCTTTTATTGTTAAATATCTTTCCACCAGAAAGTTTCTGGGAAAGGCACCACTTTCTGTGTTAGCTCATTTGACTTTAGATCAGAGGATTGCAGATTCTGAGTTGGAAAAGACCTCAGAAGTTTTCCTGTCCACTGCCCACATTTTACACATTAAAAATAAACTGGAACACAGAGAAGTTAGGAGACTTAAGTAAGGTCATACAGTAGGTGGCAGAACCAGGATTTAAACCTACCGTGTTTCCCCGATAATAAGACCTATCCCGAAAATAAGCCCTCCCCTTACTGTGTAAGGTTCCTCTAAAATAAGCCCTCCCCCGAAAATAAGCCCTATTGAGATTGCTACTGTAGTGAAGGTGATCCCCTGCGCTACACGCTACATTATGGTACCCTCTGTATGCACCATCCCCCCCCCCCGGGTGAAACGCACGCCGCGCTCCAAGCTGCATCCAATCAGAGCTGCAGCAGTGAGCGTGTCATCCTGTTCTTCCCCAGTGATTTGCTTGCTGGCGCCATTGAGAGCAGTGCCACGGAGGAGAGCTGAGGCAGAACAACATGAGCCCTCCCCTGAAAATAAGCCCTCTGGTGTTTTTCTTTCCAAAAACATTAATAAGACAGTGTCTTATTATCGGGGAAACATGGTAGCTCCTCTGAATATGCTTTCTACTATTAACTACATCAGTCATGTTCTCAAAATGTGACCCACATGAGATCCCTCCCACAGACTATTTCAAAAGGTACATGAAATCAAAAATATTTTCATAACAATACTAACATGCTATTTGCCCATCAAAATGTTCTTCTCTTTTCCAACTACATATTAGCATGAGACTAGATTTTTTTTCATTTTTCAACCAAAACAACATATCACAATAGACTGAATGTAGAAGCAGATATGAGAATCCAGCTGACTTCTATTAAGCCAGATGTTTTTTTTTAAAAAAACTTGTAAATATGTAAAACAATGACATTCTTCTCAATATTTTTTTGTTTGGGAAAATACAGTTATTTTTTTATTTTAAAATGCTATGTTAACATGTAACAGGCTTATTGTTATTTTAAATAAATAAATGTTTTTAAAATTACTAGTTTTAATTTCTAATTTGGTGAATATCAATAGATAAAAGCCTCATAAATCAAAGATCTTTGATGGAATTAATTTTCAAGAGCATAAAGGAGCCCACACACCAAAACTTCTGAGAACCACTGGTATAACAAATTTGAAATCATAAGGGGGTGAAGGGAGAGACAAACCTTTATGAAGGACCTACTATGTCCTACACACTATGGTAAGTGCTTTATAAGGATTATTTCATGTTTCATTTGATCCTCACAACACCCCTAAAGAGGAAGGTGTTATTATTAACCTCATTTTGCATTTGAAGAAGCTGAGACTAACAAAGTTAAGTGATTTGCCTAGGGTCACAAAACTAGTAAGAGTCTAAAGCTGGCACATGTGGATAAAGCATTGGCCCTGGAATCAAGAGGACCTAAATTCAAATATGACTTAAGACACTCACTGTGTGAAACAGGACAAGTCACTTAACCCTGATTACCTCCCTAAATCAAAACAAACAAACAAAAAAGAATCTATGGCTGGATTTGAGCTTAGGTTTTCCTGATTTCTGATTCCAAGACCAAGGTATCTACTGTACCAACTAGTAACAGATAACTTAGGTTTAAATCCCACTTCCAAAGCTTGTTACCAAGTAAACATAGACAAGTCACTTAACCTTGGTAAGCTTCAATTTTCTCTTTAGTCTTAATATGGATATTAATGTGTCTGCTACTGATCTGGGGGTGGGGAGGGAGGCAGTGGAGTCTTGTGAAGATCAAGTGATAAGCATGTAAACCTTGAAGTGCCATAAAGAAGCCAGCTAATTATAGATAGAGAGCAGTAAAGCTATTTGCTCTTATCATTGCTTTTTCCTCCTCCTTCAGTTTTCATGGTCCTCCTAGTTCTTTATGGATTACCTTGACTTTACGAGCTCCACCTTAAGATGTATGTACACTGCTGATGTTTTTTGTTCCAAATGGTTTTTGATCTATTGATTTGGATAGTGACTCTTCATGCATGCCTTGGTTCTGGCTAATTTGTTTGTAACTAATGAACTTGTTCTGAAGTTAGGTTTTTGGAAATAGCCCCACTTAGACCTGTTCACCTGGATGCAGATCACCACCATGACTATTATTGAGAGACTACTACATGATTTAATGGAAAAACTTCTAGACTAAGAGTTAGGAGAACATGATTGGAATCCCAAATTCTCTACTGATTAAGTATGATTATGATCATGAGCATGGTACCGAACTTCTCTTTCTCTCATTGTCCTTATCTGTCCTCATGCATAAGAAAACAATATATAAGATGTTTATCAGGTGAGTTCCCCACTACCCACTCCTAACTACCACTACCCACAGTCATCAACTCAATGAGCTTTTACAGTTTAGAATTTTTGAAAGTATCTCCCAGTGGAGTGAATAAATTGAATGAAATAAGTGAATTGTGCTCAAGAATCTTATATCTAATATATGGCAGGGTGGAAAGACTACACATAAAGGAGAGTTAGAAGGAGGCAGGAAAGAGAAACAGATTGAATGCCTTTTACATCTATAGATTGATGTATTCTTAACTAGACCAGAAATAGAAGCCATAACAAAAGATAAAACAGATAACTTTTATTACATGAAAAATTCTATGCAAACAAAATGAATGCATCTAGATTAAGAAAGGAAGTGACCAAATGGGGAGAAAAATATTTGTATTGCATTTATCAGATAAAGGTTTGATATCCAAAATACCAAGCAGCTGGTTGCCATACTGGATAGAATTTTGGATATGAGTCAGGAAAATCATCTTCATGAGTTCAAATCTGGCCTCAGACATTTACCGGCTGTGTGATTTTGGACAAGTCACTTAACCCTGTTTGCCTCCGTTTTCTCATATGTAAAATGAACTAGAGAAGGAAATGGCAAACTGCTAAATTATCTTTGCCAAGAAAACCCCAAATGGCATCACAAAGAGTTGGAGAGGACTAAAACAACTGAAAAACAACAACATCCAAGATATAGAGACAAATAAATATGTATGTGCATGCATACATGTATATGTATAGACATATAAGCATGCATATATAATGAATGTGTGTGAAAACAGATATTTGTGTATGTAGACGTGTGTACACTCATATATGTGTGTAAATATTTTATACATATTATGTATGTGCACATATACACATATATACATCAGGGCCTAGAGTCCCTAGAGACAGAGTCCAGATTCCAGAGTGAGATAGATGGATAGATAGATAGATAGACAGACAGACAGACAGACAGACAGACAGATAGATAGATAGATAGATATCAAAGAATATAAACAAACTATTTCTAAAGAATTGCAAATTACTAATGATTATATAAAAGAATGCTCTAAATCAACAATAGGAAGAGAAATGAAAATCAAAACAACCCAGACATCTTTACTTTATACCCAGAAATTTGACAAAGGTAATAAAAGATGGGAACAGTCCATCCTGGAGGGGTTGTGCAAATGACAGGACACCAACACAATGTTGGTGAGTCTATGAATCGGTACAGTTTTTGAAATTTATTGCGAATCATGCAAATGAAGTAACTAAAATGTAACCTTTGACCCATAGATTCCACTATTCCTCCAAGGATGTCATTGAAAAGAAAAAAGTCCTGATAGGCACCTAAATATTTAAGCAACACAGTTTGCAGTAGAAAAGAACTGGCAACAAAAGTCGATGTCTATCAATTAACAAATGAGTAAAATTGCTGTACATGAATGTAATAGAATATTACTGTGTGGCAAGAAATTATAAACATATTGAATAGTGAGCAGCATAAAAAGACTTACATTAATTTATGCATAGTAAAGTAAGCAGTGCCAAGAAAGCAATGTACTCAACGACTGTAACAATAAGTAGAAAGGACAACCACAAAACAATTGAAAGCAAATGTTACAGAATTACAAAGAATAAAAAAGTGAACAAAAAGATAGCTCCCCTCACTCCTTTACAAAGGTAGAAAGTTCATAGGTAGGAAACACTGAATACATAGTCAATCATTTTTATGTATTAATCTGTTTTTCTGCTTTTTCTTCTTCCTCTTTTTCTTAAAAAAATATTTATTATACAGTATGGCTTTGGGGGAGGGGGAGGAAGAAATACTGGGAGAAATTTATGTGATGTAAAAATAAATGTATCAGTAAAATTTTATTTTAAAAATAACTTTTTATGTATAAAAAAGAAAAGGATGTAGAAGGATAGGATTTGGAAATGACAAGGAAGTAATGTGATGGCTTTGTTCTATGCAAAACAAGACAAAAGCTCATCTTGAGTCCAGGATCCCAGAGACAGAGTCCAGATTTCAATGGGAGAAGGAAAGGAGTGAAGATGGCATGCTTTGGAAATGGCACCTTATTGAGAAGACTAATGACATCTACTGATTAAGTTTCCATCTGAGTCAACCTTCAAGATGAATTGGTTAGTCTGGAACAACCCATTGGCATATCCTGAAGGATGTTTTACTGAGGGAGTCTCCCCCCTCCCCCCAAAAAAGCCCAGAGTCCTTGAATATGATCTCTGGGAGGAGCCACCCATCTGTAGTGTCATGCAGAAGAAGCTGACTGATCTGATAAGCCATTTTCCCTTTCTTTTTGCTTGCTAGAGAGATCCTAAGATAGTAGCAGGAACTACTAAGGATTGATTTAAAAGGTCAAAGGTATATAGAACATTGATAGTTCTGATTTTGAATTCCTTGTTGTCCATTCCCTGTCCTCCACTCTCTTCTCCCTTATTCTTATCCCTGTCACTTCAATCTCTCCTCCAAATTAGTGTCCCACTCTAGATCCACTGCACTCTCTGGAATGCCTGCTCCATAATTAACAAATTCTCTTTCATCATAACTTTTTTTCCTTTCTCACCTCTTCTGTCTTCTGGAAGTCACTGAGACTTGGCTCTCTTCTAATGATACAAAATCCCTGGCTACCTCTTCAAGTACTAGTTGCACTTTCAATATTTTCCCAGCTCTCTGGTTGTGTGTGAAAGTCAGAATACTCCTACTTCACCATTGCCACTTTCAGACTCTCTCACTACCACCATCACTTAATAACCTCTCCTTCTTTTGAGGTTCATTCAATCCATATCCATCACTCAAAGATTCTGGTGGATGTTAACCAGCAATGAATGATACATGCTCCTTACTTCCTCAAATGAATTCAATTTTTGGCTCTATTCTTTCTCCTCTCGCAAATTCCTTCCCTCATTTTATGGGACTTCAGCATATATTGATGCTCCTTCAAGTATTTTAATTTCTGGTATCTCAACTGACTCATTTCTCATAAAGTACTACCTTACTCTACCTCAGCTACACACTGATGTTATATTCTTGATCATCAATAAATGTCCCCTTCCATTTTCATGAGCTCTGAAATTTCTTATCTGATGACAATCTTTTTTCACTCCATTTTTCCTCCTACTTTATGAACCCTAAACATATTCTTCAACCTCACCAGACTCTAATCCCCCCACCCCTCTATTCTTTCCCTGATCATCATATCTTCCCTGGATATACCTCCAATCTGTATCTTGGCCACCCCTTGGTGAATTCTATGTCATCCTCTGCACTTGAGTCCCTTAACCTCCTATCCTATTGTGAATCAGACTTTGTCATGGCCCATTCTTGGATTACTTTCACCATTAACTGCCTTTAGTTCTATTCAAATACTGGTGAATGAAGCTGGAAGAAATTGAAAAACTTGATCCACTAAAAATTTGTTATATAATCTCAACTAGGGCCTAATCCAGGATAAATTGAGGCTAAAAATAACACTAAGACAAATATAAAGAAATGTTTTTTGCTTAAGTTCAGTGTAACAGGATGGGAGCCAAAAGAAAACAAAAGGATTGGAATTTTAAAACTAGAAGGACCCTAGGAGAATATCTAGTCCAGTTTCCTCATTTTTATGAGAAATGAAATGACTTAACCGAGGTTGCTTAGGAGCAGAAATGGAATTTCTACTCAGGTCTTTTGACTACAAATCCTGTTACTTGTCTTGCTTCCAAGGAAGGAGGGGTTGGTGAAAATAAATAGCAAGGAAAAGGCAAAAGTACTCAGTTTTGCTTCTGATTTCTCTGACTAGAAAAATTGTCTTTGTAGTTAAAAAAAAAGCAAAACTAGTTAATGAGGAGTTGAAATTCCCAAATAAGGAACAATTAACTCTCCTCAATGAATTCAAGTCACCAAATTCAGAAGAAGAACAAAACTATGTGCCAGGGTAGTGAAAAAACTGGTGCATGTGACTGTTGAATTATTGTTAGTGACTGCTGAAATATACTGAGACCAATCAAGATGACAGAGTAGTGAGAAGTAATACAGCTCAGTTCTCCTCTACAATACTCCAAAAAGACAAAAAACATATAACATACCATGCCAAATCCTGATCAGGAAATCCAAGGAAAACTCAGCAAGGATTTTTCTAGCCAAGGCTGGCACAAAGAGACAAAGGTCTGAGGATATGGGATAAGGTGTATTCAGAAGGACATTTTATAGAACATTCCAATGGAGATTGTTCTGGGGATTGGGACTATGCAGTAAGGAAAGAAGTCACAAATGTAGCAGTCATATGGGGCCTGATGCAGTGCAGGGAACAAGAACAGCTGCCAACTGGAAACTCTTTCAGTCATACCCTGAGCTGACCCCAACAGACAAGTAGAGTCTCAGGTCCAGTCGTAGACCAATCTGACACCTGTAGTAGAATAACCAAGGAAAGTAAATTAGATCAAGGGGGAGTCTGAAGTTCTGTCACTTTAAATCTTTAGAGGCTTCTGACTAACTGCCAATGGTTAGGTCCATCATCAATCCACTAGAGCTCCAACCAGGGGTAATCCTAGAGTTGTGTTGCACAGAGCCAAATTTGAATCAGGAGCTTGCAAAGGTCAGGCCAAAAGGGCAGAGGTCAGTCTTTGTCTTGGATAAGATTGTTTGGGGTACACTGAAATATGGTAGGCCCCCAACCTAGCTGCTCCCAATATCTTTGAAGAACATGGCACTCAATATACAGAGAATAACCACATGACCTAAGAGAATACAAAACAAGAAAAAGACACAGATATTCCTTTCAGAACTAACCTGACCAGTGAATACAATATCCAAAGTTGGGAAGTAAGGATAGAAGAGCAAGCAAATAAACAAAATAATAATAATAATTCTACCATAAAGAGCTATTATGGTTATAGGAACACCCAAGATACAAATACAGAAAAAGAAAATTACTCCTGGGGTAGCTAAGTGACACAGTGAATAGAGCATGGGCCCTGGAGTCAGGAGAACCCAAGTTCAAATCCAGCCTCAGACACTTAGCACTTACTAGCCACGTGACCTTGGGCAAGTCACTTAACCCCAATTGCCCTGCCTTCCCCCCTCCAAAAAGATAAAACAAACAAATAAACAAACAAAAACAAGAAAACTACTCCAAAATAACTACAAACCAAGCCTCAACTAAAAAAAATAGCTTGGGCACAAATTCAATTAGAATTCTTACCAATTTCAAGATCAAATACAAAATCAATTGTTTGATCTTCAAAACCCTTCATAAACTGTCCACCACTACCTGTCCCTTATTTCCATTCTTCTTATACCTGATTCTCTCTGGGGACTCTTCAATCCAGGGACCATTGCACACAACCTTCCATCTCCTGACTGTGCATTCTCAGTGGCTGACCCCATACCCAGAACTCTCTTCTACTTTATTTCTGCCTCCTGGTAGCCTCAGTTTCTTTCTAATCTTAACTGAAGTCTCAACTTCTGCAAAACATCTTTCCCACTTTTTAATCTTAGTGTGTTTCCTCTGAGTCTACCTCAGATATATCCTTAATGTATCTTGTTTGTACATAGCTGTTTGTTTGTCTCCTCCTTTAGACTGCGAGCTCCTAGAGGACAAGGACTGTTCTGAATTTTGTTTTTGTTTTTTTCCTTTTTTATATCCCTAGCATTTAGCACAGTGAAAATAGCAAGTACTTAATAAATTCTAGTTGATCAAACTTGATATCTTGTCTTGGGTGCCACATTTTAGTAAGGACATTGATAAGTCCACAAATATCCAGCATATTTTGACCAAGATGACGAGGGGACTATATGGCACAAAACATGCCATGTGATAATGCATTATGGGAACTAGAGATGCTTAGCCTAGAAAAGACTGAATGGAAGAGAGTGGAATGAAACTTATCTTTTAATATATGAATGGCTATCACATATAAGGGAAACTAGAAATAAAGGGTGGGGATTGCATCAGTCTAAGACAGTAAGGAGAAATATCCTAATAATTCCATCTGTCCTATAATGGAGTGTTAAGCCTTGGGGAGTAGTGGCTTCTGCCTCAAAGGCCAACACTTACTAACTGTAAAAAGGATTCTGATGAACCCTAGATTGGACCATATAGATTCTGATGTTCTTGCCAGCTCAGAAATTCCACAATCCTGAATAACAATCTTAAAGAAAAGAACAGAAATCTGAATGAAATGTGTCCCAGGATACTAGATAAAAAGGTTTATAGTATGAAATTGAATACTGACTTATAATTGGCCCAAACTTACAAAATCTGCATCTAAAAGTCATGCAGCAGCAATGGAAGGACAAACATTAGATTAATATTATAGAGAAGGTAATGGATAGGGTTGAATCTAGAATCACAGTTTATATTGTATACATGAATATGCCATCTCATTTCTACCTGTTGACATCCTACACACTACAGGAAGAAAGACAAAACTAGGTGCTTCAGTAGACAGAATGCTGGGCTTGGAGTCAGAAAGACCTCAGTTAAAATCTGGCTTTAGACATTTGACTAGCCATGTGACCCTGGGCAAGTCACTTAACCTCAGTTTCCTCAACTATAAAATGATGCCTGGTCCAACCATTCTGGAGAACAATTTGAAACTATGGCCAAAGGGTTCTAAAAGTGTGCACCCAGTAATACTGCTATTAGATCTGTATCCCAAAGAGATCCAAGAAAAAGGAAAATAGCCCAAAGGTACAAAAATATTTATAGCAATTCTTTTTGTGGTGGTAAAGAATTGGAAACTGAGGGGATCTCCATCAATTGGGGAATAACTAAACAACTAATTATATATGATTATGGTGGAATATTACTGTGTTATAAGAAATAATGAAGGGGGTGATTTCAATAAAACCTGTGAAGGCTTACATTAACTGTTGCAAAGAGAAGTGAGCAGAACCAGGAGAACATGTAATAACATCAATGTTGTAATGACAATCAACAATGAAAGATCCAGAATTGTGATTTATAACAATGATCCAAGACAATTCCAAAGGACTTGGAATAAAAAGTACTATCCACCTCCAGAGAGAGAACTGATGAACTCTAAACGCAGATTGAAGCATTTTTTTCCTTCATAACATGGCTAATGTATAAATATGGTTTGTGTGACTGTTTTTGTATAATAGATATATTTATTGCCTTCTCAATGGTTGAGGAAGTGGCTAGAAGGAGGGAAAGAATAAGAAATTGAAAATAATATTTTTAAATTAAAAAAAACCTGTAAAATGGCAAGAATGATGGCATCTGTCTCCTAGGATTGTTGTGAGGATTAAATGAAAAAAATATTTGTAAAATCCTAACAAGTTTAATAAATCCTTGTTTCTACCTCTTCCATTCCACAATTAGGTCTACAAGGCATATGACAGAAATGTTAGGAAAGGCACTCTCCCCAATTTGTAAATAATCAACAAACATTATCAGCTGCCCCCCCCTTTTGTATGATGACAAAGGGTTAGTGAGTGGAGAGAGAGCTTGTAGAAAAGGGGATAGAAGCTGAGTAGGTCAAAGTGGAAGATACTAGAGAGGCAGAAAATAGACAATTTCATCTCATTGAGGACAGGTGCCTGCTTACCTTCAGTGTTGTCAGACCGAATAGCAGTTTTTCCCTCAGAGAGTTCTTGTTTCAAGGCTACAAAGGAGGGAATCTCTGACTCCTGCAATTTTGGAGTGCATTTCTTTTTTGATTTAGAAATTATAAAGGACCTTCATTTTCAGAGGAGCCAGAAATCAATTTTACTGAAGGCTGAGTAGCACCCTTAAGAGTGATTCCAGAACCTAATTTAACCACCAGGTGGAGACTTAGCCTTCTAATAGATTCAGGAAGCAGCTAGACTTGTAAATGGAGTCAATCACTGTATGTAGTGCAATGTGTACATCACTATATATGCATTTAAGAAGGAGAAAATGAAAGATCTTATAATCAGCTATTAGATAAGTCTGCTAGCACAGGATCTTGTACATAACAGAAAATTAATAAACATTTAATTAAACTGAATACCAGGGAGCGATGTTTATTTTATTTCTCATTAAGATCCTGCATCTGCAATCTCATACTGTGTGTTTCTTTTTTATGTCCACAGAAGATATATTAGACATGCTAGATGTTTTCCAATATTTCACAGACAAGGCAACAATCCAGTAGGCCATCTAGTATCATAGAGCTATCTTAGGAAATCTGCTAGTTTAATTCTTGTCCCCTCCTCACTTTATAGATAAGGAAACTAAGGCTGAGGGAGAGGGGAATGATTTCCCAGGGTCATTCAAGAAGTAAATTTCAGCAGTCGCCCAAGGAGCAGCTGTCGCTGCCGCCACCTCCCTCCTTCTCCTCTTCCTCCCCCGGAACTCGTCCACTGCTTCCGCCTCTCCCTGCCTGAGACCCCTCCGCTACAATGAAAGTTGCCATCTTCTTGCCCTCCCCCAACCTCCGATGCTCCCTGCTGCTTTTGACAACTTGGATTTTTACTCCAATAACAGCTGAAATGGCAAGTCTTGATAGTGGAAATATAGATGAAATTTTAAACAATGCAGATGTTGCTTTAGTTAATTTTTATGCTGACTGGTGTCTATTCAGCCAGTTGTTGTACCCAATCTTTGAGGAAGCCTCCAATGTCATTAAGGAAGAATATCCAAATAAGAATCAAGTAGTATTTGCAGGAGTAGATTGTGATCAGCACTCGGATATAGCCCAAAGATATAGGATAAGCAAATATCCTACTCTAAAACTGTTCCGGAATGGTATGATGATGAAGAGAAAATACAGGGGTCAGAGATCAGTGACAGAAATAGCGGATTACATCAGGCAACAAAAAAGTGACCCTATTCAAAAAAATCGTGACTTGGAAGAAATCAAATTTCTTGATCGCAGTAAAAGCACAATCATTGGATATTTTGAACAAAAGGACTCAGACAACTATAGAACCTTTGAAAGAGAAGCAAATATTTTGCATGATGATTGTGTCTTCTTTTGTGTATTTGGGTCTGTTTCAAAACCAGAAAGATTTAGTGGAGACAATGTAATCTACAAACCACCAGGGGAACAAGCTCCAGATATGGCATACCTAGGATCTCTAACAAATTTTGACTTGGCTTATGCTTGGACTCAAGATAAATGTGTTCCTCTTGTTCGGGAAATAACATTTGAAAATGGAGAGGAACTCACAGAAGAAAGATTGCCTTTTCTCATACTTTTCCATATGAAAGAGGATACAGTGAGTTTAGATGTATTCCAAAATGAAGTAGCCCCTCAATTAATAAGTGATCAGTGAATGTTTACAATTTCTATTTTACCCTCTGGATCTAAAATATTGGGACAGTTGTCCTTAAAAATTCTTGAAATATGATGTCTAGCCTTTTTTTTTTTATCATGGCTTTCAAGTAGTCCAATACTTCTTAAATTTTCTCTCCTTGATCTATTTTCCAAGTCAATTGTCTTTCTGATGAGATATTTCACATTTTGTTCCATTTTTTTTTATTCTTTTGACTTCTCTTTATTGATTCTTGAAGTCACATGAAGTCATTAGCTTCCATTTGCCCAATTCTTATTTTTAGGGAACTATCATTTTTTAGTGATCTTTATAATTCTTCTTCTATTTGGCTAATTCTGCTTTTTAGTGAATTTTTTTTCAGTGTACTTTTGTACCTCATCTGGCTAATTCTGCTTTTGAATAAGTTCTTTTCTTCAGTGGATCTTTATGCCTCTTTTACCATTATGCCAATCCTGTTTTTTAAGGTATTATTTTCTTCCATTTTTGTGCCTCTTTCACCAAGCTGTTAATTCTCTTTTCATAATCTTCTTGCATCATTTTCATTTCTTTTCCCAATTTTTCCTCTATCACTCATTTCTTTTTTTAGCTCTTCCATGAGTTGGCCTTGTGTCCAATTAGCATTTTTCTTTAAGGCTTTGCTCACAGTTTTTTTTTTTCACATTATTGTCTTCTAAGTTTATGTCTTGGTCTTCTCTGACATTGTAGAAGATTTTTATGATCAAGTACTTTTTTTGCTCATTTTTGCTCTTTTGTTTTCTCATTTCCCCAGGCTATTTCTCTGCTTTGAACTTTATATTAAGTTTGATTGCAGCTCACCTGGGGGTGGAGAAGCTCTGTGGCAAGTTCAGGTTTTTTTGTGCTTCTGTTTTCAGAGCTTGTTCTAGGGGTCTGACATTTTTAGTGCTTCCAATGTGGTGCTATCCTGACAGAGGTGTGGTCACTACTCTCCTGGTCTACAATCTGAAGTTTATCCAGGAGGGGCCCCTTCTTCCTAGCATCCCCAAGTATTAGTGTTCCTCTTGACCCTGGAACTGTGACTGATGTGACTGATCACAAGCACTCCTTTCCACACTAGAACTGCTACCCAGAACTGCTTATGGACTCTTTAATAGACTAACAGACAGGACAATTCAAATAATGAGACTCAATGATTCATCCTAAATCTTTCTGAGTCTGTCTTGTTGTTTTCTGTTTTGTTTTGTTTTTTCCTTAAGCATGCATGGAACTCACAAGACAATTGATCTGAGTCAGAAATGTAATCCTAGTGGCCAGTTCTCTGTCATTGTTCAATCATGGGACATGCATATCCCTATTACTCCAGTGATGAAACCAAACAAAAATTAAATTTTCTGTTCAAACTATATCAAATCTTACATTCTCTTGTGAGGAATATGGGCCTGGCATGAAAAAGGGAAAGGACCTTAAAAGCTTATCTAATCCAAACCATTCATATTATAGATGAAGAAACATAATTAGAGAATGATTATTATATGTGTAAATTAAATTGTCCCCAGCTGTGTGGTTCCCCAAATATAGGGGACACTGACCCTATTTAGTATCTACTCCAGCACAGCAGTGGTAATGATTATAATAGCTATTATTATCACAAGTCCCTTAAGCTCTCTGCACTTTGGTTCTCTCATCTGGAAAATGATAGGGTTGAACTAAAGGACTTCTAAATTCCCTTTTAAGTCTAAATCCGTGGTCCTATGTATATGTGGTATTGTAAAAAGCATGATATTATGGACAGAATCCTGGTCTTGGAGTCAAGAAGACAGGGGTTCAGGTCCTATCTCTGACACGTAATAGCTATTGCTTTGATCTTTGGTCTAAAGATCTTTGATCTTTAAACTCTCCCTACTACAGGGAACTCACTAGGTCTTATCTATTAAATCAGTGGCAGATTCTTGATCTGCTTTACTGAAAGAAGTTCCCTGCCCTGGTTAAATCACAAGATCTTGCAGAGAAGAAAGTTGAGCTGGGACATTGTCCAAAAAGTTGATGCTATGACCCCTTTTGGAAGGCCACAATCAACAGCTTCTGATTGGTTCTTATGGGTCTGACCCTGTGACCAGAGGTTGTGTCAGAAAGGATTGGCTACCAAGTCACAAAAGATACCCCACCCCAACCTGGTGGGCTCTAAATAAATAAATATTCTCTTAAAAAAGAAAATAACCTCTTTCTGAGGTAACTTCTTTATTGGGAAACAGCAAATGCTAGTTATTCCTTGGTTTCTAGGATGTGGGGGAGGGAGAAGTGGAGGAAATTCCTTTCCCTTCCCAGTGCTCCAATAGCAATGGCGACAATGCTGACATGCCAGCAAGGACATGTGCTCACCTAGCCAATCATGAAACTGAACCTTAGTCTCCTGGCTTCCTCTTATACTTTGTACTTCTTTCCCTGGTGAGGTGACTGAAAAGCACATTCTGAGAAGGATGTTTCTAGCCCTCTTGACAATGTCCATGAGTTTGAGAAGTGGGTAAAAATGCAGGATCTTATTAATTCATTCCTCCAAAATGCCAAAGAAAACATCAGCAACTAGTGACCATTATTATCATCATCATCAATAATTAATAACAATTTATACAGTGTTTTAAAATTGGCAAATTCCTTCAGATATATATTACATGTTGTAATGATCAAATGTATTTAAATACATTATCTCATGTGATCTTCATAACAAGTCAGTATTACTATTAGACCCATTTTTAAGAAGAGGATGATGAGATTTGTAGGGTAAATGGCTTGTCCAGGATCGAACAGCTAGTGACAACTTAGCACAGTGCCTGGCAAATAGTAAGCACTTAATAAATGTTTATTAATTTGTTAATAATGCTAGAATTTTAACCCAGTCCTCTGATTCCAAGTACAGTATTCTATCCATTTTATAATACTGCCCATACCTACATGCTGGATTACATGCCCACTTTCCCATCTATATTTAAATCATTATTAGTATAATCCACATCCCTACCTGGGAATTCCTCCATCAGTGAATTCACAAGGTTTTAATCCCTTTTAATTCTGTAATTAATTCCTCTGCTGTTTACCCTTCAGGGTTTTTGTGAGATTCAAATGAGATCATGTATATCAACACTTCGTAGAGCTTAAGGTACAAAAAAAATTGGAAGTTGTTATTAAGATCAAGATGTATGCATTCTCCATAATAAAAACTGTCATAATTTTCACTCAATCCACAAGCATTTATTATGTACTTACTATATGCTAGGCTGAGTGTTTCATCATTGAATCTGTCCACTGTATGAACTTAGTTATTTTTACTTAGTAGATCTAATCTGACCCTAAAATGTCATGAGACTGATTGTTTTAGATAAAAAAACAAACAACCACAAATACCCCCTCTTCCATTTGCTTCTAGTACTCCTGTAATTCAATGCCCCTTGCACAAGTCAGATCTAAGATTTACTCATCCAATTTTGTATCACTCTTTGCAATGCACTCTATTATATCAATGTTTAGGAACATCTCCTTCCTTAGTAATAATTCTGGTAGGAGAGATATTTCCCATGATTTACTAATTGATTGATGAGTTTCAGTTAGCCATATTGTCCCATGAATTGTAAGGGATTTGTTACCACACAAAAGATGCCCTGGATTTTACCTGATAAAGCTGGTGTCTATTGGTTTGGTCTTCCTCATTTGAAATGACTCTTATTTGGGTGTCCTTTGTCTTTAGGAGCTAATGGCACCATTGGGAATGAGGTGGTACAATGATTCATGTCCTGTTTCTCCCTATTCTTCCAAAGAACATTTACCGAAAGCCAGCTGGACAAGCTGCATTGTCGTTTAGTTGTTTTTTTTTTCCTATCTGTCTGACTTGGTGCTGCTGGACGCTCTAATTACATTTTACTTCATTTCCTAGATAATTTATGTGAAGCTCTTTCAATAGCAGGAAAAGTGCAGAGGCCAGACTATGAGAACATGACACTGTAAGATTTAGAACAGCTAGTTGGGATTAAGGACTGCCAGTGATTTCTCTTTCAAGGTTATCCAGCAGGCAGAGCATAAGGAAAGATGAGGATCTCACCCAGGGAAAAATGTTGCTTTTCACTATGTATAACCAATATTAAACTGAGATGATTTGCACAGAAATTGGTTGTTTATTCTGCCAACAGATGCAGAGTGTTTGCTGTTTAGTTCGAATCAACTTGTGTTCTGCTTTCTTTCTACTGAGATGAATATTGAGGTAAAGGTAAAGATCTGACACTTGAAAAAGTAGGTGGTTTCATTTTTTAACTCTTTTCCTTTTAAAGGTGAGAGCATGAATTTATACGGTGACTGCAATCATGAGAGAAACAACACTGAAAAGGCAGCAAAACTCTGATGAATAGTAATGACTAATTCTGGTCTGAGATAATAGATGCATAGATAAGAAAACAGAATTCTCTTCTCTCTATAGATAGATGGATGGAGGGGTATCTATGGTCATGGAATATTGTACACACTGTCACATATAGTTAACTTTTCTTGTTTTAAAATTTAGAGTTTTCTTATGTTACAAGGGAGGGAAAATTAGTAAAGGATCATGCTATAAAAACAAAATAGATCAATAAAATGTTTAAAATGAAATCAAAAAATAAAAAATTGTGTGTGGGAAAAATTCACACTATATTTCCCTTTCTCTAAATTTAATTGGCTAAATCACAAAAATATAGGTTATAGTTATGTAGTACTTAAAAGTTTTCAAAAGTACTTTTCTCAAAACAACCTTGTGAGGTTGGGAGGGCAAAGCATTTTATGGATGAGAAATTGTGTCTCAGGTACGAGAATAGGCTCCTCTAAGATAAAGTATCTATTAACCTTAGTTACAGGCCTATAGTCTGAAACCAAATCTCCTGAATCTGAATTAATAACTCTTCCCACTCTACTCCTCTCTGCTTTTACAAAATTGAATAAGACTCTCCATGGCACCTATTCCTTCCCTGAATAAAATAACTGGAATATCGGAGCTCTAGGGGAGGAGCTTTGAAAGCATTCATTTAAAAGGAGGACATTTTAAAAGAGGAAAGTGAGTTGTACACTACAACCATATCTTCCACCATTGAAAAACAAGCAATCTCTAATCTATTTAATATTCACTTTCCTTACCCCAAATCTGGGCAAACAAACAGACTTCTAGACAATTGAATGCTAGATTGTCAATACATCTACAAGGGACTAAAGAACCAATGTTATTCAGTAATATCTACAGAGTAACTACTTAAGAACTACTTTAAAACACTGAGTTCTTCCAAGAGGGGCCATTGACATATGTGAACCATAGCCATTAATAAAGATCGTTGATATTAACACTCTGTCTTCTTTACTCAGTAACTTCCTTTGGGAAAATTAAAACAATCCTTGAAATTCAATATTTCACCCTCTAATGGGAGACAACGGCTTCCACATCTAGTGCTGAAGATGTTCAAAGCACATATGGTTTGGATAATAATAATTTTAAGCTTTTCACAATAGTTCCATTTCGAAAGAATGCATAATAGATTCATTTCAAAGCTTTAAAAAAAATCCTTAAGTGCTCTAAAAATGAGAAGAAATAGTAAATATTTATATTTCCTAGGGTGCTCACAGCATTTTAACATTCTTTCAGATAATAGTCTTCTTCAAAGGAAATGTATTTTCCAAATATGGGAAGAACTTGCTTTAGGCATATCCAATAAGTGAAAATCCACAAAGGCAGGGCCTGCTTTTTAAACACTCAGTTTATTAACTGATCTGTAGATGCAAATAGTCCCACCCATCTGAGGGGTCCTTCTACCCTTAATCTTTTAGACAGCCTGTGTGTTCAGAAGAAGATGTAAAAAGCTTTTTACATCTTCTTCTGAACACACAGGCTGTCTCATAGCTCCCCTGAACAAAAATAAGTTCTCTCACATTGCCTGAGCTTTTTCACTTAGTTCTGTCAAAATTTTCTGAAATTCCAGCCTTGGATGTAATGATTTTCAGTTCACAAGAGAAGGATAAAGGGGATTAAAGTTCCCTTTAGATTTGGACCTTCAGGTTTACTAGAGGCTCTCACCATCCCTCCCAGTGAGATGCAAGAAGGCCCAGGGAGGCCATGTGGAAGAGGGCCATGTGTTTTATAGTGAGAATAGATCTTATCAGGGACATCTTATTGGTTTCCCAACTTTGATTTCACAGACAGGAAAGTGCCATTCAATGAGAGTGCTTGGGGCTGGATGTTTCCAAGTAATTATGGGGGAATTCCTAAAAGGGGAAGGATGAGTATGTGAGAAAATGAGTCGAGAGAGCAGAGATAGCCTATCATGATAAAGTCTAGTCCCAAGAAACCAAAACAGACCTCAACATGCCAGAGACATACTAAATGTTTTATAAAGATCATCTAACAATAAATAATTTTGTATGACTCATTCTAAATTGATTCAGGATAGCTTGTGCATAGGTTTTTGTTTTGTTTCAGAATTGTTTTTTTTTTATTTTCTATTAAACTCCTATTGCCTCCAGGATAAAATAAAAACCCCTCTATTTAGCTTCCAAAAGCCCCTGAAAATCTTCCCTCATCCTATCTTGCCAGTCTCTTTGTACATTGTAAAGGCCCTTCTTGGTCTTCACACAAAACATCCCAACTCTGTCTCCATCTCCATGTGTTTACAATTGGTTTTCCACAGAAATTGGAATTACTCTATCCTCACCTCCACCTCACAGAGTCCCATCTCTCATATGAAGATTCAGCTCAAGCACCTCTTTCAATATGAAGCCTTTGTTGAGGGCATCTGTTAGTGCCCTCCCTGCTTCCCTAAATCCCTTATATTTAAATACATTGTATTATTTGCATTTATCCTCCTTATATTTACATATGCATTTGTCTCTCCTATTAGAATGTAAAGTCTTTATGAGAAGCAATCAATACATTCATTTTATTTCTTTCCACAATGCCTACCACAGTGCCTGGTGCCCAGTAGTCACTGAATAAATACTTTTTGATTGTGTAATTGATTGGTCCATGCTCCCAATCCCTGTGGGATACTCAGTAATTAGAAATCACTAGATGCTTTCAGAGAACTTTAAGCTGTATCTTCATATGAAAAAATGAGTACTTGACACATCTTTAGCTACCTTCTGTAGCAGCAAGCACCCCAAGCATCCTCAGGGTTTGCTGCCACCACAGGTTCTTGGATCTGCTTTGTTAAAGGAAGGCAACTCAAAATGGGTTAACAAGCTTACTTTAATCAGTCAGACATATATCGTTTACCTTGTTCAGGGGAAAAGGTCAGCACTCCGAACTTCAAAGTACACAGACAGAATTATCAAGACAGAAACAGATCTAGTAGACAGATTTCAAACTGTCCAACCATTACATCCATACCCAGTCAACATCTGGGTTTCAACATCTGGGTTTTTTCAAAGCCAGGGGGCTCAGGACAACGGCTTCCCAGAATCCATATCAAATCACAGAACACTTCTCAAAGTGAGCCCCAAAACAAAGCCTCAAATCAGGGTTTATATACCCTTCTCCTGGCTCAGAGAACATAACAACCTTATTGACTCACTGGCCAATCAAGAAGTATCTACTGAAAAACAAGCCTCCCACCCCAGGCTTCAGGTGCACTTTAGCCTAGGGGCAGGGAAGATCTTCCAAGTTTGCATTCCCATTACACCTTCCAACTCTGAAAGATTATTATTCAAAACTCCTACATTATAGTAATGACTTTCTTAGCTTACCTTTCTTTGGCTAGCCATGTCCCCTCATCTCTTCACCAAGAAATAGTTGATCATTTAGAGCTATATATGGTATACACATATATACATATATGCATGGGAAAAAGAATAATGAATATTCAATAATTAGCATTTAAGCATAGAAGCAGTATGGCTTGGTAGATAGAGTGCTGGAATTGTGTTTTGGAAGACCTAGATACAAAACCTCCCTCTGATACTGAGTATATGTGTGACTCTACACATATTGCTTAATCTTCATGTGTCTCAAGCATCTTCCTAGTTCTTGTCTACTAAGCCATGAAAGGGCTGTAATGTGTGCTGGAGTAGGGAGTTACCACACGGGAATTCCCTCAGCCCAATGAAAATGCATATTTGTGTATCCTTTCAAGGACAAAGAAGGTTGAGGTTTTTTTTTTAATAAATATATCAGAGGCTTTTGGGTTTTTTTTAAATTTCATCACAAAATTTCACTCTCACCCAAACCATAAGCAATTAAGATTAGACTTGGAGAAGTGATCACCCTAATTTCAACATAGGATAGAGGCCTCTTTCATCTGAACATGATGGGTATTTAGCAATATCTAAGCTCCTAGAGCAGGCTTTTCTCAGTACTATGATACACTAAAAAAGCATATTCTGTTGAATTAAGACAAGGTAGCTGCAAGACTTTCTCTTGCAACTTACTGTCATAGTTTTGTTTCTGAATTACACATTTTTCAACATTAGAAATGCAAATATTATTTCCCTGAATTGCAAGGCATTCCAGATAATCAGGAGACCTGGGTTCCAGTCCCATTTCTATGACTTAGTGGCTGTATTACTTTTGACAAAACCTTTGTACTCAATAGACCTGTGTATTTTCATCTGTAAAATGGAGATTTTATAAACTCCAAATGGGGTCACAAAGAATTGGACATGACTGAATGACTAAACAACAACACCTCTCTACTATAATGCCCTTGGGAGTTTAGACAAAGGGACTCATGCCTTGGGTATGGAAGAGGTACAAAAAAAAAAAAAAAAGACCACTAAATGCATGACAACTCAACTCTAACAGTCAATATTGCAGGATCTTGCATCTATGAAATGGATCAACAGACCAGTAGGGAGGGCAAAAAGAGGCTACCATCACAATAATTAACACAAATTAACAAAAGCATTTACTGAGCTTTTCAGAGCTGCCCTTCAGTATGAAAAAAGCTAGGATCTATTTCTCCATAAGTCTTTTAGGGTGTCAACCTCTCTGTTTTTGTATGTTTGTTTTTTTTTCAATTGTTGTTTCTGTTTGGAAAAATCAGTCAGTGAACAAGTATTTACTAACTGCCTACTATATCACAGTTACTTTGCTAAGCACTGGGGCTAAAGAAAGCCAAAAGACAGCACCTGTCCTTAAAAGAGCTCACAATCTAATGGAAAAGATGATATGAAAACAATTTTGCACTAACAGGATATATACAGGATCAGTTGGAGATATCTGACAAAGAGAAGGTGTTAGAATTAAGAAGAGTTGGAAAAAGCTTCTGTAGAAGGTGGAATGTTACCTGGGACATGAAGGAATACAGAGAAGCTGAGGAGGATTTGAGGAGGTAGAGAATCCCAGGAGAAGGGAGAAGCCACACACTCAGTTCACAAAGTTTGGGAACATCTTTTTGTTCTGTTCAATCCTTTCATGCACCCTCCCCACTTCACCCTTCTCTGACATACCCTTCTTTCCTATGGCACTTCAGGACACAAAGTACTTCTAAAGCTACAAGTAGAAGCCTCAGGATTATCTTTCCACATGTGAGAAAAAAAAAACCCTGAGGTTTGGTACCTAAACTAGCAGATAAGCCCTGGTAGACACTATCTCAGAAAGAACTTTCATCACAGAAAAAGGAAAGAATACTTTAAAATCTACAAGCACCATCAGCAGGCCAGGGTAGGGACAGTCTTCAGTTCATGTTGAAGTCGTCTGAAATATCATGCCAGTTGAGAGGCGAATGGAAGCAGCTATGTGGCACAGTGGAGAGAGCTCCAAGCCTGGAGTGAAGAAGACCAGAGTTCAAATCTCACCTCAGACAAATACTAACTGTGAGACTTAGATGAGTCACTTAACCCCTGTTTGCCTCCCCTTTCCTTATCTGTAAAATGAAGATAATAATAGCACCTATCTCCTAGAGTTGTTGTGACAATCAAATAAGATAATAATTCTAAAATATAGTGCCTTGCATATCATAAGCACTATATAAATGTTAGCTAATAATACATGTAGTACTGAATCTGGAGAAAAACAAACTGAATTTTAATCTCTGTCTCAAAAACTTACTAGTGATGCTGAGCTATTCAACTTATCTGAGTCTCATTTTTTCCCTTATTTGTAAAGTGGGGATGAAAATGAGTCTCCCTCAAAGGGATGTTGTATTGAATAATGAATGGCTACTTTGTAGAATCTGAAAATAGTAAACAAATGTGCATTGTGATCAATATCAGTTCTGCCGCATCTCTCTGGCTTCTGTTCTCTTCAGAACTTGTTGAGGTTCTGACCCCTGACTTCTAACATCATTTCCTTGAGTTTGTAGACTTTTGACTCATCTTGGACTTCTGATTCCTAGATCCTTGGTCTCCCCACTTTTTGATTTTCTTAGACTCTGATCATCTTGAATTCAAGACTTCCAATTGACCTCAACCCTTGCCTATACCGAACTGGACTTATTTCTAGTTTCCCTGTAACAGTCTAATCACCTGCCTAGTGGTAGTAAATTTGGCCTGCCCTTGGGAGTTTTACACCTAAATTGGACAAATAGTTTTCCAGAAGATTTGTTAGCTATGCAAGATGGATTGGAGGGGGTGGACAAGGTAGTCAAGAGCAAGGTCATTAGTGAGCACTGAAACAGAGAGAACAACATGAACCCAAGAGTTGTTTTGAAGGAAGAACCAATGGATATCATAAGTGACTGTGCAAGGAAAAGGAGATGTCAAAGATGGATCCAATATCATCCAATAGTCTGAAGAGAGCTATTTTCCTTCCTGTTGTCCCAGCACTGATGACCACTCTTTGTATTTAGAAGCCATTACCAAAGTA
The DNA here is from genome assembly GCF_028583685.1 of Petaurus breviceps papuanus. Lineage (NCBI taxonomy): Eukaryota > Metazoa > Chordata > Mammalia > Diprotodontia > Petauridae > Petaurus > Petaurus breviceps. The sequence continues at coordinate 70,836,500 of NW_027186296.1, read as the reverse complement.
TTTGAACTCAATTCCACAATTATTGTCTTGTTATACTTCATTTTTGAAAGAAAAATAATGTAGTTAGAGTGCTTTCAGAAATCCTAGGGGAAATTAATATGTTTACAGTATTCCTATCCTATCATTTAACCCCAAAGAGAAACAGACAGCAATCTTCACAGATGGAGCAGGGCTCTGTAAGAAGAGGATCGCTGCCATCTGACATCATTGGGAAGCAAATGTTTGTAGACATTAACAGGACACTTAAGTCTAGAATTGGTTTTAAAAATAGTTATTTAAAAAGGGAAATCTGTCCCAGTATGTTAGCATTGATTTTGCTCCTTAAGGTCCTTTGCAATGTTTCTTTCAATTGTTAAAAGTAAGTTACAGAGAGCTAAGCAGTACAGTGTGTGGAACATCAAATCAGAAAGAGCTGAGTTTAAACCCTGCCTCAGACCTTTACAAGCTATGTGACTCTAAACAAGTCAGTTAACTTCTTTTAATATGTTTTGTCTGTCATCTGTAAATTGGGAGTGATAATAGTTAATAGATATCAGTTCAGATGTCTATTATATGATAACATATTAAATAATGGATAACCTACCTCACAGGGTTTTTGTGAGATCAAATGAGCTAAAATATGTAAAGTGCTTAGAAAACATTAAATGCTTGCTATGATTATAAAGGATGATCAGAGAGGTCCTAGATCCTCTGATTTGAAACCTATTATACCTTTATAGCTTGCTTTTTTATGCACTTTTTCATAAGTCCAGGATCATTGAATTATGACTAGTTAACAATGCATGTGAAAAAAAGATCAGGGTGAGGGACAGGAGAGCAGGGTGGAGGCACAAGCTTAACAATATCATGTGACTGCCAAAAGCCAAAAGTTAGATTAAGCTACATCAAGAGAAGTCTAATATCCAGAATGAGTGAGATGAAATCAATCAGATTCTCTCTCAGTCATATCACAATTGGAATATTTTTTTTCTGGGCTCTATATTTTAATATAGACATTGGAAAGCTAGAGAAAATCTAAGAGATGGCAACAAGGGTGATGAAGGTTTTCCAGATCAAACCAGATGAGCATTACTTAAAGGAAATGACACAGAAGGGGGAAGGGACAAAATAACTATATTCATGTGTGAATAACTATTTAATGGAAGAGAAGTGACTATTTCTGCTTGATCCCAAAGGCCAGTACTAGGGGCAGTTGGTAGAAAGGGCAGAGAAACCTCCTAATGATAAGAGCTACCCAAAAGTAGAATGGGTTACCTACCCTACAAAGGTAGTGAATTTGGAGTAGAGGCCAGATGTCCATTGGGTTTGTTGTGGAGGGAATTCTTGGTCAAATATTGGTTGTATTATATAGCCTCTGAGGTGCTTTTCAAGCCTGCAATTCTGTAAGGAAATATACTATATCTTCTGGACTATTGCTTTTTTATTTTGTAATTCCAACTATAAGTTGTTATTTTTTAAATTTTCAAATCCAAATTGTCTCCTCCATCCCCCATTCACTGATAAAACAATAAATATGATACATGTAAAGTCCTACAAAACATGTTTCCACATTAGCCGTGTTCTGAGAAAAGAAAAAATCAAGACAAACAGAAAAAAAAATATGCTGCAATCTGTACTCTGAATGCATTAGTTCTCTATCTGGAGGTGGATAGCATTTTTCATCATGATTATTTTAGAACTGTCTTAGACCACCATGTCAATTAGAATAGCTAAGTCTTTAACAGTTGATCAACATTACAGTACTGCTGTTACTGTGTTCAATGTTCTAGTTCTGTATCCTTCACTTTGCATTAGTTTGTATAAGTTTTCTAGGTTTTTTTGAAACCATTTCCTTCATTATGTCTTACAGCACAATAGTATTCTACTACATTCATATACCATAATTTGTTCAGTTATTCCCCAGTTGGTGGACCTTAAGTTCCAATTCTTTGCCACCATAAAAAAAGAGTTACTATATGTATATTTTTGTATGCATGGGTTCTTTTTCTTTTTTCTTGATCTCTTTGGCATACAGATCTAGCATCAATATTACTGGGTCAAAGGATATGCTTAGTTTTACATTCCTCTGAGCATAGTTCCAAATTGTTCTCCAGAATGTTTGGACCAATTCACAGCTCCACTAAGCAAAGCATTAATGTATACCTTTTCTCACATCCCCTTCAGCACTTGTCATTTTCCTTTTCTGTCATGTTAGTCAATCTGATAGGGGTGAGGTGGTTCCTCAAAATCTTTTTAATTTTCATTTCTCTAATTATCAGTGATTTAGAGCATTTAAATAAATATTTTAATAGTCTTTCATGTCTTTTGATCATTTATCAATTAGGGAATGACTTATTTTTTAAATTGGCTCAGTTCCCTATATATTTGAGAAATTAGACTTTTATTAGAGAAACTTCCTATAAATCCTCCCCACCCCCCACCCCAGTTTTCTGCATTTCTTCTCATTTTGGCCACATGAATAGAGTCCTGCCAATACGCTGTGCTTGTTTCTAAATACTTATAAAAAACACTAAATTGAACATTCAATAATAAATCAATCAACAAACACTTATTTAAGTGCCTACTATGTGCCAAGGACAGTGCTATACACTTAGGAAACAATGACATAAATAAAGAAGTCCTTCCTTCAGGGAGCTTTGCCTTGCTTTATAATGTATTCATGTATGTATGCCTTTTCTTCCATGTAGAAAATGGTTGTTTTATTTTCTTCTGAATCCTCCACCTAGACACAATAAATACTTGCTGTCTATTACTGTGACATTACTATGATGACTTCTCAGGTTTATAAATCTATAAAATATTAAAATGCAAATTAAAAATCTGATTAGTTCTTCTTAGCATCTTTTCAGAGACTTTCTTTGTGATGAACCTAAGCTAACTTCAAATGATAATGGTGCCTTGGTCATATGATCTATGGTGCCAGTGTTAAAGCATGTGCTAACTTATATATAAAAACCATAAATTTTCCATTCAATATCATATTTAAAATAGTGTTATTATGTTAAAATAACTATAGTACATAACATAATATGAATAGTATAATAGATAAAGCAACAGACCTGGAATCAGGAAGACTCATCTTCCTGAGTTCAAATCTGGCCTCAGACACCTACTATCTGTGTGACCCTCAGCAAGTCACTTAACCATACCTACCTCAGTTTTCTCATCAGTATGATGAGCTGGAGAAAGAGATGCAAATCATGGTCTTATCTTTGACAAGAAAACCCCAAATGGGGTCACAAAGAGTCATACATGACTAAAAAATTACCATCAACATATAAACAAGGGCTGCTAGGCCAAACAGTGAATAGACTGCCCAATTTAGAGTCAATAAGACCTGAGTTCAAATCCGACCTCTGGCACTTACTAGCCATGTGGTCCTGGGCAAATCACTTAACCCCTGTTTGCCTCAGTTCTCTCATCCAAACAATTGAGATAACAATAACATCTATTACCTACAGTTGCTGTGAGGATCAAATGAGATGAGACTTGTAAAACATTTAGCACAGTACCTATATAGCTAAATAGTTAGTACTACATAAACATTAGCTATCATTATCATCATTATTATTAAGAGATAAATAAATAGCCAGATCTTATAAACAACAAGGTGTTTTTGGTACCTGTTTCACCAAACCTTGTCATGATCATTAGACACAGATATTGTTAATGTAGAATACCAAAACCATCCCAAGATGTGTACAACTCAGGGGATTTTGTAGCCTTGGCAACTGTCAAAGGCCCTACTACTATTTTTTTTTCTTTTGAAGCCAAAGATGAATTGTTTCCTATTGAAATCTTTCATATTCCTGATCACTGCTAAACAAAGGAAAAACCTTAGTTTCCCTTCCAGTTTTCCTGATTTCTCTCCCAGTTTCCTTGAAGGTGGCAAAAAAAAAAAAGAAATAATACCTAACCCATGTATCTCTACCACAACTTCTTTGTTTTAAGTATCAACCAAAATCCCATCTTTCATAAGAAGTCTTTCTCTACTTAATTCTTGTGCATTTCCTCTGTTAACTATTTCCTACCTATTTGTTGGCTTATTGTCTCCCCCATTGGATTGCAAGCTCCTTGAGTGCAGGGACTATTTCCTCTTTTTTGTATCTCCAGTGCTTAGCATGGTGCCTAGCACATAGTAGGTACTTAATAAATATTTTTCAATTGATTGATTTATTGTATTTTTATTTCAGGACATTTTATTCTAAATTCTTATCATTTCTTATGAATGTCTTGGATGAGTCTAATGGGGATTGGTTATTTGAATTTAGCAATAAACTTTACACACTATAGAATTGAGATTTAAAGTTACCTCTGAAACATAGCAAAATAAAAAAGGGTTATATCAAAAACATTTTCAAAAAAACAAACTTTTAGGCAGCATTGTGAGCCTTGAATATTGAATCATAAGATGTGAGTTTGAATCTTACTTCTATGACAATAATCTGTGTGACCTTGAGTAAACAATTTCTCTGTTCTGGGCCACAGTTTTCTTATAAAATGAGGCAATTGTACTAAATGACCTCTAAAGTCCCTTTCTACTCTAAAATCTTATAATCTCTTCTAGAGCACTTATTTTTTAAACAAAGCTAAATTAAAAAAAAACTAAAGCTAAAATCTGAAAACTTTAAAAGGTACTTTAAACAAATAAATAATATTGTTTCAATATTGTATACCCAAACAATTGTCACAAACTAAAAAAGACATAAAGTTATGTTAATACCTTTCATATATCTCTTACATTTCTTTTTGGTATTTTTTAATTTACAAAGCTGATATTCAAGTCAATGTGCATTTTGTCAAAATGAAAACCATATCTAATGAAGGGATCATTTTAAACATCATGTTGTCATCACTCATTCCTATTAAAAACACTGGAAGACATAGAAATAAACAGAGCATTCCTTAACTAGTAAGCAATATCTAAAACCATCAGCAAGCATTACTTGTAATGAGGATGAGCTAGAAGCCTTCCCAGTAAGATCAGACATGAAGCAAGGGTGCCCATTATCATTTACTTAATATAGTACTATTATTTAATAAAGTTCTAAAATGTTAGCTATAACAATAATAGAAGAAAAAAATCAACAGAATTCAAAGAGGCAATAATGAAACAAAACAATCACTCTTCGTGGATGAAATGATGGTATACTTAAAGAAGCTTAGAGAGTCAACTAAAAAGCTATTTAAAATAGCTAACAATGTTAGCAAAATTGCGGGATATAAGACAAACTCATGTAAATTATCAGCATTTCTTTATAGGAATACAGCAAGAGATTGAAAGAGAAATTCCATTTAAAATAACTGTAAACAAAATACTTGGGAGTCCACCTGCCAAGACACACCCAGGAAATATATGAACACAATTACAAAACACTTTTCACACAAATGAAGTCAAATCTGAACAATTAGAAAAAAAATCAATTGTTCATGGGTAAGCCAAGCTAACACAATTAAAATAATTCTGCCTAAACTAATTTAATTATTCAGTGCAATACCAACCAAATCACTCCCCCCAAAAATTATCTGAGCTAGAAAAGATAACAACAAAATTCGTCTGGAACAACAAAAGGTTAAAACTATCAAGGGCATTATTTAAAAAAAATACAAAGGAAGATGGCCTAGCAATACCAGATCTCAAACTACATTATAAATTAATAATCATCAAAACTTTCTGGTACTGGCTGAGAAATAAAGTGGTGGATAGGTAGAATAGATTAGGTACACAAGACACAGTAGTCAATCACCATAGTAATCTAACATTTGATTAAACCAAAAAACACCAGTTTTGGGGACAACAATTCACTATCTGACAAAGACTGCTGGGAAAACTGGAAAACAATTGAACACAAACTAGGTATAAACCAACATCTCATACCATATACCAAGATAAGGTCAAAATGGGTGCATGACTTAGAAAGGATGACCCATAAACAAATTAGAAGACCAAGGAATAATCTACCTCTCAGACCTATGCAAAAGGGAAGAATTCATGACATTCCAAAATGTAAAATAGATAATTTTTATTACATTAAATTAAATGCTTTTGAACAAACAAAACCAATGCAACCAAGATTAGGAGGAAAGCAGAAAACCGAGAAACAATCTTTACAGTAAGTGTCCCTGATAAAGACCTCATTTCTCAAATATATAGAGAACTGAGTTAAACTTACAAGAATATAAGCCATTCCCCAGTTGTCAAATGATCAAAGGATATGAACAGGCAGTTATAGGATGAAGAAATTTAAGCTATCTCTAGGCATATGAAGAAGTACCCTAAATCACTTTTGTTTAGAGAAATGCAAATTAAAAAAAAATTCTGAGGTGCTACTTCACGCCTATCAGATTGGATAATATGGCAAAAAAGGAAAATGATGAATGTTGGAGAAAATGTGGGAAAACTGGAACACTAAAATACTGTTGGCGGAATTGTGAACTGAACCAACCATTCTGGAGATGAATTTGTAACTATGACTAAAGGGCAACCAAACCATTCATATCCTTTGATCCTGCAATTACCACTACTAGATCTCAAAGAGATCATAAAAAAAGGGAAAGGACCTACATGTGCAAAATTTTTTATATCAGCCCTTTTCATATTGGCAATATATTGGTAACTGAAGGGGTACTCATCAATTGGCAAATGGCTGAATAAGTTGTAGTATATGAATGTAATGGAATCCTATTGTGTTATAATAAATGATAAAGAGGCAGATTTCAGAAAAACCTGGAAAGACTTTTATTAACTGATGCAAAGTGAAATGAACAGAACCAGGAAAATACTTCACACAGTATCAGAAAGAGTGTGTGATGATCAACTATCTTCTCAGAAACAGAATGATCCAAGACAAGTACAAAAGATTCATGAAGGAAAATGCTATCCATATCCAGATAAAGAACTAATGGACTCTGAGAGCAGATCAAAGCAAGTTATTTTTTAGTTATTTTATTCTTTTCTTTGGTCTTTATTCTTTCATGATCTTTTTCCTTTTGATCTGTTTCTTCCTCCACAACTGTGACTAATATGGAAACATGTTTTACATGATTGCACATGTATAACCCACATCAAATTACCTACCATTTTTGGAAGAGGGGAAGAGAGGGAGAAAAATTTGGAACTCAAAATTTTATAAAAATTAATGCTGAAAATTGTCTTGACATGTAATTAGGGAAAAACAAAATACCATTAAATAAATAAGTAAAGATTATGCATACAAATGAAAAGAAGAAGGTACGTTTCACAAGTTCTTTATTGGGAGGGCCACCATGGCACATGATACATGAATATGGCACTAGATATAGAATCAAGGATTCCATGGCATCAAATCACAGCTCTTCTACTTAGTAACCTGTGTGACCTTGGAAAAGTAGCCTCTCTGGGTTTCAGTATCCTCTTCTGTAAAATGAAGTCTTTCAAGTAAATGATCTCTTCTAGCTAAAAGTCTATGATTCTATATTGTCTTACAGGATCATTTAATCATAGTCTATGAAGATGAGAAGAATTCAAGGTCAGGATGTTTGTAAGAGTTTTGACACAAGTGGAAACTATAATAACTCTCCAATCTGATATTTATTTCTTGAATATTTCCTCTGGAGGTATCATTCCTAAGAAATCTTAGGGATCGCATTTGTTGATGACCATATCAAGGTTTAGATGAAGAGTTACCTCTCTTACATGGGTGTGTTTTGTCTAACAATGATTCAAATAAAAGTTAACTTGTTACAGATACTGCAATCAACTACTTAAAAAATGTGTGGATAGACAGAGTCATTGATTAGAAAGAGATTGAAATACAGTAAAACTGTGGAGGAGCTAAAAGACTTGGAGGGTGGGGAAAGCATCCCTTTGGATTAAATATAGATACTGATTTTAGCCAAATTATGCCACATTTTATAACCCAGTTGCAGCTAGTTATCAATTATTTCACTCATAAGAACTCAGACATTTTCCCTCCAGTTTGTGTCCACTCACAATACATAATGGCTATACCTAGCAATTTCTCTTCTCATCATATAAATCCATCAGTACTTTTTAACTGAATAACAGATAGAGCATTGCATTCCCTCTAATAGGAATCATGAAGCATCTGGCCAGTTTCAAGCTTATTGCCTAAGATAATTTCTTGGAAAAAATGCTAAGAAATGCTTGTTCTTATGTAAAAGTTAATTCAGCTGTTTCCCAAATAACTTGATATAATCTATTCTTTTTACTTTTTTTTGGTTAATAATTTCCAGGACATCCTTTCCAATTATTTTTTCTTAGTTTAAAGTGAAAACTTTTTTTCAGATCCTCAAAAACAACATGAAAGACTTGTGAATGTATCTTTAGAAATGAGCTATTATAGTTAATAAGCCAGGGCAGAACCTTTGGCAATTGAGAAAGGCTAACCATGGTGAAATGAGGCTTCTTTGGGATGAAAGCTCTCGTACAAACTTTAACATATTATTTATGAAACATTTTCAGACTAGGATTTAAAGTGAATGACATGGGGAACTTAACAGTTTTCATTCTGAAAGTTAAGATATCTGGAGGTTGCTGCTATAAAAAATTTGGGGCTGCCAACAAATATAAAATTAATTTGTCAAGAAATGGACATTGATTATAAAAAGAAACCAGATGTTCTCTTCTCTCCCTACTATTTTCCCTTTCTTATCTTCTTTCTCTTAATACACACACATAAACATATATGTACACATATGTATATGTGAATATGCATATACATTAATTTGTATATTGTGTTGTGGTTGTTGTTGTTCAGTCATGTCCAACTTTTCATGATCCCAGTTGAGGTTTTCTTGGCAAAGATTCTAGAGTGGTCTGCCATTTCCTTCTCCAACTCATTTTTCAGATGAGGAAACTGAAACAAACAGGGTTACATGACTTGCTCATGGTCACAGAGTTAGTAAGTATCTAAGGCAATATTTGAACTCAGGAAGATGAGTCTTTCTGACTTTATCCACTGTGCCATTTAGCTGTATTACATAAATATAGATGTATATATGTGTATATGCACAAATATGCACATATGTATATACACATATGTCTAGGAGAATATATGTGTATACATAATTACACACACTATAGCATGAGCTATGTCTTTGTGTATACAGACATGAATTATAATTAAGCATTGAGCTTATAATATGAATAAGTTAGGTCCAGGCTACTATAAAGAAGGAAAAAGAAGAAAAAAAGGAGGAGGAGCAGGAGGAGGAAGAAGAGGAGGAGAAAAAGGAGGAGGAGGAGGAGAAGAAGAACAAGAACAAGAAGAAAAACAGCAACAAGAAGAAGCTTGAGTTAATCAGGCTAATTATCACCCTGAATCAAATCACAAGAAATTTTACAGAAATCTTTTCATTGCTCTCACATGGACCCAGGACTTAAACCAACTAAGAATTTTGATGGGTTCTGATACACACTTTTTGAAAGATGAGTCTAGTTAAATGTTCAACTTGGAGTTCAGAAATATGAGTTGTAGGCATAGTTCATCACAGTCTTGTGATGTCAAGTTACAGAACTCAGTATCTCCAATTTGTAAAAATAGACAAATAAAAGTCCTTTCTTACTTTTGTGTAGAAATATTTTGAGAACACATGTGGCAATGGTAAGGACAACATACATCTAACCTGTTTACTAGCTAGAAAATGGAATCTTAGAGAGGAAGTAAGACTAAGATAAATTGAATTCAGGTTCACCTGATCCAGAATAGAAGGGCCAGGGGACCAACATGGGAGAAAGGTCTAAGAAGAAGGTTCAAAAATGGGGGTAGAAATGAAACAAGCTTGCAATGGATGGAACCCTGAGGGACATTCAACTAGAACTATGCATATGACTTGTTCAACCAGGGCCCAATAATGGTGATACTTGAGCATGAAAGAATGAAAGAAAATCATTTGCCCTTAGCTAGGAGTATAGAGTCAGGGCATGTATTTGTATCCTTAGTGATTAGCACAGTGCTTGGTGCATAGTAACCACACAGCACATTGACTAAATGAAGTACAAACAACCATATGTGGGTTAGGAAAGGAATGAATAGTACACTAAACCTGGTCCTGTGAATTGTAATTGTGAGATCCCGCTACTGTATATACTTTGTACCTTGGAATTATTTTATGCTATAGCAAGATTTAATGCATTTGAGCCACCTCTGAGTTCTGGACTGTAATGGACTAGGTAAAAGAAGGAGGGACCATCAAAGAAAACAGAAAGATAATTTCTCAATGGATCATAGGGTTATAAATTGAGACATGGAAGGGACCTCAGAGATCATCCAGTTCAACTTTATCATTTTGCTGAGGAGGAGGGTGAGGGGGCTTGTTACTTGTCCAGGGTCATGCATAGTGCATGGCAAGAACACAAATCTGATACAAAGCTTTTCCTCAATTTTTACTCAACTCAGCCTGTAGAATCAGAAAGATAATCTGAGAGCTAAAAAGTGAGGTCAAGATGAGAATCTTTGCTGGGGAGTCTTTATCTACCAGATTAAGCGATGCCTTTGACCCATGGCTGGTGGAATGGGTGTATTTACCTTGAAACCACAATAGACCCAAAGTCATTCTGAACTCCTTGCAAATATAGTCCTAATTATAAAACTAAAAGGTCTGAACTGCCTGAAAATTCCACCTGATATGCTCTGGATCTAGCTACAGAGTCAGGGACTGGGGTCTCTTTCAAAGCACAGCTACTGTGGAAAACATAATTTGGTGATTGTGACAAGCATCCCAACATCCATTGGTTTTCTAGCTTAAGCCTTTGCTTGGGCAGGATCCTCTCCAGTCTATGCTGTGTGCTGCCACCTTAAAATTACATATGCATGACCAGCAGCATCCTTGTGAGAGTACCAGATGTAGGAGCTTGGATTTCTATTCCGAACTGGTGGAGAGCAGTGCTGTTCCCCTGAGCTCATGTACAGGAAACACTGACTGATGCAAACCCTTCTGCCTGCCCATTCTCTGAATACCTTGCTGTTACCCTGATGATAACAGTAAATCCATCTGCTACCATGAAGTCTTCAAAGTTGTCTAGGCGCTATACAAGCATCAAGAGGAATGCCAGTCAACTCTACCCTTGCAGGGAGCCACTACAGTTCAGGTGAGCATTTCTTTGGATTTTTGCATAGTGGATTTCATTAAATCTTTGTTGTTGTGTGTCACCTATGCTTTACGAACAGACCAGAGAGAGGAGAGACGGACAGAGATACAGAGACAAAGACAGAAACAGACACAAATCTAGCAAGAGACAGAAAAAGACAGACATAGATAATGAAACAGAAAGGTAAAGACAAAGAGAAAGAGAGCCAGGTAGAGAAAATATGAGAGAAACAGGGAGACAGAGACAGAAACATATAGACTAATATGGAAATATTGACAGAGAGAAACAGAAAGAGAAAGAGATAATGACTCAGGCAGAGACAGAGAAAACTGGAGAGAGCACTCTAGAAACCCCAAACTTGTGTTCCAATATCAGTATCATTTCTGAGTGACCCTAAATAGGTTATTTCTTAACTTTCTAAAAAGAGAGAGAATTGAAATAGTAATGATAGAGATAATATGAGAATTAATATGATGCCCACAAAATGCTTCAAATGAATAGGTACTAAAGTTATTTAATAAAATGTTATACAATAAAACCTCACCAATAGAAATGAAATTAGAAATACTTCACAACCACAAAATGTGATGTACACTATTATCATTTTTATTAGATTAATTTGAAGAAAATCAGAATAATTTTCGAGATGCCATTTATTACTTTCAAGCACAGACTGTAATTAAGTTACTAACAAAGGGCTTTCAAGTGGAGGTCCCCCTGAGCTGACTTTAAGGAAGAGGAGATGCATTTATAATGAGTGCATTAACTATATGCAAACAAATGCTTGAAATTGTTCTCTGAAATCAATTAAGTATATTTTTCCCTGAAATCTCATTTCCAGTATGCATTTCCTTAGCCAAACCTTTCTTCACAGAAAAAGTCAAAGGCCAGTTGTCACAATTAACTTGAATTCTCAAAAAGAGATTGCATAAATGAGATTTTGCTATATTTCTTTGCTTATTTAGCTCACATTATCATAAGAAGCAGTTCTATCCCTACAGATAAATTCCTCTTATTTCAGTGTAGTTATTCTAGGAGGAATCATTTTGCATTTACACCAAAGACACTTCAAAAAGCATAAACCTCTCCCCTTTCCTTTCTCAGTATGCTCAGATTTGTTTCACCTGGAGAAACAAGTCCACTAAAGTGAACCCTTGTAGCAATAGTGGGCAGGAGTAGGTTAGTGACCACTGGAACCTATTACCCCATCAAGATAAGATACTAGGATCAGACTGAGTTATAGTTGCTTGCTAGAAAGCATGTATCAGAATAATCCTTTTTTTTTTCTTCCCTCAATGTCTTCTTAAACTCAGCAACTTAGAAGACAGTGATGATGAAAGAGGGGATAGTAATGACCCAGAACAAATCTTCCAGAACATACAGTTCCAGAAAGATCTCATGGCCACAATTCGCTGCAGACCATGGCCCATGAAGCAGAAGCTGAAAGCTCTCAGGTAAAGAAAACTCATCACTGAGCATTTTCAAATACTTTCTGATCTTTGACCAAGGGAAGGAGGTCACATAGCAAAATGGTTGATTAAAGAAAGAATGACTATCCATCCTCTGTGTATATGAGGATTAATGGCCCAGTTTAGATTTAGGAGATAATGAACTAAAAAGACGTAAACTTCCTTTTCACTAATCATGTTAGAAGCCACGTATTGAGATTATTATGTGATGGCTACAGTGGGGCAAAAACAAACAATGCCCAAGTTTTTATTTAATGCTACCAAATCCAAATTATGTTCTCACTAGCTTATTTGTCATAATATCTGACTTAATTTTTTGAACTTTATGTGCTCATTATAAAACCCAGGGAGGTTATGATAAGGATGATAAAAGCATTTAACTGGACATTGTCAAACCGGAGTTTGAATCCTGGCTCTGATACTTAACTACCTATATAGCTTTTGATAAGTCAGCCCCTCTGGACTAAAGTAACCTCATCTTTACAATAGAGAGTTGTACTAGGTGACCTCTAAAATATCTTCCAGCTCTTAATCTAAAATCCCATAAATCTTAGGGAAATCGGTCGGACTATAATGAGTCCTATATGTCCAGTTCTTTAAGGAAATAAGCTCTCATACATTTCAAATGATGTTCTTTCTAATAACTTAACAGTTAAGGGGAGATTAATCTCCATTAACTAATTAACTAGTTTAGAGGAGAATAGCCAATTAGCTGATTAACTAGTTAAGGGGCAATTATTCCCTGGATGGCAGTTTACTCTGAAACTATTTAGAACAGGTAGATCTCAATATCTCTACTCTGGAAAAACTCCTTATATATCAAAGATGCTTTAAAAAGAACACCCATTAAAGTGAATCCCATGCCTCCACCTCAGCAGAATAAAGTACTTAAAGTTGGAGCAGAACATTTAGGCAAGATAGCATAGAGGTAATGGGAAAGGCATTAGATGTGGCATATCAGGAGACCTGAACTCTTAATCCTAACTCTGCCACTCAGTTTCTGTTTGACCCACCTCGATATGATATTTATTAGAAAGTTCTATTTCTATTTATTGAAGTAAAGATCACATCTCACACCTTCTACCTATCATCCCTTCAGTCAAACAAAACAAATCAAGTTTTTCTTCCACATAATAGCCCTTTTAAGTACTGAAAAGTTGTCTTCTCTTTCATAACCAGTTACTACAATCAATATTGCTATGGCATGGTTTTGAATTCCCTCAAACTCATGGTCTTTATCTATATCTTTATATATATACTCATTTGTCAATATCCTCACTAAATATGGCACCCATGAAGTGGACATCAAAATACAAATGTAATCTGATTAGGGTAAAGTATCGGAGTGATATCATCTCAATAATTTTGTACACTATGCTTTTTGTTTTGGCTGACACATTGCATTGAGTCATACCACTCTTATAGCCTACAAAACCCTATATGTCCCTTTCACATCTAATAATGTTGAGCCATGTCTTCTCTAACCTGTGCTTGTGCATTTTTTTTAACCAGGTATAGGATTTTACATTTGTCCCTGAAATTTTTCATTTTATTAGATTTTGACCAGTACATCCCTTTATTTTCCAATTTTGAAAGGCAGGAATACAAAGGATTACACAGAAAAATTAGAGACCTCAAGGGTCATTTAGTAGGAGCCTCTTATTTTAGAGAGAAGAAAACTGAGGATAAGGAAAAGGAAGTGACTAAGGCAGGGTCCCACAGTAAGGCAAAGGTAGTCAACATTAGACCAGATCTCTCAGGTGCTAGGGGAGGGGTCGATCAAGGGTTATAGTTAAGTTTTCTCTTGGCCTTGGGATAAGTGCCCAGAAGGGTAAGAGGCTGATGATCTTTGGTTTGGGGGCTGTTTGATCATCTGACTGGGCATGATGTAGGCCCCTGGTCACAATTCCTCTTAATTCTAGCACCTTTCCTATGTTCATTTTTTTAAAATTTATTATATGGCTTGTACATATTTGTTAGTTTATTGTCTCCCCTATTAGATTGTGAGCTCCTTTAGGGCACAGGTAATCTTTTGCCTCTTTTTGTATCCCCAGTACTTAACACAATGTCCAGTATATAATAGGTGCTTAACAAATCTTCTTTGACTATACAACCAATAATTCCTTTGATGCTGGTTCTAATACTGCTGCTAAAACTATGGTTACCTAAGCCAACTGTAGCACCAACATGATATTCACAGTGCCTACAGTGGTTATGAATATACTGGTGTAATTCTGAATAGAAAAATGTAATAGACTCTCCACAAGGAAGACAGGACCAAAACATTTATTTAAACACCAGAAAGCTGAATCCCAATACCAGAAAGCCAAATCCATCGTAACAACAAAGAAATCTATACACAATAACAATGTAGAGAGTACCACCATCCCCAAGCCTACCCCCACCTACTTTCCCACAAATGAACACTCATAGCTCATTGCTTCCTCTTTCTCCCTCAACTGTAACCACTCTGACCAACTTTCTTTGGACTCTGTTCCACCATTCCTACTCTTCCTTTTCCTGCTCCACCCACTTGGCAAGCTCTTCCCACCACAGACTCATGTGACTCAGGTGTCCATGTGATTCAAACAGGTCACATGGGTCTATTAATGGATGGGAAAGATCTTCCCATTAAGAAAAAATATATTAACAATACACCAACCTCAAAAGAAGTCAATAGCTTAGGGGTGGCCAGGTAGCACAGCGAGTAAGAGCACCAACTCCAGTGTCAGGATGACCTGGGGATCGAATCCAGGCTCAGACACTTAGCACCCACCCAGAAACACCTGGCCGTGTAACCTTGATCAAGTTACTTAACCCCAATTGCTTAAAAAAAAAAGTCAATAGCTTGAAATCCCTCAGAATGGGAAAGGATACTCACATTCTTCCTTTGTGGTTGGGATATAGAATGTTTGGAAATGATAACCCTGCAGCAGATGTGAGGATCCACAGTCCTAGCTTAAGGCAGATATATTTTGTTCATTTGTTGTTTGTGTCATTTTGTAAACTTCCATTATTGTTTTAGATCATTTTTTTAACTGTAATTAAATACACACACACCCACACACACACCCACACCTTCAAGGCCTTGTCCTAATACCATAGGTCTATTAGATAAACAGATTAGACTAAATTGTCAGTCAATTCATCTAAATAAAGAACTGTCTGATTATATTCATTGTTAGAGAATCTCATATTTCCTGTCTAGGAAGGAAACTCAGAGATCCTCTAGGTGGACCCCTACCTGAGCTGGAATACCCCTTATAACATCCTTAGCAAGTAGACTTCAGCATCTACTTGAAGACTTCCAAAGTGGGAGAAGCCACCCTCTCCAGAGGCAACCCATTCCACTTTGAGTAAGGCAACACTCATTCAGTGAATAGGCCTCTTTAAAAAGTGAATCAAGGGATGGCCCCTTTAATCAAAATAAAAATAATAATAAAACTGGGAGGAGAAGACCCTCAGGGTGGCTGGCCAAAAGAGAAACAGTTACTATTTATACTCACTCTGAGCCTGGAGGGCCCAAGGAAGGCAGAGGTTAAATGACTTGCCCAGGGTCACATAGCTGGTGAGGGTTTGAAACCGGATTTGAACTCAGATCTTTCTGATTCCAAGTCCAACCTTCTATTTTGACACTAATCTAACTTGAAAAGAGTTATCATGTTCCCTCTAAGATTCTGGGTGTGAATTCTTGCTCATCTGTTTTTAACATGTATATTTGATCTTGAGCAAGCTGACAAACCTCTCTTGCTCTTCATTACTTCATTTGTAAAATTGTAACTAAATTTTCTTCTGGTACTAAATTCTATGATCCATGATCCATAATGACATTCATGGGTCAGATTTACTGTGGGGTGGGGAAAAGAAAGCATCACAAAGAGAAAGGATTTTCTCCAAGGTATACACACAAAGTTGCTTCAATAAATCTTTATATGATGTGACCTCCAGATCTTTACTCTTCCTGGTCACCTGTTACTGTCAGTTGTTCCATAATTTTCAGTCCTGTACAATTCTTTGTGAAGCCATTTTGGGTTTTCTTAGTAAAGATACCGGAGTGGTTTTCCATTTCCTTCTCTCATTTTACAAATGAGGAAATTGAGGCCACAAGGTTAAATGACTTGCCCAGAATCACACAGCTAATAAGTGTCTGAGGTCAGATTTGAACTCATGAAGAGAAGTCTTCCTGACTTCAGATCCAGCATTCTAATCACTATGCCACCCAGCAGACCCTGTCAGTGTTTTCCTATTGCAATACTAGAACTGTACACAACACTCCCAATATGATTAGTCTGACCAGAGCAGAGTACACCAGGACTCTTATTTCATCAACCTAGGCCTCTCAATCCAGCCTTGGATTCTCATTAACTTTGTTGGCCACCATATATCATGCAGCTGATTCATTTTGAGCTTTCAGTATTTTCATATTAACTGTTGGTTTGTTAACTGCCCTGAGCTTGTGCAAATAGAACTTCAATACTCATATCTACCTGCTAGTGGTAGCTATATAAAAAGATCTGAACTTGGAATCAAGAAGACCTGAGTTCAAAGTCTCCCCCAAAACCAGTTTTGTGACCCTGAGCAAATCACTTCATCTCTGCCTACATAAACTTCCTCATCTATAAAGTGGGGATGATAATGGAATCTACCTCCCAGGGTTGTTGTGAGAATAAAATGAGATATTTTTAAAGCACTTTGTAAACCTTAAAAGACTATATAAATGCTAACTATTACCATCATCAATGACCATATTTTCCTGGGTGTGGCTCTCTAGCAGTGGTTTCGGCTTTCCTGCTCAGATGAGGTCTTTATGACATAAAAAAAAGCCATTTGTTGCAGTGGGAAATGCCCTGGATTTGGAGATGAATCCTGGCTCCAGTACTTTCTATCCACATGACCTTCAGCAAGTCATTGACTTCTCTGGACCCCATCTGCCAAATGAAGGGGTTACAATAGATAACCTCAAAGGTCCCCTTCCATTATAATCTATGATCTCAAGCTATATCCCTGGTATGGCCATATGGCTGACTCTGAGGGAAACAACTGAACTCTGCTCACACAATTTCCAAAGCTAATGAGCCAGACTTCCCAATCTATCCCCTAAAACAGAGGGAGGGCGTTAATATGTGAGAAAAACTTCATTTAATATCAGTATTTGGAAGAATATGAGATGCCTTACAGGCTTGGGGTTGGGGGAGGGAGGGAAGCAGGGAGAAGCTAAAGGTCATGGAAAAATTGAATTTCCTGATCATCACAAAGCGGTTCAAGGAAATATTTACATAATTCCATCATCCACAGCAACATTTCATAGGTTCTGGGACAACTGTTTACTGCTTTACTTATTCAAATGTGTTTAGCCCAGAGTTCAGAATATAATAAAATTCAGTTGTCTGGACATGATGACCTTTCCTTCTTTTGCAGACGAGCTAAAGAGATCGTGTTGAAGTTTGAAGGGAGGCTGACCAGGACAAGAGGCTATCAAGCAGCAGGTGCTGATGTAGGTACATGGTCTTCCTGCATGCCAGGGCATTGTGTTGGCTACTGGTCCTACAGCACTGGGTCTAGTGGATCTCTGGGTCTCCAAGCAAACTCAGTTTGGACAACTAATCCTAATCACTTTTAACTTCTTATCCACTCCCATTGAAAATATATTATACTGGGGTGGCCAGGTAGCACAGCAAGTAAGAGCACCGGCTCCAGAGTCAGAATGACCTGGGATCAAATCCAGGTTCAGACACTTAGCGCCCACCCAGACACACCTGGCCGTGTAACCTTGAGCAAGTTACTTAACACCAATTGCTTAAAAAAAAAAGAAAATATATTATACCAATTGCAAGTCCCCTAGTACTTTGTACCATCACTTTTCTGACTGAAGCTATTTCCCCATTTATCTCTACTTATTTGTTGCATATATCCAAGGCAGCTGTGACATGGTGCATATAAAGATGGTCCCCACAGTGGAAGGACCAAGATTCAAGTCCTGCCTCAGATATATAGTGACTATGTGATGCTGGGCAAATCATTTAGCCTCTACTGCTCCAGTTTCTTCATCGAGATAATAATAGTACCTACCTCCCAGGGTTGTAGTGAGGATTAAATGAGATAGTATTTAAATAGTGGGCAGCTAGGTGGCACAGCGGATAGAGTGCTAGATCTGGAGTCAGGAAGACTCATCTTCCTGAGTACAAATCTGGCCTCAAATACCTAGTAGCTATGTGATCCTGGGCAAGTCACTTAACCCTGTTTGCCTCAGTTTCCTCCTCTGTAAAATAATCTAGAAAAGGAAATAACAAATGATGCCAGTGTCTTTGCCAAGGAAACCCCAAATGGGTCATGAAGAGTTAGACATCATTGAAAAATGACTGAACAACAAAGCACAGGGTCTGGCACCTGGTAGGTGTTTGATAAATGTTTGTACCCTTCTTTCCTTCCCCAGGCAATTCACTAAGACTATGAATGGATGGATGAACATAAATTCTTAAGTGTTCAATATATGAAAGAGATTTCAGATGGAATGACCCAGCAGTCCTTAGCATGCAGTGACAAAGCAGATAACAATGCATCTTTCTTATTGTCCTTTCCAATGATAAAACCATATCTATTTTTGATGTTAAGCAATTTTACAATGCCAAAGATCTGGTAGTGAAAACTTATTTTTTATAGCTCTTCAATAGTTGTAGACACATAGAAGGAGACAGCTATGGCATCTGTGGTGATAGTAACAGTGTCAGATCTACATATGTAAATGCTGCTCCCCTGGAGAGAGCCCCTAGTTGTAGGGAACTAAGCTGGAAGCAGGGTCACTGGTCTGAGAAATGCTGCTTTTCTCAGGGCATGGGCTTACCTGCCTATCATTACCAATTTTTCAGTGGTTGGTCCAAAAGAGTCTCCTTTTCTAAAAAGGTGGCCCTGCAGAGCATATGCCAGTCTACATTGGTAGAGGAAATTCCTCGTTCTCAGTTCTGTATACCTATGAAATTATAGTCCCACTCCAAAAATAAAATCCATTGGTCTTACCAGACCTTGAAAATGAAGACCTAAAGCATAAATAGACCCTAATATACACAGCTGGAAAGAAGAATTATCTAATTTATGAATTGTGTTCCTCTGTATGCCTTTCATTGATGCTAATTGTTTAAATAGAATCTTTGGCCTTGATTAAGATAATTAGTTAATGGAGTTTTTCCCCCATAAAGATGATACATTTTATGGCAAGTTGACTACTCATCTCAGCAAATCATTTCACAAGACAATAATATTGATACTGACAGAAGGCCTTCATTAAGCAAATAATTTGCTCTCTATAGAATAATAATCAAAACAACTTGCGTGTAAGCTATTTCCTCTTCTCTGCTCTGTACATGAACCAGGGCTACTGCTTGTATTTATTCGCGTGTCTGATTCAGATATTTTAGTCTTGTATATAAAATCCTAAATATAATCAACTAGTTATGGGCAGCTAGGTGGCGCAGTGGATAAATTGCTGAACCTGGAGTCAGGAAGACCTGGGTTTAAATTCAACATCAGACACTAACTGTGTGACCCTAGGCAAGTCACTTAGCCATGTTTGCCTCAGTTTCTTCATCTGAGCAAAATGAGCTGGAGAGGGAAATGGCAAACCACTCCGGTATCTTTGCCAAGAAAACCCCCAAAGGGGTAATGATGAGTTGGATAGGAATGAAAATGATTAAGCAGTCATTATTATTTCCCCCAATCCATCCTGAGGATTTAGCAACCATGAATAGACTAGTCAAAGACATAACCTAGAGTTGGAACTAGAAGGAACATCTGAGCCCATCTATTTCAGACCCATTGTTTTAGCAATAAGGAAACAAAGGTGTAGGGAATTTAAATACCTTGCAAGTCATAAGCAGCAGAGGCAGGATTTAAATTCAGATTCTCTGACTGCAGAGTCTTGTTTTTCACTGAACCATGATGCTTCCCCATCTCAATATGTTATTTCAGTAAACATCTTTAGGTTGAAATAGTTTTGTCCTCTAGAAGACAATAAAAAAGATAAACATGCCAGTGCTTATGAATTATGCAAAGGAAGAAAAGGAGGAAGGAAGGAAGCAAAGAAGGAAGCAAGGAAGGAAGGAAGAAACGAAGAAAGGAAAAGAGTTAAAAAAGGAAAGTTAAGGGACATAGGAAGGGGAAAGGGAAAGAAAGGGGTATCATGGACATCTGCATCACAAGCACACACAGTCTCATAGTTAAGGATCTCTTAATTGCATTTGCAGTGGGGTATTTCCTCAGTAATTTTGTTTGTCTCCAAGACAAACTCTGCTTGCTTTTGTTTGAAATGCATGATCTAGTAAGGTTGTTTTGTTTTTTGTATTTTTAACAAACAGCAGTAGTTTTAAAAAATAGCATTAGATATTATTTCATTTTTTAATTCAATTCAACAAAAATTTATTTAGGTGCTTCCTATATGCATGGCTCTTTTTTTCTTTCAGGGGACCTGATGACAATTTAATTTCTCAACTCAAATTACAAACCAAGGGGATCTTTCACTTAAGCTGCCCTAGGTTGGTGAGATAGTTACTGTTTCAGCTGAAATCAATGAGTTGAAGATAGAATCACAATTACTAGAATAACCCTAGAGGTAGTTTAGTGAATTTAATAGGAAGCATGCTGGATTTAATCATTCAATAATGAATAGCTAGCGTTTTATGTATAGTGCTTTGAAGTTTGAAAAATCCTTTACAAATATTATCTCATTTTATCCTCACAACATCCCAGGTAGGTAGGTAGTATTGTTATCCTCATTTTAGAGATGAAGAAACTGCAGCACAGAGGAACGAGGTGATTTGCCCAGGAACACACAATTGGACAATGTTTGTGTCTGAATTTGAACTCAGGTCTCCCTGATTCCAAATCCAGCACTCTTCCCATTGAACCATGTCACCACTGAATTTAGAGTCAGAGGAGCTATGTTCAATTCCTTGTTCTCCCCTATACTACCCCTGTAATTTTAGGCACTGATAGTTTCTAAAAAGCATGTTTTTTCATTTCTTTGTTTATAGAATGGGGAGGTTGTCCTAATTCAGAAGTTCTTTTGTAGGTTATGGACCCCTTTGGTAGTCTGGTGAATCCTAGCAATTCCATCTCAGAATAATGTTTTTCAGTGCATAAAATAAAATATATACTATTATAAAGAAAACTGATTATATTGAAAAACAATTACCAAAATATTTTTTAAAAATTCATAGAGTCCCAGTGCAGAACCCCCAGTCTCAATGACCTTTAAGATCACGTTCAGTTCCAAAGTTATGATCCTAAACTTTGCCAGGACCTCTGTCTGAAAAAGTCTCATCTCACCCAGAAATATAAAGAATGCTACCATCTTGGATAAAGTTATCGCTTGACATATGAATCCCTAAATATTTCATCTTTTTTTTTAGACACCTAGTGGTCCTGGATAAATGTTATATAGTTTCCAAGTTTCTACTCTAAGACATGAGGAGGTTAAGAGATATGGACAAGTCAAGGTCATAGTCTGATTGGCTGCGTCAGGTGTTCCAAATCCAAAATAGCTAGGCAAGTGTACAGAGGTATAGGCTTTGTCAAAGGGTCTGAGGGTTTTATCTAGGAGGTCTACAAGGCAGCAAAAGGCGCTGGGTGTGAAGCTGAGTTCTCTGAGGACTATAGCTACAGCAGGTAAGAGAGATACCTGGAAACAGTTACTCTATCAAGAAAAAAGGGGGGCTTTTGATGATTTCATCTAGAGGGACATACCTTGCCTGCCTAATCAGACACTCTGGATCTAGTAGGCATTCTCACTTGTCTCTGACCACACATTCTATTCAGTATATTCCAGTATAGGCCTCTTCTCTGGACAAATAGAAAGTCAGCAAGCCCTAGAACAAAAGCAACAGAATCATGACATTTCCTCCTAGATGTATTCACTTTCTGAGGTTTGTGCAGTCACAAGGTCCTGGATCACCATCAATTGATCAGACACCAGATAACCCAAAACAGCAGTATATGAACTTAAACTGGGAAGACAAACTTGAATTCTAATTCTTCCACTTACAACCTTGGGCAAGTTGCTTCACTTCTGGGCCTCAGTTTTCTTCTCTAGAAAATGGCGATAGTAACTTTTTTATACTATTTACCTCATAGGGTCATTATCTCAATGAGATAATGTGTATAAGATGCTCTGTGAAAGTCTATTACATTAATTTAATGGGGTATTTTCTATGCATCATCTCAATAGCCTCATAAGAATGTTAGAGATTGAAAGGATTACTGACCCCATTTCACACATTAGGAAACTGAGACCCAGAGAGGTGCCATGACTTGTCCAAGGTAATGATTACATCCCCTTCACACATAACCAGTGATCTTGCATACTATTTCTGGATATCTTTTAAATATTCATTAGCATATTAGTGTAATAATGTATCAATTACCAGGCCAACTGCTTAGTTACAGGTAGAGTAGGTATAGTCAAGAAGGTTCTGTTTAGCACAATTTTATAACATATAGATTTACTCCTATTCTCTGTCCAGGGCCTTTTGAGAAATCTGAGCAATTAGGTCCTTGATTCTAATCTCTACAAACATCAAAAAGGAATGTGAATGAATAAAAATATACAGAAGTGAATAATAAACACTATTGACAATTTCTATTTCATTCCAAGCTCTTTCCATTCTTGTCAGAAACTCAAGAACATATTCACTGATTTCAAGATTTAAAAGCAGCAAATTCTTAAAAAGTCTTCTAGACAAAGAAGATGTAGAATTCTTTTTTTTCTTTTATTTGTTGTAGCTTTCTGGAAGCAGAATTTCTTTAGACTTTACCTTTGAAGATAATATAGAGCAGTATCTTAGCTATCTCTCCCAGATTTTGGGAGTATAAAGGAATACTCATTTGTCAGACTACAAATTCTTTTAAATAAAAATCTTCCTACTACATAGGTTTTTAGGAATAATTTGAAAGTAATAAAAATCTGATAAGAAGACTTGAAGACCTTATTAAAATATTTGTTCATCATTCTAAAATTATGATGTGATGTGATCGTATGATATGATGTGATCAAATTTTCTAATAATGTGAATCTGGAAGGGATAGGTAAGACAATACATGACAAAATAAGGATCCAAAAAGATCTCAATGGGCTAGAACATTGGCCTGACCTTAATAAGATGAAATGGGGATAAATATAAAGACTAAACTTAGTTTTAAAAAAATCAGCTTCACAAGGACAAGATCAGGGATACTTGAGATGATGGTAGTTTATCTGGAAAAGAGTTGAGGGTTTTAGTGGGCTAAGAGCTTAATATGACTCAACAGTGTGATGTGGTAGGCAGGAAAAAAATGAAGAAGAAAAAACGTTTATGTGATTTGGGACTTAATTGAGAGGTATTCATCCTTGAGTCATTTTTTAGTTGTGTCTGACTCTTCCTAACTCCAGCTAGGGTTTTCATGGCACAGATATTGGAGTGGTTTGCCATTTCCTTCTTCAGCTCATTTTACATATGAGGAAACTAAGACAAATAGAGTTAAGTGACTTGCCCAGGGTTATACACCTAGTAAGTACCTGAGGTCGGATTTGAACTCAGGTCTTCCTGATTTAAGGCTGTACCACCTACCTGCCCTTGGAGAGACATAGTTTCTGTAAATAATGATGGAGTAGTTCCTCCATATCTTAGTCAAACTGCATCAATAGTATTGTTTTCAGTTGTGGGAATCATAACATAGGTAGGAAATAAGAGAAGAACATACACAAAAGGAAACAAGGCTTGTAAAACCTTGAGTCCATGATGTATGAAAAATCTACTGAAGCAACCAGGGAGCTTTAACCCAGGACAAATAAGGCTGAAAAAGGTATGTCTTCAAGCATTCAAAGAACATAGAAGAAAGATTAGACTTCTATTTGGCCCCAAAGAATTGAACCAGAAAAACAAAGAAACAAAAAAATAGTCAGGTAGAAGTTGCAAAGGGATAAATTTAGATTTATATCAGGGGGAGAAAAACTTGGAACCGTCCAAATATATAAGGAAATAATTCTAGAAATAGTAAAGTCACACTCATTGGAGATTGTCAAGCAGAGTCTGAATGATCTCTTCTCAGACATGGTATAGTGGGGCTTTCTTTTAGACTCAGGTTGGACTAGGTGGCTGCTGAAATTCCTGCCAACTCTAAATTATGCGATTCTTTGATTCTATGATATTAGAATTTTATAAGAAAAAAAGGTTTTAAAATAACTTGACTTCCTTCTTATCCCTCCCTCTATAATTCTCCATTTTTACCACCTGGACTTACATATTTCAAATTTAACTCAACATATGCTAAATAAGTATTTAGGGATTGCAGTGCATTATTCTAGGTGCTGGGGGAGAAAGAAAGTTTAGAGGAAACAAGGCCCCTTCCTATACAGAAGTTGTGGTTGTTGTTCAGTTGTTTCAGTTATGCCTGACTCTCCATGACCCCATTTTCAATTTTCTTGGCAGAGATATGGGAGTGCTTGCCGTTTCCTTTTCTAGCTCATTTTACAAATGAAGAAACTGAGGTAAACAGGATTAAGTGACTTGCTCAGGGTCACACAGCTAGTAAGTTTCTGGGGTAGCATTTGAACTCAGGTCTTCCTGATTCTAAGTCCAGTGCTCTATTCACTGATACACCTGCAAGAAATATTGATGTGGGGGTGGCTACGTGGCACATTGAATAGAGCACCGGCCCTGGAGTCAGGAGGATCTGAGTTCAAATCCAGCCTCAGACACTTGACACACTTACTAGTCATGTGACTTTGGGTAAGTCACTTAATCTCAATTGCCCTCCAAAAGGCAATAGAAAAGAAAAGAAAAGAAAAGAAAAGAAAAGAAATAATGATGAGCAAATTGTATTTGTCTCCTTGGTTTACTAATGTATGCTTTTTTTTTTCAAGATAAAAATTACAAGATGATCAAGTGTCTTATGAAATATTGTTTCTTGTTACCCTTGGGTATGTGATGAAACAGACTCTACCAACTCATTTATTTGCCTCTCTGGGGTTGCCTTTAGTGCAATTTCTTTATCTTATCTACTTACATTTACAGCAAATATCCATTTGGATAGAGCTCAGTTTTTCAAAAAGTGGTGATAGTTGTTGATTGTTAGGTTGGATCTCACATTAAAAACAATAATTAATGTTCATATTCCTTTAAAGTTTAAAAATCACTTTCCATATAGTCTCTCATTCAAGAGACTCAACAGACCAGGAATATCAGTAGAGCTGAAACTCCAGCGAGATAAATGGAGCTTTTCCTAGATATTGTAGAATTTAGAGGTGTCATACTGGTACAAGAGGCATAGGAGTATGTGGCTATGGTTCATGAAGGAGAATTATTGGGAAGGGTAGGACAAAATACAAAATAGGCTCTTCCTCTTCACCAGAGCATGTGGAAGGTGGAGCCAGACACCTTCTTTTAGGACAGCATACATCCACAACTCAAGAGAACTCTCCCCTCCCCCAAGTCAATGTCAAATAAGAAAAAAAAAAAAACATGGGAACAGAAATGGCAGGCAGCTCTGAATCTATAAACCTCTCCATTGGGTATGAGATAAGTCATGAAGGTTTTAGATTTCAGAGAGTAGTTACTAGATCATTTTGTTTATTACAGAGAGTTTATGAAGGAAGATGAAACACATCTGGAAAGTCAAGTTGGAGCCAGAATGTGGTATGCTGTAAATGCCAGATTGAGATGTATTTTATCCTAGAGGCAATATTGATCTACTGAAAATTTTTGAGTAGGGTAATAACATGATCAGAATTGGGTTTTAGGAATATCAATACATAATAGTTTCTATAATTATTATTATGATTAAGAAGTTTTTGGGGCAGCCAGATAGCACAGCGAGTAAGAGCACCGGCTCCAGTGTTGAGAAGACCTGGAGATCGAATCCCGGGCTCAGACACTTAGCACCCACCCACAAACACCTGGCTGTGTAACCTTGAGCAAGTTACTTAACCCCAATTTCTTAGGGGTGGCCAGGTGGCTCAGTGAGTAAGAGCACCAGCTCCAGGGTTGGGATGACCTGGATCAAATCTGGGCCCAGATACTCAGCACCACACCCAGAAATAACTGGCCTTGTAACCTTGAGCAAGTTACTTAACCCCAATTGCTTTAAAAAAAAAAAAAGAAGTTTTGCATAATATATACATGTTTATCCCACATCATTTCCCTGATGCCATGGTCCTCTTTGAAAATGAAGGACAAACACAGCAACAGCAACAACCTGTCAACCCAGGAGACATGAATGTATCTGACAAAAGCACTATGACAAACTGATGCAGCCTCTCAGACTGAATTATTTGGAAGCATGGGCCACCCAATAGAGTCTTCATGCTCCTGTTTTCTAATGAGTTAATGTGAGTCAGACCTCTTCCAGAAGCACTGGTGAAAAAAAAAAATCCTATTGATGTTTATTCTTTCCCATTAGTTCATTCAATGCTAGAAAATTACCCTACTCTCTGGAACTAAAATCCAAATACTAATTATTTGTTTAATGATTAATTCTGAAGTTGAGAGAAAATTGTTGAGAAAATGAAATTAATATTCCTTTTTGTTACATTTTCAGGGAAGATAATAGAACTATTATCCCCATTTATAAATAAGAAAATGAGATTCAGAGAGGTGACAAGACTTGTCAAAGGCTACACAGCTAATTCATTTCAAAGACAGAACCAATCCTAGATCTCTAGACTAAAAATTTAAAGGGTGGTAGAATTCAAAAGATCTCAGCAGGCTAGAAAAATGGGACAAAATGAATAAAGCAAAATGTATTAAAGATAAATGTAAGCTCCAACAATAGATCCAAAAAGTTGCCAACTTCAAAATTACAAGGCAAGGGCAGGCATAACTTGACAATAGTGTAAATGGAAAAGATCTCAACCATATGCTCAGGATGAGTCAACAATGATGTTGCAGTCAAAAGAGATATTTAGGCTATATTTAAAGAGGCAGTAATCATGAAGAGGAAAGGGATAATCCCATGATATTCAGCCCTGGTTAGACTACATCTGGAGCATGATATTACCTTCTGGACAGCTACTTTATATATATACATATACATACACATATACATACACATGCACATATACATACACATACACATACACATGTGTGTGTGAATACAAGCTAAAGATCAGCAAAATGCTTTTAGACTGTGAAATCAGAGGACTGGTTGAAGGAAATGGATATGTTCACCCTGGATCAGAGGAAATATAAGGAATATGGGCATTTGTTACTTTGAGTATTGAAAAGACTGTCTTATGAAAAAAGGAAGTAGAGGAGCGACACAGTGAGTAAGACTGCCAGCCCCAGAGTCAGGAGACCCAGGATCGGTTCCGGCCTCAGATACTTAGCACCCACACAAAATAACTGGCCATGTAACCTTGAGCAAGTTACTTAACCCCAATTGCTTAAAAAAAAAAAGGAAGTAGATTTATTGTACTCAGCCCCATAAAGAACAAATGTGAACAAGTGGATACAAGCTGCAGAGAGGTGAATTTCAGCTTTGCATAGAGGAATATTTCTAATATTTAGAACCTCATAAAAATGAAATTAACTGCTGGGTTCCCCCTCACTAGATGTCTTCAAGCAAAGGATGGAAGACTGCTTGTGGAATGGCAAAGGGGAATCTTGCTTAGGCAGATATTGGACCCGATGGCCTCTGGGGTCCCCTCTAGCTTTGTTGGTCTTTGAATTTCTGGCTAGTTATCTCTAAATGTGTCACTTATTGGTCTTTAGTTTCCTCACATGCAAAATGAAAAAAAGAACTAGAAAATATCTAAAGTTCCTTTCCAGCTTTAACATTCTAGTATTCTAAATAAAGTACTGTTTCCACTGCTCCACACCAGAGATCAAGGGGAAAGAGGATGGATGAGAGACAGAAAGAGATTACACAGGAAGAAATGGTGAAGGGAAAGAGGAAAGGAATGGTATAAAATGACTACAATGATTACAGCCTGAGTGACTGAGGATATGGTAATGCCATTCACAGAAACAGGGACTCCAATAAGAAAGTTGGAGTGGTACATGTGGAGTTTGATGTGAGAAAAGGATATCCAAATATGATTGTTCAGGAGATCATTGAAAATGAAAGATTGACACTGGTTGACAAAGAAAATTACTTGGAGAATCACAGAATATGAGTTTGATGGGACTTCAGTAATTATTGGGTAAAAACAATATTTAACTAGGAGTTCCTTTCCTATCTCATCCCAGTCATCATTCAAGCTTTGATTGCAATCTTCCAGTGATTGGAAATTGCCACATCCCAAAGCAACCCATTCAATTTTTGGTTTCTTCAATTGGAGGGAAGGTTTTCTTTACATAAGGTTTAAATTGAATTCTCAGTAACTTCTATCCATTTCTACTAATACTGCTTTCTGGGGTAAAGCAGAAGAATTCCAACATCTCCTTCATATTACAAATGTGTCTGTGTGCTTGTGTGTGTATCTGTGTGTATAGGAGAGAGAGAGAGAGAGAGAGAGAGAGAGATTACATACTCTCCTCTTCTCCCACCACCACCATCTTCTCTTCTCTAAGCAAAACATCAGCAGTTCCTTCTGTCAATCTTTGTATGGCAAGATTTTTGGTCACCTTATCATTCTGGCTACTTTCTTCTAAACGTATTCATGATTGTCAACGTCCTTGCCAAAATGTAATTACTAAAACTGGACCCCATACTCCAGATGTGCCCTTCCTGACAGGGCAGAGTACAGAGGACTATTAACTCCTTTCTTTCTAACACCCAAATACCATTTCTTCCTTGAAGCTTTTCCTGATTGCACCTCTTTCCTCTCCTATTAATGCACACTAAGATTATGTTAGTTGGTTTTTTTTTAAGTTGTCACATCACACTTTTGACCCATTGAATTTCCAGAGATGGAAGTCACTTAAACAATGAAAGTAATTTAATCTAAAAGAAAGGAGACCTTGAAGGAATAAACAAAGTATTATTGGGGAAAGTCTTTTACATCTTCGGCAAATTTAATAAGAGATGGCCTTTGAAATTTTTCAATTTTGTCAAATATACATTATAAATATATAAATAAGCTATATGTGTGTGTATACACATACACTATACATATACATACATAATTTGACCTTCACAACAACCATGCCAGATAGGTAGTACAGCTGTCACTATGATTATTCTTTACAATTGAGAAAACTGAGGTTCAATAAGGTTTAGGCATTTGCCTCAAATTACAGAGCTAGAGTGTTTTAATCAGGGCAGGGAGTCTGGGACTTTGCTCTAAGACACTTGAAACTTTAAGAATTCTATTAGCACTTGTGGTCCTTCAGCCACTAGAAAGAACAGAGTTTATGATCTAGATTATAAGAAGCTTTAGTTAAAATAGGAAGCAACTAGATAGAACTTCCTTCCTGAGTAGCAGCACTCCAGGTAATGTCCCCAACCCAGATCACTTCCCTTTGGAAGTTTTGATAGCTGAAACCCTATGGATTCTCTGTCTTCCTCAAATAAGACTGTCCTACAGTCTCTCCCTCAGCCCTCCAAATGAATTTGTCTTTAAAAAGTCCATTTGATTAGTGTTTGGTGCTATTTATCCCAGGCATGTTTTGTGCTGCTTGCTTTGTGGGTAAAATTACTTGTTATACCTCTGGCCAATGGTAGAATTTGAAGATCTTTTGTCTGACTTACAATTATTAATCATTATCTAAGCTACCCTAAACCTAGGGTTATCTGTCTATCCTAATGACTCTGCCAAACCTTAGGAAAGAGGGCTCTCTGGACCCTGTTGTCTCGTCCATAAAACAAAGGGCCAAGGTATCCTTAAATTCTCCAACCTAGAGTAATATTTCAAAGCTTAATTCAATTGTGAAACTTTAGACTAGTAATTTCCATCCTGATCTGGTGATATTCCAGGGAATTGCAAATTAAATGATCACACAGATGAGAAATCTGATGTCTAATAAGGTAGAGTCCAAGTACAGCTTGTAAATGGTAGTGCCATGAATCAAATACAGACTTTCTGATGACAAATCCCATGCTCTCTTTCCTACAATTGGCAGGGTCATTAGGATAGCAGTACAGAATTACTGGACACAACTTCCCTATGTTATTTATTTTGAGATATTTTTGTTTTGCCATTTCACTACATTTCTAGAGAAAGGAAAGCTGTGCTGTAAAATGTGAAAGCAAAAAATATCTCAAAATAAACATAATTTCAATCTTACAAGTCTGGAAGATAACATAGAGTTTCTCTAGTCTGCTTCCTCCTTCCACCTTACTAATGAGCAAATTGAGTCCCAGAGAGATATTGTGGCTTTTCCAAGGTCACACAACCAGCTATTGCAAAGCTGGGACTAAAAAATCTGATATTCTGACTCTCAGTTCAGTCTAATTTCCACTACATTGTGCTACTAATATTTGAAGGCAACAGTTTAAGAGGTTTGAGCTATGACTTAAATATCTTTAAATAATATGATTATGACAATTATCTCCAAATTTAAAAAAATAGGTAAGCCCATATGCATCTAGCAAAATCTTATCAATCTACCAAAGCCTATTCAAATACCACTTCTTCCTTGAACCCTTTCTTGATTGCACCTGTCTCCTCTAATTGCCTCCCCCATCCCTAAAGCACTTTTGTTTATGGCTCTTAGCATTTTTGCAGTATAGTAGAAATAGCACTGTATGTGGAGTTAGGCACCCAGGAAGGGAGGGAGACAGAACCCAACTTTGGCTGTGAGTTGAGGAGAGTGGGGAAGGGGGATAGTTAATGTTGTGTAAGGGATTTCCAAGGGGAAAAGAAGGGGAGGGAGGGAGGGAGGGAGGAAGGAAGGAAGGAAGGAAGGAAGGAAGGAAGGAAGGAAGGAAGGAAGGAAGGAAGGAAGGAAGGAAGGAAGGAAGGAAGGAAGTTATGGTAATATGAATCTGATTATAATTCTTAAAGTGTAAGAGGTGGAAAGAGAGATGGGGCATCAGAGCAGAAAATGATCAGTGCAAAGATGAACCTGTTTTGTCTCAGGAAGTACAGAGTTGAGTTGTTTGGTTCCTCCCAGGCATGGTATCTGGTGAAGTTATTTGAACAGTGAGGCAACAGCAGCAGTAGTAGAGGGAAATAATGGCCCGGGTGAAGAAGAGGCATGCACTCAATAGGTAATTTTGATACTTATGAACCACGTCACTTTAGTCAAATCATTTCAATTTTCTGAGTCTCAATTTCTTCACCTGTAAAATGAGAAGAATGCTACTTCCATTGCCTAAACACACTGTTTTTTTAAGGCATTGGTAAATGTGAATAATTATTAGTGTACTCTTTGGAAGTCTTCCTCAAAGCCTCATTATGGTACAGAGGTAATTGTTGGGTTCTAGAAGGTATACCTATATAGATGAATTCTAACAAAATGTAATGGCTTCAAGTGCAGGCCTGGTGACTGATTAATTATCTGCTGTCCAGGACCACACTAGTTAAGTTCAAATAGACTCATAATATTGATTGAAGGATAACTTATTTTTCAGTTGTGGCTGAAAGAACCTCTTACTAAGCTATAGATCTGCAATCTGCATCAATTGAGAGAATATGTATGCAGATAAAATCACAGGTCCTAGGAGCATTGAAACATACTTATTATTTGTACATATGTTTTACCTCCCTTTGCATAAGCCATCGTAATATCTTAGAAATAAAACTTGAAGGTTGAGCTTTTGTCTAGACACTGACCTTGGACAAGTTTCTTAAACCATTTCTTGGACCTTTATTCAGCTGTGAAATTAGTCAACTAGATAAGTTATAAGATTCCTTCAGAATGTAAAACCCTGTGATTTTCAGCTAGATTATAAGTACGTTAAAGGTGAGTCCATAACCGGCTAATTTTATATGCCATAATGTCTGTAATAGTGCCCTCCATATGGTAAGTGAAGGATGAATGATATGTCATATCCTGATTTTGTGTGCTGGGAAGGATATTGTGAGATTGTATACAACAGAGGAAGGTGTACTGAATTTAAAATCAAGATAATTGGATTATAGTTAAAGTTCTGCCTTGGGACCTTGGGTAAGTTTCATTTTTGTACTGCCAACACAAAGGTTAATTACTGGCACACAGTAGGGACAGAGATAGGAACTAGAATTGTGATATCATTGGCACAGGAAGTAAGTCTCCTAATAGAGGACAGTATCTCCTCTACAGATTTTGGTTAGATTGCTGCCTAGAGTACTGAGAGCTTCTGACTTTCCCCAAGACCAGGATATTAGAGTCAGTACTGGGATACAGTCTTCCTAAGCTTTGAGGCAAGCTTTCTGGCTGCTATCTACTACATAATAAGCTGTTAATGTGTATTAGTTGATTGCTTGATTTGATTGTTTGATTAAATTCATTGATCATCAATTTTTTCATTTACAAAAATAAAGAGATTGGACTAGAGCAATGATGTCAAATAGAAACAGATCCTTGTGGACCTCACATTGACTTAGGAAAACTACAAATAAATGTGGCATTGTATTTTTATTTATTTTATTAAAAATTTTGCAATGGCATTTTAGTCTGTGGGTTACAATTTTGACATCTCTGGACTAGGTGATTTCAAAGGACTCTTGTAGCTTAACAATTCTATGAATATTAACCCATATTCTAAATGAAGAAACAATATGATGAAACTATAGAAAAGCTGGTTTTCATTAACATTTGGCAAAGGCTGAAATTTCTTGTTTTTCTGCAATGAATGAGCTATATATCTGTATATTATACTCTGAATCATTTAGGATACTCATAAGAATTGAGTAGTCTTCCATGGTTCCTCTGAAAAGGCAGAGAATACCTGCTCCAACCTAAGGGAACTTGCCAAATCCATCATTTTCAAGGATTACCAGGATCATACTGAACATTCAGAGGAAGATGTCTAATGTCAGGAAAAAACCCTGTAGTTTCCCCTCCATCACCATCCAAATATGTTTCAGAGAACATAATCCTAACTCCTCCTCATCTTTTATAGTTCTCTGGCCATGTACTTGGACATCAACATGATCCCTAGATCTTTGGATCGCTGCTTTATTCCTGAAAGTGACATCCTCTTTTTCCTGTCCATTTTTCTTTAGCTTTGGCGGAAATTTGTCCTCCTTGCCTATAACTTTGTGGTCATCTTCATTCCATGGGAAATGAGAATAAAGAAAATAGAAAGTAAGTATTTGTAATCTAAGGAGAGATGAGGAATGTTGGCAGGCTTTATTTCTAATGTTCTGGATAGACAGAAAAAATGTTTTATCCTTTTCTTTTTAATTTTTTTTAAAAATTTATGAATATATTTTCTCTCTCATCCCTCAAAGTAAAAAAGAAAGAAAAACAAAGCCTAGAGATAAGCAAAACCAATTTCCTACATTGGCCATATCCAAAATCATACCTTAAATCTATCATTTCCCTGAAAAAAAATGGGTACCATATTTCCTCAGTGTGCCTCTGGAATTATAGTTGGTCATTGAATCAATTAGTTATTAGCTCATCATTCTTTTCCAAAGTAATGTTTGCAGATGAAGTGTTTCATAATGGACCAAGTGTTAGTCTTGAAGTCAGGAAGGTATGGGTTCAGATTCTACCTCTGACCTAGTTATATGACCATAGAAAAGTCATTTAATGTGCCTAAGTCTCAATTACCTCATGTAAAATGGATATAATACCTATAGTTGCATCCTGAAAAAGTTTTGTTGTTGTGAATCTCAAATATGCAGTGATAGTAGAAGTATTAGAAAATTCTAACACTATTCTAAATGCATTTTTTAAAATTAGGAACTTGAGCAATTTCACAGAAATTAAAAAAAACACTGAGCATTAAACTCTAATCATAATACTACAACTAGTATTTCTTTCTCCTGAGTAAAATTCAGCTTGGGGGTGATAACACAAATGATAGTGTTTCTGCTCCACTTAAAATCACTAATGGTCCCAAAACCTTCAATTCCTTCAGGGCAGGGATATAAGCAACAGTCAGGAGATCCTAGAAGGCAGAATCCAGGAGACATGTCCCATAGGGATAAGACCTGGGAGACATGGCAGATGACAGGAAAGAGAGGAAGCAGTAGCACCAAGTAGTAGAGAACCATAAGGCACAAGAATGGGTAGCCTAAAGAACCATGCCCTCTCCCATTGTACCTTGGCACAAAGCTCCATTGTTCCACCCCAATTATAATTTCTTTAAATTTCATCAAATAATAATGAAGATAACAACATTTCCCATTTCTATAGGACCTTGACAAAGCACCTTCCTCACAACTGTATTAGAGAAGTATGGTTGAGTATGACCCACAGTTTTCCATTCTATAGTAAGCAAAGGCAACATGGCATAATGGAAAGGACACTGAACTTGGAGTTAGGGGAACTGACTCTCCTACTTACCACCAGTATGGCCTTTAATAAGTCACTTAAATTCTCACTGGATTTTTTTTCTCCTAATCTGCAAAATTAGAATTTAGATGTCAAAGTTCCCTTTCTAGCTCTTAATCTTATAACATTTCTGCATGAGTACTTGTGATTCAATCATTATACAGACAAGAACAAAATATGAAAAAAAACCCTTTGCTTATAAAATTAAATCAGTAATATGCTACTCTGCATATTAAAACTCTAGCAAATCTAGGTCTCAATGTTTTCATCTGCAAAATGAAGAGGTTGTATTGTTGTACCCAAAACATGAGCAAGACCCAAGTAACAATTTAGAAGTGAACCCTTTATTGGCACCATGTTGGCTGATTGGGGCCCTTCCCCAAATCGAGCAGCCCCAACCCCAGGCAAAGCCTCAGCTTTTAAAGGTATGCCACACAGCCATCGGTTAGGTATTATTTAAGCAGGAACTTGCAAAGGCTAAAATAAGTGATTGATCAGTACACATTTTGAAACTCCCACACACTCCAAGTCTCCCTAGGCAGAGTTAAAATGGCAGCCTGCCCACCTCCATGAAGAAGACCTGACCAGGGCAGGGGAAAGGGAGCAAGGGAACCAGAATAAGACCATGTACAGTTTGCTCACTTCCATGAAGGAGAGCTGGTTGGGGAGGGGACCCAGAATGGGGCCAGGTACAACATTCCCCACTTCTTATGTTCATGTGTCAAACCCTTGACACAGCCGGGGGCCACATCAGTTCTGTTCCCAAGGGCTGGTAGTGGGGATCCCTAACAATTAGCAATTTAACAGAGTGAATAGGGACTTAACAAATTGTAAAAAACAATTAATGAGGTAGGGTCCTATAATTAGGGGCATGGTCTGGAGGAGGGGGGGGGGCCATGTACAACATTTACCCCACTCTTCATGGACAGAGTGTCAAACCTTTGACCCTTGACACAGTACAGTGGGGCCACAGTTTCCCATTAGTCCTCTGGTTGAATTTCTCCAGGAAAGAAGCTGTCCCAATAACCACCAAGTCTGGACTCTTGGGAAAGCTGTCTGCATCTGATGTCTTCTTTTTCAGATCCCTTGGCTCATAGGAGGGGTAATCTTTAGAGGACTAGAGTTCATACATACAAGCTGGCACAGCCATCCAGACCTGACAAGAATTCTCAGAAACATGATTTAACCCAAGGGTACATATAAAGGTCCAGTTTTCCAGCCGTGCAAGACTAGGTTAAAACAGTATAAACAAATAGTTCAGTTTTCTTAGGCACACAGGGCTAAGCTCAAGCAACACAATAAGGTTTTCTCACAATTTTACAGAATGACATGATTGCATTAAGTCAGGTACACAATTACATGTCAATGAGATAACCAATAAAACTTACCCACAAACTATACAAGAATCATTAACATACGATTCCTTGTAATCCAGTGACCTATTTCATTTAAAAAACACTTTTGAATTCCAGATGCCTCATGTAGTTACAAGATTTCAAAAGTTCTACTTTTCCAGTTCAGTTCAAAAGGTTACCAGATAATTCTGACAATATAAATTAGCACAGTCACTTAAGATTAGTTCCATATTTTGAAACTACAGAGAATTTTCAGTTTATTTATTCTTTGTTATTTCCACCTTTCCTAAATCTTGTTCCTGGTATAGGAATCTTTTAAAACATGAAAATCCTTTTTAAAAAATAATTTTATTTGCCCTTTGTAAAATTATCAGACAGATGCTTTAATAAATTAACATTAGTTTTACCCTTACCACTATCTTAAGAGGCTAAAATAAGTAAATGGTCAGTACACATTTTGAAACTCCCATGCACACCAAGTCTCCCTAGGTGAAGCTAAACCCAGCAGCCTGCCCACCTCCATGAAGGATAGTTGACCAGGGGAGGAGAAGAGCAAGATAACCAGAATGAGGCCATGTACAGTTTGCTCTCTTCCGTGAAGGAGAGCTAGTTGGGGGAGGGGACCCAGAATGGGGCCAGTTACAATAACATATGATGTAATAGACAGAGAATACAATAATGATACCACACCAAGACAATCCCTCAGAAATTAACTTTGGATTGTTAAAGAAGCAACCCCCTTCACATCAGACCTAAACCATTTAAATAACCCATGGTAGCAGAGAAAAGCAACGTCTAACTTTTTTCTCCTCTTTTTCATGGTTTGATTGCCCACTCAGTCACCAGGAAAGGTCAGGCCCTTACCAGCACTTGCCTATGTTTTTGTAATGGCCTTCTAATTGTTTTCCTTGCCTCAAGCCTGTCTCCACTTTAATTAATTAAATTTAATTAATCCTCTGGCTATCCAGTTGGCAATGTGATTTTCTTAAACCTCAGGTTACCACACTGCTCAGTGAATTCCAGTGGCACTGTCTTACCTTCAGGATCAAATATAAAATCCTCTGGCATGTAAAGCTCTTTATAACCCGATTCCACTTTACCTTTCTAGCCTTCTTGTATGTTACTCCTCTATACTCACTCTCTTATTCGCTGCATCACTGATCAATCCTAGTTATCCTAGATCTAGAACTCTGACGCTCCTCCAGAAGTCTGGATGGAGTTTTAGGGAATCTAGATGCACTACTCCTTCAGAGAGCTGAGTTTAGAAACTCCCATTACTATGCCTTTCTTTCATGCCTTTGCTCCCCTCTGTGGAGGGCATGGAAGAGAAGGGGGAATTTTCTGCTCACAACAGTTTTGCAGAGGGTGTCCCTGAAATATCAATGCAGTTCTAAGCTTTAATAATACACTCTTACCAAATTTTTAGAACTGCACTCAGACTTTTGGATCACCTTGTATAGTAACATTGCTTCAGTCAGCCTTTTGCTAGCCTATTCAACCAGTAAAACTGGGCTAAAAGGGGATTGTATAAATAGCAATATCTGCATTTCTGAATTACTCTTTTACTTTCACATTGTATGCAACAATAATAAGATGATTGGAAGCAAGAAATGCACTGTCTCTTGTGCGTTGTGATCTAAAGAGAGAGCAATCATCATCTGACTTAAAGAAAAAACCTTAGCCTTGTTGTAGGAGTCAAAAGTGTATCCTTATGTCTCCTAAGGTCATTTTGGATCTGGTGTTGCCTCCTATTTTATCTTTTTGAGATGGCTGTTTGGAATTAACATTGTGCTTACCATAATGACGGGTGCTTTTATTGTTCTTCCAGAGGTAAGAATCGTTGGGGGGAAGGGGGAAGGAAGAAATACGGGCATTTAAGGAAAGACAAAAGGAGATTATATTTCTTTTGTGGAATGTGGTGGGGGATAGCTTAAAGGTTGAACTAAAATCATGATAAGAAACTCAATTCATTGTTAAATGTCATTTCTGCCCATTCAGTGATGGTGTTGCTCTCTAGCCTATGTCCACTGACAATCATGCCATGGTCAAACCCGATAGGGCACCATTTATATATCCTCCCAAGTTGACCTCATTCCATTGATAACCGCTTCTCAAGGGCTACTATCCAACCATCTAGTCTCTTACCTAGCATTGAATGGTAGACACAAAATTTTCCATTAATTGATGAGTATATCAAATAGGACAAATTTAAAATCTTTCCTAGTATGAGATAAAGTGCATCTCTGACTTCCTGTCAACCTACCAACTGCCATAAGAAATAATTCATATTAGTATAAAAATAGGTTAACTTCTCTTTTTATTCTTTTTAATTAATCTCCTATCCAGCAATATGTCCTCTTTTATGTCTTTTTACATACCTCATTCCAATCGAAAGTCTTGTCTTCTGAGTGTTTTAGTCAGAAGTTTATTTGATTAAATCAATTTTGTGATCATTTTTTTTTACATAGACATTTCTGGATATAGAAGTTAAGTTTCCAGATTTAATTTCCTAGATATATCCTTTTATAAACCATGAATCCCCAAAAATGGTGATACAGGTATCTCTGGCACATTGCATGTATAGTACATCATGGTAGGCTTTGGATAGGTGCAGGATATGCTTACTTTGATTTGTTGATGGATCTGTGTGTGTGTGTGTATTCCCATCAACAATATAGATCACACTCTTTCCATGTCAGCTGTTTCTCTCCAACCACTAACCAGCTTTCCCCATAAATACAACATGCAAAGTCAACCCAATGATCTGGAACACCTTCTTCCAAATCTGTTGTCATTGAATAGATACCAATGAAGCAAGTGGGCTGAGGGCTGAATTTCCTTCCCTCTCTCAATGTGACCTGTCTGCCTTTTTTTTTTCAAGTCATACATCACTCTGAAAACATACTATATAATGCTTTGCCTCCACAGTTCTTCATTGGAACTGTTATAGCCTGTTTAGTGCACCATCAGACTCTCTCTCTTGCACTTCAGGTGACCTTCAGCTCTAATACTTTAGATAGTGGAGCATGCCATAACTTAGCTGCAGTCTTACTAAGGAAATATTGTTGTTAAAAGATGGAAACATTGAGGGTCATGAATAGCAACGAAATTTTCCAAAGGCAATCCTAGTAAATCTATTCAACTCCAGGCCCAGCTCACTGTCTATTTTCAGGATCTATTCAACGGTATATGTAACAATGGACCAGCTCTATGAGTCATCCATCCAATTGCCTATCATAGA
The DNA here is from genome assembly GCF_028583685.1 of Petaurus breviceps papuanus. Classification (NCBI taxonomy): domain Eukaryota; kingdom Metazoa; phylum Chordata; class Mammalia; order Diprotodontia; family Petauridae; genus Petaurus; species Petaurus breviceps. The sequence goes on along the minus strand of NW_027186296.1, from coordinate 70,797,009 downwards.
CTGAACCAGTTGCATCAAACTCAAATAGAAATGGGGACTACTAATTCATGCATAAAGATACCTGTGGGCTGCATAGTGATTTTGTTTTAAAATGTAATATTATCTACATTTTATTATGTTTTTATTTATTGTTAAATAATTCCTAATTACATTTTAATCTGGTTTAGGTTGTACTCAGGAATGTTGTAGGCCATATATTTAACACCTCTTGTCTGGACAATAGGCATTCTTCAGCCTATTGATTTTATATTTTCCAAAAAAAAAAACAGCAATAAAAATGTCAACAATCAATACATCTGCTTACTTTCTCATATCTACAAAAATGTTGAGAATTATCTACATGCACATAGCAGCCTTAATGGAAATTTAAGAAGGAAACAGGAAAGCTTTTGCAAATCATATTGTATAGCAGACCATAACTATACATACATTTGGCTAAGCCATGTGGAGGATACAATCTCTTGTTTGTGGTTGACTCTATAAAAGCATTTGATTACATGTCTTATCATGTATATGATTGTGTAGGAGACTTTTCTTTGGCACTCTGCTGTATAAGTCTGTCCCAAAAGTCTTAGTGAAGTTTTAATCTATTAATAGTTTCTTAATAGGATTAGCATTTCAG